>NC_056536.1:153717-461206 GCF_910596095.1 Thunnus maccoyii | reverse complement strand
ACCCTGGTGAGCGCATCATAGCACAGAGACAGCACTGGTGAAAGTCACAAATGACCTCCTAACTGCATCGGACAAAGGATTTGTCTCTATACTTGTCCTGTTAGATCTTAGTGCTGCATCTGACACCACTGACCATCAAATCCTGTTGCAGAGACTGGAACATTTAATTGGCATTAAAGGAACTGCATTAAGCTGGTTTAAGTCCTATTTATCAGACCGATTTCAGTTTGTACATGTTAATGATGAATCCTCCATGAAGGCAAAAGTTAGACACGGAGTTCCACAAGGTTCTGTACTTGGACCAATTCTATTCACCTTATATATGCTTCCTTTAGGTAATATTATTAGGAAACACTCCATAAATGTTCATTGTTATGCAGATGATACCCAATTATATTTATCAGTGAAGCCTGATGAACCCAATCAGTTAAACAAACTCCAAACATGCCTTAACGACATAAAGACCTGGATGATCTGCAATTTTCTGCTACTAAACTCAGAATAAACTGAAGTTATTGTGTTTGGCCCTAAACACCTTAGAAACACATTATCTAATGATAAAGCTACTCTGGATGGCATTACCCTGGCCTCCAGCACCACCGTAAGGAATCTGGGAGTTATCTTTGATCAGGATATGTCCTTTAACTCCCACATAAATCAAATCTCAAGGACTGCCTTTTTTCACTTACGTAATATCACAAAAATCAGGCACATCCTGTCCCTAAAAGATGCAGAAAAACTAGTTCACGCATTTGTTACTTCTAGGCTGGATTATTGCAATTCCTTATTATCAGGCTGCTCTAACAAGTCTCTAAAGACTCTCCAGCTGGTCCAGAATGCAGCTGCACGTGTTCTGACTAAAACTAGAAAAAGAGACCACATTTCTCCCATTTTAGCTTCGCTGCATTGGCTTCCTGTAAAATCTAGAATAGAATTTAAAATCCTTCTCCTAACTTACAAAGCCCTTAATGGTCAGGCACCATCATATCTTGAAGAGCTCATAGTACCGTATTATCCCACTAGAACACTGCGCTCCCAGTATGCAGCTTACTGGTGGTTCCTACAGTCTTTAAAAGTAGAATGGGAGGCAGAGCCTTCAGCTATCAGGCTCCTCTTCTATGGAACCATCTACCAGATTGGGTCCGGGGTGCAGACACCCTCTCTATGTTTAAGAGTAGGCTTAAAACTTTCCTTTTTGATAAAGCTTATAGTTAGGGCCGACCAGGCTCGCCTTGGATCAGCCCTTAGTTATGCTGCTATAGGCCTAGACTGCTGGGGGACTTCCCATGATGCACTGAGCTCCTCTCTCCTCCTCCTCCTCTCCATCTGTATGCATTCATGTAACATCAATGCATGTCACTAACTTTGCTTCTTCCCCGGAGTTTTTTGTGTTTCTCATCTCACAGGAACCCCTGGGTTCTGGGCCGAACCTTCGCGGTCCTTCACAGTCCTGATGGCATCCTTCCCTGGCTGTTGCTGCTTGTGCTTGTTGTTGTTGTTGTTGTTATGATTGTTGTTCTTCTGTCCCCCCCTCCCCCTTTCCCTCTCTCTTTCTCTCTCTCAACCCAACCGGTCAAAGCAGATGGCCGCCCACCAAGAGCCGGGGTCTGCTTGAGGTTTCTACCCGTTAAAGGGGAGTTTTTCCTTACCGCTGTCGCCAAGTGCTGCTCATGGGGGAATTGTTGGGTCTCTGTATATTAAAGAGTTCGGTCTTGACCTGCTCTATGTGAAAAGTACCTTGAGATGACTTCTGTTGTGATATGGCGCTATATAAATAAAAATTGATTGATTGATTGATTGATTGATTGAATCAGGGGATATCATTAAAACATTTTTTCTACTTCTTCACCCTATCTGTTATGAGATTTTACTGTTTTAGATCCTTGAAATGTTAAATATTTGATGTCTGTTATTGTTCATGAAATCGTTATATTCCTGGAGCTTTTAATGATGGTACAGTTTTTTGGTATATCTAAGAAGACCATATATGGAAGAAACAGGAAGTGTGTCAGGTGCCTTACCTGCTGATTGCTAATCAGGAGCCACCTGTGGCAGGTGAGTTGATATATAGGGTGAAAAAGTCTGTCAGTTGTTGCCCTGAGAAAGGTCGGTAGAGCTGAAACATTGGTCCCTGAAACAAATAATATTTGATGAAAAGATGGCTGCTATAGTTCATCATTGCATCAATGATCGGTGTGACTACTACTGCAACGTATGTCAGACTGCCACAGCCATCCAGGCAAATCTGTAAAATGTACACACTGAAAGCATATATGATCATAGCACAGTTATGAGGTGCACAAACACTCTCCAACATACAGGGTTACACCATGTAGCTGTGTGAAATCCTGTGAAAAATGTTGTAGGTTATAACTCATTCCTCAGAGACACACATCCAAAGGGGTACGTCTATTTGAAGGGGAGGTATCAGCACTGTGGAGAAGTCCAGATTATATATATATATATATATGGCAGGAGAATATACTCTCCGATTACAGGCTTCTCTATAATATTGGAGAAATATACTATATGAACAGCAATATGGGTTTAGATCTAATAGGGAAACTTGGAGCTTGTGGAGGAAATATCACCTGCAATAGAAAATAAGGAATATGCAGTGGGAGTATTCATGGATCTCAAAAAGCATTTGATACAGTTGACCAGGACTTATTATCCAAGAAATCAACGATAACTGTTACTCACAAATACTGAAGGTGACTTGTGGGGTTCCCCTGGGCTCAGTGTTAGGACCATTGTTGTTTATTTTGTACATAAATAATATATGTAAGGTTTCCAAAATATTAAACTATATTTGCAGATGATACACATTTATTTTGTCACAGTAATAATTTGGAATAACTTTTGGATACAGTGGAAAAAGAACTGGAAATGCTAAAGAGTGAAACACTTAAACTAACTAACACTAATTTAACTTTATAATATTTGAGAAGTGTTCAACTAACTCATACAGGAAACCCATGATGAATGATGTTGAATAGAAAGAGTTAAATTAAATTTGTTGGAGTAATATTGGATAATAAATTATGATTGAAGCCACATAAATTATATCAAAGCTAAAAGTCAATTTCAATACTATATAAAGATCCTCTAAATAAAGTTTTGTTATACACCTTATGCTGTTCCTTCATAGTCCAACATATAACTTACTGTGTGTGTATATATATATATATATATATATATATATATATATATATATACATATATCTCAAATGTAGCTCAGTCTAAAAAAAGTTTTCATTTTAGACAAATATGTAAATAAATAAAGATCAATAAATCATTTTTAAATGTTTAAAAAGTATTCTATTCAAACCAGTTAAGTTGAATGTTTAATACAGTTCATAGTGAATTAAAAATAGGCAGATGAATAAATCTTTGTCATTGTGTTGGTGAAGTTCATGCAGTTCAAGTAGTTTGTTTGCTGTTCACATGAGAGCAGCGTGTTTATCTCACAACCTAGTCCCAGAGGACATAAAGTTGTCCATCTTAACATGTTGTTGATTTGATTGGTTGTTACCAACCTGTCAGCCAATTGTAAAGGTGGAGGGGCGGGATGTAGAGGAGACCCCGCAGAGTAAAGCCACGGGCTGGTCAGACGACGAACAGGAGCTGTGTGAAGGTTGTTTACGCTGTTGAAGACATGGACGTATAAAGAAATGACTTGTCTCTCTATCAGAATTTGATCCATTTGGTCCGATCACATTTCAAAAGCCTAGAGGAGCCGCACGATTGAATTGTTTCATCCCCGTTCAAGTTAGCCGGAGGCCTAAACCGGAAGTAGTCGACTCGGCCGGCGACCGTTACTAGTGCGCATGCTCTATGGGCCGCATGAACGGGGCCCCGCCGCCGACGCTGTATCCAATTCTCTTTGTACATCCATGGATGAAGACTGTTTATGTTCGTTGTGTTGATGGATGCAGAGTTTTACCGACGGGTAACGGACATAATAGCCACATGCAGAAGGTAAATAACCTCTGTGTATGTATTTTTTGTATCGTTTCATCACGACGTAGTGCGTGTAAAAGGTAGATGCTAATCGCGATTAGCGCATTAGCGCGCTAGTTATATTAGCACATATTTCACCGTAGTAGCAGCTAATGTTACTGTTTGTTGCTAGTATGTGTTAATGTCAATTAGTTAAAAGCTCAAAATGCTCTCGGTATGAGAAGTAAAGGAGCTTTAGGACGAGTTAAGTGACTGAGAACAACTGTCATGTACGTCTAATAGACGGAGGACCAGGAAACAGTCCTTGGACTCTATGGACGAGTTGATGTCTCCCGCTCAGCTTTCACTTCGTCTGGACTTGTCGCCCGCCAGCCTGTAACCTCACTCATCATTCCTCTCGTCATGCATCGCCCATGCTTCAACTCAGGGATTTGTGAGTAACAATTAACCAGTGCACCTGCTATTTTATTTTGTAGCTTGCATTTGCTAGTGCAGCGGCCATTTGTTTCAGGTCACTACGCTCCGAGCAACGACTCAGACCTGCAACGTTTGGTTCTGGTTTTAAAGGACACTGTTTTATTTTGGTTGCTCTGTGTGTGTGTGTGTGTGTGTGTGTGTGTGTGTGTGTGTGTGTGTGTGTGTGTGTGCCTTAAATTAGGAGCTCCGTTATTGGTAAATAAGATAAAGAGAGGTCATAACTTCTGAGAAAGGTTGGAAAGCAAAAGGGAAATACATTTAAGTTTTGTGTAATAGTTTTATTTTATTAATTGGTTTAAATATTGGTTTTATTAAAGGGGACGTATTATGCTTTTCCATATTTTTATTTATATATATTATGTGTGTATTTGTGTGTCGGATGTTCATGTTAAAAGTGGCCAACGTGTCAAATAACGAGGTAAACGTATGTCACAGTAATCCCTGTGAGCAGAAAGCAGCAGCTTCAGACTGCTCTGAACGCTGTTTCTAACTTGTTTTTTTCTACTTTCAGCCCAAGCTGACGTCAGTTCATGACGGATTTCTTTATATGGACATCTGCTACATGCACAGCACACAAGTTTGTGTAAACAAAACCACATAGAGAACCAAGAAACCCACTTTTTATTAAATTTAAAGGCTCTAAAATTTAAAGATTAGGTTGAATTTAAAACGGTTCAAATCATGTACAAAGTTAAAAATCAATTGTTACCTAAAAGTATCCAAAAGTTGTTTCAAATGAGAGAAAGTCAACATGACTTGTGCAATAAATGATAAGTGAGGACTAATGTAAAATATCATTGTATTACAGTCAAAGGAGTTAATTTATGGAACAGCTGCAGTGAGGAACTGAAAACATGCAGAACATTTAGTAAGTTTAAATGAACATTTAAAAATAGCATATTAAACAAATATGACATGGACAATCAGAAAGAGACTGGCATAGAAGGACAGGGGAAGTTGTTATTGGTTTGTTTTTTTGTCTTAATATCTTGTGATCAAGTCACTGTCCACATACTGGGCCACACCCCCTCCCCTGTTGTTGGTTCTATTGATATAAAGAAACCATCAATATGGAAATCAATACCTTTCTCTTGATTTAACCATGTCTCAGATAAGGCTATTGAATTGAATTTAAGTTTAAATATATTCAGATTTTCATTGATCTTAGTGAAGTTTGCATAAAGACTTCTACAGTTGACACACTGCTGACCGACCTTCCTTCTTGTTGCTAGCCTTGAGTCAGGTGGTATGTATTGAGACAGTATGTCCCAATGACCCGCCTGATGGCGTGCAATGACCAATTGGACAGCGCGTGCTACCCAGCTGATAGTGCCGATTAGACAAATTCAATCATCTCTCTTAAATCAGAAGTAAGAAGAAACTTTGGAAAGAAGTGAAGATCTAAGGCGGGGAAACTGGTATCATTAATATTAATGTGTTGGTCAGTTGTACCACCATGGATAATCCCAGAACCTGAAGTCAATCTATGCATACTGAATAATAACAAAAGATAGAAATCAGGAGATATAGTCAAGGAAGTGAAGTCTCATCTGCAACAAGGATGGAGTTCATATTTACAGAATACAGATGGATCAAAGGATCCAGAGAGCGGGAAAGTGGCATTTGGAGTCATTAAGAATTCAAAACAGACATATCAGATGTCAGTATTCACAGCAGAGATGTTGACAATATTAATGTGCGCTTTGGTGGATAAAGAACAATAAACCAGACAACTCAGTCATATGTAGTGATTCAGCTGCAGCTTTAACTACAATAAGAGAAATCAAATCCAAGTTCAGACCTGATATATTGGCTGAGATTTATCAAACATTATACTGTACCAGAACACAGACTATAGTTTATGTCATTTCACTATTCTGTCTGGTTCATGGATGATGTAATTCCTGTCCTATAAAGTACATGAATGTAGTGATCTATGTAGAAAACTTCAGGTATTTAACAGGTGCTGCACTAAGGCATCAGAGGCCACAAACTTTTAATAATTCCCAAAAATATAAAACACACTGGCATGTGGCATGAATCCCTCAGCGCCCCCGAACCCCCCATTACGTCATTTGGGAATTCCCATTGACATGAGTATGGGATTTCTTTCTTTTTTCAGTCCCTTAGTCCCTCTAATCAGTTGAGACGAGGGTAACTACACAGATTCTTCCGCTTCAGTCTTTCATAACAAAAATATGAAAACTGCCTAAATTTTGCATTTTGTAGTCATGGAAACTGGATTTTTCTGGTTCAAAAACCCATAATAGGGAAAAAACCACAGAATGATAGTTTAGGGAGAACAGTAAACAGTGAATGGCTGTATTTGTATTTTTAAAATGTTGTTACATACATCAATAACTTTAAAAAGCTCCGTTTTTCATTGTTAGACTTTAGTTTCAGAATAAGGAAATCGATTTGAGACGAAGGTACAAGGATTCTTTCATCCAGTGCAATAATTACTCACTTCAAATAATGAAGCTGTTCAGACACATGGACGCAGCTGCAGAAACAGTTTTTACTCTGTGGACTTTACTTATGGAATATTGTCCAGTTTTGGACTATATAGCCTAACAACACATATATCACTGTCAAAAGGAACATCAATAGCAAACAGTAGAGGGCAGCGATACGCTATTTTAGCATCTAGTCTAATTCAAAGAAGACAAAGAAAACAGACACTTTGTATCCTCTGCATCACACTAACAGTTATAAACTCATATTGTAAAACCTTGAACATGTAACATCTGTGCTCATTATGTTTGACACTGGATCAGAGTAGGGAGTAGCATCATCCTGGACAAGCTACAGTTCTTTTATAATTAGTTTGATAGCTTTGATGACATCCAGCACTGCACCCCACTCACATTCTGATATGTTTACCAGACTCCTTGTCTATAAAAGATATGTGCACTTAATAACCCACATCAGTCTGTTGTGACTGTATGCTGATCAGGAAAGAGTCCAGACAGGTTTAGTAGAAACCTGGAGCTGCACTGATGAGTCCACCTTAAAGAGAGTTCACTGTTATCACAATAGTGTGTGGAAGAATGATTACTGGGTTATAATATTGTGTGAAGTAAGACTCAGAAAACACGCATAGAAAACATAGATAATTCCTCTGTTCTGATTCCTTTCTGGGTTCACTAACATTGATTAGTTTTCTGATATTCTTAACGGGTGTACTTTGGAGATTCAGTTGAAGACATAACTTAAATCTGTCTTTTAATCTGCCAGAATGGGTAGTGTTAACAGTAGAAATCAAACAAAGGATAGATATGATAATGTGGACCTGTCCGCTCCTAAAATAAACTACATGAGAGTGAACTATAGTGATTCATCTGTGAAACAAATCAACATTTGGATGACTGAATCTAGCTTTCCGAGCACAGAAAGTTTCAGTATCAGACAGCTAAATCAGCTGAGAGAAAGACTGCAGGAGAAGGAAAAAGAGACTGAGAATAAAAAAGGCAAAAGTAAGTTCATAACAGATTGGAAAGCTTTTAGTTTATGGATGAAAGAAGCACAAAACAGGGACAGGAGACCACAGGCAGGGACAGGTAGGATCTCATCTGTGTCTCAGTGTGTCAAAATGCAGGATTCTGAACTCGACCGGGTGCCGCCCAGGAGACGCATCGACCCGCCGCAACAACAAGATGAACAGCAGCCCGAGCTCGTCAGACGCCTTATCCACGGCCAAGAGCACCACCGCCACATAACTCTGACTGTCCTCCGTCTCCGGTTCCCCTCATCTACCCTGATACATCTGTCTTACCAGGACAAAGCTGCCTCTCCTTCTCATACCAGGTCTGGTCTGGTATTCAAAGGATCTCAAAATCCATCCGTCGTCTCTATGAATCCATTCATCACCCTCCCATCTCCAGTGAGAACTGACACAGAGGGAAACATGCACCGGATCCTGAATCTCCCCATGATGGAGGCGATGTTAATCCACAGACCGTGGACTATGGAGGACGTGAAACAGGCAACGACTCACCTTTCATCACCATCAGATGGAGGAATCTGAAGTGAGACGGCTCCTGGTGGTAAAGATGGGCAGTAACTGGGCCAAGATCTCAGCAGGATATCCAGAGAGTGATGTGAGACTGGCTGACCCCGACGGCGCATAATGACAGCACAGCCTATAGAGTTCACATCACAGATCTCTGTGAGCGCATCCAAGCAGCTTTCCCTGTGAGATTGGACATGAGCTAAATATCCTCATGTAAACAAGAAGATGATGAAAGTGTTTGCAACTATCTCACTGGTCTGACAGAAGTTCACAACACACACAGCAGCCTGACACCTCCAGCTGACCTGAAGAATAATGCTGTTACAGCATGGGAAGCACATTTGAGAAACAGCTTCCTAAATGGACTGAAACCTGATATTTCCAACATGGTGAAACATATATGCATCACCTGGGACTCATGGAAGCACATGCTGTGCACGCTGAGAAAACCCTCAAAGAAAGCCAGAAGAGGAAAGGAGAAAAGAAAGAGAAAGATCTCCACACGGCTGCATCGACTATGTTCCAAGGACACGCCAGAGGGCGCGGACACGGCCGCAGCAGAGGTGGACTTAGAGGGGGCCGTGGAGGACGACGCACGACTGATCCAGATGCTTGTTTTCACTGTGGCGAGGGAAGAAAAATCCAACTTACAAGCACAAGGCCGATGGACTCGGGGCGGCAGCCCGGGAGGGGGAGGAACCGGCACCTTTGACCACACTGACGCACGATGAGAGACAACCTACACATCAGATGGGTGATTGCACCACACACACACTGATTGATGATGCCAAAGCTCAGTTAGAGAAGAAGCAGGAAACACACAGCCTGTAGGCACATATGCTAAATACTCAACTGAAGCTAACGCAGACATGCCGACACACACGCTCCTTGTACATGGTAAGCATGTAACATTTCTTGTTGATCTGGTGCAACACACTCTGTTATTAGACACGTTTTCAACACCTCTAAAGATGAGAGGAAGATACGTGAAGTCTGTAGGGGCGTCAGGTGACACAGTTCTGGAAAAATCCATTATCATGCTCTGACGATGTTACAGGCAAATTGAAGCATTCATTTTTGCTGTCAAACTGTTGCCCAATCAATCTAATGGGACGAGTTGTGATGTGTTTATTGGCTATTTGTCTTGTTTCGACATCAAAAGGGGTTATTGTTATTGGAACAAGTGACACTCACATATTTGTGAAATACAGCCCTGACACGCTGCTTTATGTGTATGAATGGAAGCTCTGCACATCAGCTGTGACTTCCGTAAACACCGCTCTTGTTGATAACGCGTGCTCACATTCAACACAGACTACATGCAACCACAAGATCTACACTGCACTGCACACATACATGAAGGGAGAGATGCAGAGTTTGAGAAAAGATGGTTCAAAGAAGGTTGCCTGAGAGAAAAGCTAACGTTAAGTTCTATGTTTGGGAATAAACACAGATGTGCTCTTTCAGTGACTTTGCCTGAACAAACAAAGCCAAAGCAGATTGATGAATCTTCACTATAGTTCCCTTTCAGTGATTCAGGGTGGGATTCTCTGTTTGAGGTTCCTGACTCATACCCACACATGTCACTTGCCAAATACAGGGAAGGAAAATGGCAGGATTTGGATCCATGGGTGAGACGATGTGAAAATGCAGAAATATTGAATTTGTTAAATCTGATCGTTATGTTCAGTATAATCCTGTTTTTGAAGGATTATTGATAGGTAAAAATGACCAAATAGACTGAGGTTGGTTGAAGTCAAGCGTCTCTTTAATTCAAACCAAACATATGTTGTAGACACGGAGAGTACGCAGAGTCTCCGTGGAGAATTCTGACAAGACAAAGGAAAGACACTAGTATATGTTGACGGCCTTGATGCCCTGGGGAGGCACCTTTAGTTGTTTACAGATTCCTTCTAACAGACCTAGACAAAGCTTTACAGAGCTCTCCCTTCCACATGATGACCATGATGTCCATATAACTATCATAGTGTTCCTCTCAAGGCCCTGCCGCCAAATATATACATACATATGACCATACCTACTTAACTAATACATGGATTTTTCTATCATTTCCCTCCTGTTTATACTTTGTGAAACAAATGAATAAAATCAAAAACATAGAAAAAATGTATAGTGAGAACTAAATGTGTAATTGATCAGGATATTCTCAATACAGGATAAAATCAAATCAACATCAAATCATCATGGATGAACATAGATATGAGAGTGGATTTTAAAATGATTACATGGTTACATGATAAAAGATTATAATCATAGTGAAATCAATCAACATCAACTATGCCTAAGCCAGTAATTAATTGCTAATGATTAATAATGATTAATAATTTTGACAATTTCGATTATACCATCATAATTGATGAAAATGATCAAAATACATCACATCAGTAAGTTACAACGTTTCCATCAGAATCATCAGTCAATATCACTTCTCACGATTTTCAATATTAACGTCATAAAGAATCCTTCTTTTGTAACATTACATCACAGATCCAGAAGTAGGAGTTGTTCTTGATATCTTGCTTCCTGGTGCACGACCACAGCTACAGACTTCTTTACCAGTGCCTTGATAATGGGAATGATGCAACAAACACTTACAAAGATCAGAATCAAAAATGGAGCGACTGGAGCCAATAATTTCAAACAAACAGCGTACCATGGACCGGTTACGAACCAGGACCTGTCAAATTTTGAGTCATGATCAACAGCATCACGCAATGAGGTCAGATTAGCAATAGCCTGCTGAATGACTCCTCCCTCATCATCATTAGCAGGGATGTATGTGCAGCATGAGGCACCTACGAGAGCACACACACCTCCAGTGGCTGCAGTGAGTTGATCTAGCACAATGCGGTTCTGAAGGGCAACGGCCCTGAGGCCTCTCAACTCCTCCCGTTCAGCCTGCCACATAACCAGCGTAGTGTTTACGAACCCAGAGAACCTGTAGTTCATAGTTTCCATCCTCAGCATCACTTTTCCCACTCCAAGAGACGGGAAGAGTGACAGCATGACTTTTTCACCCGTGGACCACAACTTATGGTCTTCTGGAACATTAGAGCCCCAGACAGGATCATGCGGCTGACTTACATCTCTCCTCATACGCTGCTCACCCGGAAGTTCACCAGGGTGGGGCATAGCTGAAACAATGAAGGACTGATCAGTCGGCTCCACAGCCGCACAGCGACCCACCCAGCCAGGAGGAAGTTGAGCATACATGTAGTACCCACAGAGAAACATTACATCAGTCTGTGGATATGTCCCAAGGACGTCTGGCACGGTGAAGTAAGGTGCACACGCACTGCCCATCACTACCTGAGAATAATTTAGAGATGCTTTGCCAGTGTTCGAGGTACAAGGACTCGAAATAGTAGAGCAGAAAAGTTTTGGGATCTTTCCTACTCTGATGGAGGAGGACTCAGACAGAACTAATTTTGAGCAAAACAATCAAATTTAATTTCGGGTCTCAAATGGACTGGCCCAAACAAGGGTTCACTCCCGGCACTGAGAATCTTAAACCTAGAAAACTTTCGACCTGAGTAAGGCCGCAGAGGTGGTAACACATTTCCAGTTGTCCTAAAAACTGTTTGATTTAAAACTGTTGAGTCGACACTAGAAACCAAGATATCAGGAAACAAACTCTTTAAGTCTTTAACAGGTCTGGGGACAACATGGGGGTTGTTTGTAGCAATCGGCATATGGCTGCACACATAGCAATTAGAGCGGTTCTTGGATTCAGCAACATACTTGGCATAAGAATACCAAAAGTTAAGTGTGTACATGGTGGAGTGTGATTTCCTTGCAGAGATCATTCCCAGCTAAACATCTTGAGCGTGGATGATGACATCATCTTCCATAGACCGGGCCCCTCTGAGCAATGATAGATAAGGACGAATAGTAGGCAAGAACCATATGCAGATTGGTATCATCAAAACAGTCACACAGAGCAAAACAATCATCACTTTTTCACACAGTAACCAATAATACCACCACTGTAGGAAGGATATGGTTGTTGGAGTCTCCTGTGCTGGTGATGGAGGTTGTCTGTTCCTCTGGGACGCCATGACCTCAGTATTCCTCAAGTCCACCAGGTGGCAGCAGCAGCCCGAAAACCTTTCAACTCCTAAATCCTCAGGGCCCACTTTGAAAAAACACCGAAATCTTCACCGGTTTGAGACGACACTGCACCTCTATCTGCACAGCGCCCCCTGTGTAGCCGGACTTACAGGTCACCTGAGGAGTGGCTGAGAAGGCAGTACGGACCCACTACTCACTCACCGGGGTGAGTACTGGGTCATGTCTGGAGGAATAGAAAGCAACTGGTCTTAATTTATCCCCAGACTCCTGTAACAGGACAGATGTCATAAAACCATTTTTGCAATCCACTGTTTGTATGAAATCCTTTTTCAAGTACAGACGAAGAAGCTATCAACTGCTTTAACTTTGTGAAAGCCTGCTCGCCCTCCTCAGTCCACACCACCTTATCTGAAGCAGCCATTGCTTTACCATAAATCATATTCTGTAATGGTTGTGCAATTTCAGCATAATTAGCAATCCATAACCTGCAGAAGTTGCAAGTACCAAGAAAAGACATCATCTCTCGCTTTGTTGTAGGCTGTGGTAACTGCAGAATAGTTGTTTTTCCTCTGTTCATCCAACACACGGCCTTCAGGAGTTAGCGTGTAGCCTAAATATTTCACCTCCTGACTCCACAGCTGGAGTTTAGACTTAGAGACTTTAACACCAGCTGCAGCTAGATATCTCAACAAGGCCAAAGTCATGTTTTTGCACTTTTGTTGAGAGCTAGAAGTCACAAGAATATCATCAACATAAGTCAAAATCTGAGACTCCTCTTCAGGAGGTTCAAAAAGGTCAATACATTTTTTAATTTCTTGTGAAAAGATAGTAGAGCTATCTTGAAACCCTTGAGGAAGTCTTGAATACGTCAATCGTCTGTGTTTAAACGTGAACGCAAACCAAAACTGTGACTCAGGGCTCAAAGGAATGGTAACAAATGCGTTTGTCAAATCACTCACTGAGTACCAGACATTAGTGGGTTTTATGTTGTTCAAAAGAGTGTAGGGGTCTGGTACGTTTGGAGCTCGTGGAACTACAGCTCGGTTCACAGCTTGTAAATCATTTACTAACCGCCACCCGGAAGTAGCTTTTTTCACAGGCAGAATTGGTGTGTTGCAGGGTGAGTCAGGACAATCAACTAAAACCCCTTGTTTTATCAAACTGTCTATCACTTCTGAAATACCTTCCTCAGCTTCCGGCTTCAAAGGATATTGTTTAACAAACGGTCTATAAGAGCTTTTAGGTTTAATGGTAACAGGTGTGGCAGTACGTAACAACCCGATATCACCATCTTTCCCTGTACTCCAAAGTTCAGAAGGTAACTCTTCTAACTCTTTTTCCTGCTCCTCTGTCAACAAACACACTTTGTCCTGCAATGATCACAAAGAGGGCTGCAAATGAGTTGTGGCTGCTCCCACTGTTACCCAATTCAGCGCCTTCTTGTACAGACCGTGTCTCTGGTGGAAAAACACACCGTCCCCCCCCTGACTCATTCTGCACCCAACCTTTTAAGGTCCTCTCCTGCCCCGTCCACCGCCTTGACCTCCGCCCCGCCTGGTGTCCGCAGCTGGCATGGGACTTCTGCATTCTCTGGCGATGTGGCCTCTTTTCCCACAGCGATAGCAAATAATTTCCTTCCTATGGGACTCAGAAGAGAAAAAGCAACCATCACTACTTTTTTATGTTTCTTATCTACATTTTCCAGAACTTTTTCAGCGTGTTTAGCATGTGCGAGAATAACCCTTCTCTGCTCTCCTTCCCATCCGACCAAATGTTTTTTTATCCAATTTGCAATCTGTGGTTTTAAACCCCTCAGAAGGCAGGATGTTAACTGTGACTCGTAGCGTGGATTAACCTCATCTCCGATTCGCGGCTCCAGCCCACTGTGTCCATGAAATGCTTCCGTGAGCCTGGCAGCATATTGTGCTACTGTCTCTTTCTCCTCTTGTACCACAGCATCAATTTCAGCCCAATCATTTCTCCGGCCAAATGTTTCCCGAAGAGTCTCTGCCATTTGGTTCAGCTGTGGACCGAGCCCGAGCGTTCTATCTCGGTCCCACAGGAGCGGCTCACCGTTTTCCCCCATAGGTCTCCAATCAACATTTACAGTCGCCCAATCAGTAGTCAAACTTTGCATGAGACAGTTAGTCATTTCTTCCCCGTTTAGCCTATAGCTATTATACAGCCCATACATTTTATTGACGTATGCTTGCACATCTTTACGTGGATGAGGAATCCCATCTACTGCCTTTCTCACGTCCTCCTTTGTCCAATTACAGAAGACCCAAACCGAATCAGGTTGCCCTTCCCCTTGTCTGGGATTCGGCAGTTCAATCAGTGGCGCTACTAAATCGGACAGTTTTTTCTGTGACAGGTCACAATGTTGTCTGGTTCTGCTTGATATCGGAGGATCTGTTACAGACCTCTCCTCCCCACTTAATTTGGTCAGATCAGGATAGAGAGATGGTGCTTTTTGAGATACAGGGCTATTCAGGCTCAATCTGTTTATACCCTCTGTGATTCCACTTACCTGTTCCCAAGCTGCGGCTCCTTCCTGGTACGGTGGCGGGGTACGCTGTGTGGTCGGAGGCGAGGATGACGTGAGGTCGGGGATCAGAGCGGTGTCCTGTACCTGTTTAACCACAACAGAGTGCAAGACAACAGAGCTTGCCACAGCATTAGTTCCATCATCATCTTGTTGTTTTACTTGGGCCATAGACTAAAGTTTCTTTCGTCTTCTGCACTCACTTCAGTTATTGTGGCAACTGTGTTGCCACAATAACTGAAGTTTGCTCCCCCAGTCCAGATTTGCAAGAAACACCTTTGCAAAATCCTGATGTTGAACTGTTCATGGATGGATCAGCATCACGCAATCCTGACACAATCAATCAATCAAGTTGGTTTCTCTGTGGTAACTGCACATGACACTCATTGCTAAACCACTTCCTGCTTCACTGTCTGCACAGGCAGCAGAGTTAACATCTGTCATCGAAGAATGTAAACTGACAAAGGACAAAAAAGTGAATATCTATACAGACAGTAGATATGCTTTGGGCATTGTGCATGATTTTGGCACAATTTGGAAACCTATTGCACACCACACTCTTGTGTCACAACTGCTGGATGCTGTTCTACTCCCAAAGCAGGTTGCTGTGTGTAAATGTGAAGCTCAACAGGGTCTTCTTTCCCCGCTGATTCTGCCAAGCCCGTTCCCTTGGCTGTGGTTTCGCTAGATAGTAGGTAGGGACAGTGGGAATCTCGTACATCCATTCATGCGCGTCACTAATTAGATGACGAGGCATTTGGCTAACTAAAGAGAGATGTAATTGGCCCCCGCCGTTTAACCCACGCTTTATAGAATTTCTTCACATTGACATTCATAGCTGGGCGGGACTGCACCCCCAGGTTCCGTTAGGAGCTTGGGGTATCCGTTGTTCCGACCCTATGGACGCCTCACGGCTGGCCCTCCGGAGACTTCTCTTAGACCGTGAGGGAACCAGCATCACCATAGAACATGGCTATCCAGTCCATCTCTATTTCGTACTGTTTACCGTCTTACGTCGACGTGGACCCGCTAACCATCCACGCGTCATCCATAGTTTACGACGACTCCCGCGAAGAGGAACGGCCCAAGTCCCTTGCACTACCTCAAGCATTCAGAGGCTGTTCTACTATCTGGCCAAGATCTTGAACATCTTGCACGTGTCTATCGTCTGCAGGAGCGCCCTCTTGCTGAGGATGGCTGCGACTTTGGTGGCCCTTGACTTCCGCATGCCCATCAGCTCAAGTACCCTGAAGTTCCCCTGGTGCCATTTCCCTCTAGCTCCGAGAGGGAACCCGGCCACCTCGACGGTCTTTACCCCTGGGTAAAGACGCGTCACCGCCCCTCTGAACTTCATGTACTTGTCCACCTTCCGTTTCTCCGCGTCTGATAGTGTGCAAGGTGACTTTTCGAAACAGATAGTCACATCAATGATCAAGGCAACCTGGTCCCGGATCATGATGAGGTCCGGCACTCCCCGTGTACCGTCTCCAGACTGAAGTCTCTTTTCCCTCATCACGCGCCAGCCTAAGTCTTCACCCTCCTTCTGGAGGAACACGCACACCTTGTTGTGGCTGGCCAGGAAAAGAGCCCTTCTCGCTTCAGATGGTACCTTCTTTCTCTTTGGAGTCCCAGCCGGGCTCTCCTCCTTCCTCCGTCTGAGTAGTAGTCTGCTCCGGACTACTACTCCGCTCGCCATATCCACACTGCCAGGAGCCGCCCCTACTCCAGCGTCACGTGCCGTCGGCCGACGGACACGTTCACGCCTCGGGGTTGACCACATCTTTCTTCCTATGACAGCAGGCGACCTGTCCTATCACAGTCAGTCAGAAGGGTCAGTTGGCTTATTGCTTGTCATAGCTCAGATTGCAGTCAAGAGTGGCGGGTCTTGCACCCTGGCCCACTCAGAACGCTTTCAGAAGCAAACGGACAGCAGCCAAAGTTATCAGAGCGAGCAAGATTAACTTAACTCGTTCATCCATTCATGCTTGGGCGGAGTCAGAACGACCCCGCCTGGTACCCCTGCCATTACCAAAAATTCTTTTCCCTCATCATGTGCCAGCCCTCCTTCACCCTCCTTCTGGAGGAACACGCACACCTTGTTGTGGCTGGCCATGCGGTTCCTCTTGAGCTCCGCACAGTTCCCGATAATATGCTGCACGGTCTCCTTCTCTTGTTGACAAAGTCTGCACTGTTGCGACTCCTTGGGCCCCCTTCCTCTCCACAGCAGCGAAAGGGTAGGGAGTGTGTTCGTACGGAGTTGCAGTGCCATGATCAATTTTACACTACGAATCACATTCACACACATTCACACGCTGAATGGGTACAGGGGCTACCATGCAAGGTCCCCACCTGCCCATCAGAGGAATCTAACCATTCACACACATTCATACACTGATGGCACAGCCATCAGGAGCAATTAGGGGTTAAGTGTCTTGCCCAAGGACACATCGACATGTGGACTGGAGGAGCCGGGAATCGAACCGCCGATCTTCCGATTAGTGGACGACCCGCTCTACCTCCTGAACCACAGCCGATCTGAAGTAATCAGATCCTTTACTGCACTAAACGTAGTGATAGAAACACAATACCAACAGAAAAAGGGCATGTAAACTCCATCTACTCTAATAGATCAACTTAGAAAAGATCCCACAACATGATTTTGTGGTCATGGTCACGTCATGTGATACCTGTGTGTGATACGTACAGCTCAGCTGACCATCAGACTGAACACTAGTGGGTTATTTCATGAGATATTATCATCAATGGAAGGAAAAACTTCAGGCACTGATGAATGGAGCAGGAACAAAAACACTAGGATTCAATTAAAAGCCTTTATTCAAAACATGGCTCCTTACAATAAAACATGATCTGTTTCAACTTTAAAGGTCCAAAAGGCTGAACAATAAACAAGCAAACATGTACATATGATTATGCAAGAATGTCAGTTTGTCAGAATGAGACTCAAGCACAGGGCTGTCTATAAAGCCAAGTGTCCAGTTAGCTCTCCTCACTGACATGTAAATGAGTCTTTAAAGTCTCAATGTCTCGTCAGCGGTGGTTCAGAGGTTGTTGTTCTTTTCTTTTTGTGAAGAAGACTGTCTTGAGGAAAATAGCAGGACGAGTAAGTACTGATTCATTTTCACTAGTTGATCTTTTAATTTGTGTTTTCTGCTTGATTTGTGACATTTGTGACAAATTAAAATCTAAATTCAGTCCTCCAGAGAGATAATACTTTTTATTGCTGTGTTCATATCAGAGCGTGTGTTTCTGTATTTGGAGAAGTTTACCGATGCTATGGCTGTGCAAGGCTGGAAAGTCAATACTTGTTGCAAAGAAGATAATTTAAGCTTTAATTTGATGCTGAACATGTTTGATTTAAAGCAGGTTTAGCAGAAATACAGGAGGATAGGTACAATTATAAATGTAGGTTGGCTGAGGGTCTTTTGAAAACAGCTAAATGTAAACGTAATTCAGCAGCGTGCTGCTAGACACCAGAAAGTTTCAAATGAACAATGTTGGAGTGGGATCATGTTAACCTGAAAGACCAGGTTAACTATAGAGAACATATTTGACCTTCAAAGGTCAGCAACACAATCACAGCCCAAACCTATGCAGTAGAAACATCTGGTCAACGTGAAGCGGAAAAAATAACAATACAGGACTCTTACAGATAAAGTATTATCATGAATTTCACCCATATCAGTTCTTCTCTGTCTTGTTTCATACAACCAGAGTTGCCTGGTGCCGGGGACAGGAAGGAGCAGCAGAGGAAAGAGGAAGACGCCAGCTGCAAAAGAAGCTTTCAGCAAGGACAAGGCCAACTAAGACAAAGCTAACCGCTACTTCTCGCCAAATCAAGGTGAAGCTGTATTTTACAAAAACCCTGGAAGAAAATGTTGTGGAGATTGTACCATGGAACAAACATTTCAAGCATCTTAAATGCCTTGTTGATCAGTCTAAACCCAAAATCTGAACATCTGATCATATTCAGCACAAACATGATGAAACATTGTTTACTCCACTGTTACCTGTGTACAGTGGACTAGTGACACACAAACACATTCGTCAGTGTCACTGTATTTTTACACTTCAAAAATACACAAGTCAAATACAACAGACACTTAAACATGTTTTTTATTGGTAATTGAGTTAAAATAGAAGACATGAAGCCAGTTTAGATGATTTAAAGAATAAATCCAGTTCCATGAGTTGCTCAGCAGGAATGACATCAATAGCTTGTTGTTGTTGGATAGCCTCATTAAGACAGCAATAGTGGAAGTCAAGTGGACACTTAGCACTCTCAGCCTACTGTTTAACATCATTATGAGCTCTTCACCTGTGAATAGATTCACTAGCACTCATTCACAGTTTGGCTGCATTGTGGGGGAAGCCCCATTGACCCTGTCCTGTTGTCAGAAAAGATGTGAGAACACACTGCATGTGAAAAACAATATCAGCTGAGTGGTTTTATTCTGACTTTACAAGTTTTAAACTTGAAAGTTAACATAGTTAACATGGGTCAGAGGTCAACTTTGGTCTGTATATTTAAGCTGGTATTTCAGGTTAGCGTGATCTGATTTACTGGTGTCTTACCTCATTTTAAAGCTCAGATTCAGACCTTCTCATAGAGAGAAACACTGTTAATGTGAAACCTTCTGCTGACTAGCAGCACGTTGGTGAATTCTGGTTACATTCAGCTGGTTTGAAAAGGCCAGCAGGAAACCTGTATTCATGTTTTTACCTTTCCTCCTGTATTTCTGTCAAACCTTCAAATAAAACATGTTGGACACCAAATTAAAGCTCAGACTCTCTTCTTTCCAACAAGTATCGGCTTTCCATCCTAGCACAAACTGGCTGCTAATAATAGATGAATGCAGAATTGTGGAACAATATACATTAAATACAAACAACAATACATAACTTAATTCAATCAATTAACATCAATACGTCAAAAGTGAACAAATAAATACATGAAATAGAAATATTTACAAAGCTGTGTGAAAAAAGAAATGAAGACACAAGGAGAAATATATACTAACATAAACAAACAACATTGAGGAGTCTCAGTATAATATATAATTAATATTATTAATGATATACAATATAATTACTATATATAATGTTACAATTAAAATGGCGGGCTTATATCTTTACACAAAGAGATAATACTAATACTACTACTACTAATAATATAGATATAATTATACTATAGATAATGTACAGATATGTATAGATAACAATGCTACTCATTGTCACTGATGTCTCGGCTGGTGTTACTGGGGGAACAGCTGCTTGGTACTGGGCAGAAGATATTTTGCTGATGTGTACAACCTGATAGTTTGTTTGTTTGGTGGCTTTTAACAGGATTTAAAAAGGCAATTGTAGAGAAAAGATTGGCATTACTAAATGACTGGGCTGTTTCTGTGGAAAGCTAATTAGGGATATTGAAAAAAATATATATAAACATTAACAGGTGGTTAAAAAGTAACCAGAAAAAAATGTGCAAACAAATGATTTTATTATCAATTTTCAATGTTTTATCTGCTATAATTTATTATGTATGAATATAGCATCTTCCTAAATTGCATTATAATTAGTGTTATGATTTTGGTTCATTTTCAGTTGTTCCCTGTCTTGCTGCTCCAGACTGCGTTTTCCTGATTCACGTCCGCAGCGGGCCTACGGTGGCCGGCGTGAATGTGGGACTAGCCCCTCTCTCACAATCATGGATGTATAATAAGAGCTCTTATAATACATCTATGCTCACAATGCAATGTGTGTTGTACGTGGGAAAATATGAGTGTTCATGTGTTCAATGTAGATGTAGATGTGATGACATGTGGGGCAGACAGCCCGCCGCCCCGCAGCAGCGTCATTTGAAATATTTTAAATGACGCTGCAGTGCGGCTACAGCGCGAGCTTGAAATTTACAGTCGGCAAAAGAGGGGAGACTTTCCTCCAACGCTAGCAAACTTGAATGAATTAAGTGGATTTCATAACCAAGCACAGGGTACAAACCCTTTATTTGGAGGAGAAACTGGATTTAAAGCGCCTCGGAGCCCACCAGCCACGGAGTACTGTCATCACTCAAACTGCTGGTTAAATTAACCGCGGGAGGAAAAACCGCCATGCTGCCCTTTTCTGAGCCGTCAGCTGGTAAGTGAAAGTATATTTTGGTGGTTCTGGTCCGTGCATTGGCCATATTGTTGTGCTGGATCGATTGATGTAGATGGTGACGAGTGTCAGTGTGTCCGTGCTTATCTACTGAGGTTGTTGTCATAAAGTTGTTGTCACAGAATAGATTAGTATCCTTAAAAAGTTGTCTTTGCACTTCGTTGTAGTGTCGAGCTCTTTGCTGTTCGTTCATGGCCATGTAGGCTGATTTGTTCTGAGCTTGGCTGTGTCGGCTTATGACGATATAATATCGTATTATTAATGAATCAATATTTCAGAGAGGTTGTGCTTCAGTGATGCGTTCAGGCGCCTCGTTCCTGAACGCATCACTGTCGTGAGTCAACCAGCCAACTTCAGCTAATGCTTTCTAGAGATCGTGGCTTTTCCCGAACTGAATAAATACAACACATATAAACACAAAACTGCTTTGCTAGCTCAATCTCGTTGTAACTAAGATATTCGTTGAGAAAAATATTTTTTCCATGGACAGATTTAGCTACTACGTCCGCAAACTTCACATATATTTGTAAGCTAGTAGCGCCACAGCACCGGCACAGCTGATGGAGGATGCTGGAGTGGAAACTGAGATAAACTCTCAACTGAAGGGAAAATGGTTAAGTTTAGCTGTGTGTGGGGGAGCCAGATAATGATGAAGAGTGAGGAAGGGTTCAGGTTTTTCTGTGTGTGTGTGTGTGTGTGTGTAACTCGTCTCAGTCTCAGAGTTCAATCCACCCAGTAAAGGGTCCGTTTTGTTTTCCCCACAACCCCTAATCAGTTCAGTTCAATCCACTTTCACAAACATTAACTCAAAACTCCACTCCGGGTTTTCACCTCAGATCCCCCACAAAACAAAACAAATCAAAGACACTAGCAAAGCCACACATAATATTTTTAGTGATAAGGCTTTTTTCATTTGAACACGGCTAGGCGTGCTGTTCTAAATGTCTAGTTGACCAATCAGATTGCTTGGTGGGAACTACGTGTTGTGTAATTCAGGCTTGTGACAGTGGTGATGTAACTTGTGTAATTTCTCTCTCTCTCTTCCTCTGTTTATGTGTACAGGACCTGCTAGAAGCCACTTTGTTGTTAAAAGTGTTTTGTGGAGCCATGCATGGACCCATAACATGTTAAAAACACATCAGTAGCAAGAGCAAGTACTGTAGTTTTCCTGGTATGTAGCCTATCTATTGAAGTAGTTGTTGCCCCACCAATTTTTTAAAAACACCACTGCTCATGCCAATGTGTTGCTCAGTTCTCAATCGTTGGTGATTCCACTGTCTGACAAACTCTAGGCAAGATTGCTGGATTCTTCCGAGATAAACATAATGTAATGCTCAGACTTGCACTTCATTATTTGAATCAAGAATCCTACACTCTCCATGTACTGAAATAGTTGTCAGTAGAAGTCAGAGACAACTCTATTGCCATCCGCCCACAGCCTCTCAATCCGTTGATTATGAACACTTCTAGCAGCTATATAACTCCCCCGGTCTGCACCCCTGTTCTCAATCATAAACCTTGCCACATCTACATTTTCTCCCACTCTGTCCCCTCTTACTCTGAGTGGCAAACCAAACTGAGATACACCATTGCAGAAAAAAGAAAGAACAGTTGAAGCACGCTTGTTTGTGCAACATTCCAAATAAACGACTGTAGCCATCAATGCATCCATGGAAAACAAATCTCCAGGCGATCAGTTTATGATTGGAGTCAATGTGCCTGTAATGAAAATGGAAAACAAGGTTAAAGTGACTACAGAACACATATACAACTGCACGGTTGGTCTTCATCTAGAGACTGATCAGCCTACTACGCTGTTTTATCTCTGTTGTATATAGTAATGGGTGTAGCCGTCTGTCCGTGTGTTAGCATTGTGGCCGGATTTGCACAATGCTTTGTAGAAGGTTCATTGTAGGTCAACTGAGAATTGATTAAATTTCCACAATCATCCACCAAATGGGGGCGCTGTAACCCTGACCAATCACTAAAAGGCGTAACTTCCGAACGGATTTCACGTAACACCACAAAACCTTGTAGAAAGGTTGGACATGGGCTGAGGAAGAACTGATTAACTTTCCACCTGGATTGTCCTTAAATGGATATTTCACTTCAGTAAAACTTGTCAAAATTCAGCAGTCTTACCTCTATCAAAGTGCATCTACAAGTAAGCTAGTGATCACTGCTGTCCTTGTTGTCTGCCCTCAACACCACCATTTCTCCCAGGTGTCAGGCTCCTCATTCACTTCCATTCATTTTAGGGACCTAGTCTAAATATTATACTGGTGGTGTTGAAAACAGATAACGGGGACAGCAATGGTCACAAACTTACTTGTAGATTGCTTTAGATGTGGGTAAGACTACTGAATTTTGGTGGAGGTGGAGTGGGGGGCAGAAGAGGACGGGTGCCTGCTGTCCTCTGCATCTCTTACATTGGACTTAATGTATTTCATTTTTTTCATGCTAATCTGTGTTTGGCCATGACAAGTAAAATTTCGTTCCAAGGGACGACGTCCTCTCTAACCAATCAACAACCAGAATGCAATATTGACATCAAGTTGGTCCAATGATAGTTTCCAGATTTCATCTTCAACTCTCTCCACTGTAAGGCAGAATAGCAGCAGTAGATAGCTCCTTGCGTTAGCCAACGCAACAGTTAGCTTGTTGTAGCAGCCTGAAGAACTCTTTATACATCCATGGAAGGACTGTTAAGGACTATCGTTAAGCTAACGGGAGAAATTATCTGGACTGTGCAGTGCAGCAGCAGCAGGACGCTGACGGGAGGCTGGAGAGAGAAGCAACCGGAGAAACAACCAGGAGAGTTAGCTTGTTTGTCATTGTTGCTAATGATATCAGACTGGTTAACCAGCAGCCACAAAGTTCTGTTAACTAACAAAAAAGATGACCAACAGCTACAAATGGACGTTATGACATGAATACTTCATCTCCATGATAGAAAGAAGAAGACATCAGATAACGTGAGTCAGATACAGCTTCTCTCTCTCTGTCTCTTTGGTCGCTAATTTCATCTCTGATGGTTAAATGTCTCTGTGTGGCTTTTTTTGTGTTTTTTATCTCCTTAACAAGAATGCAGCAGAGATCATATAATGTGTTGTGGGTAACGTTAGTTTGCTTGTTGATGTTACAGTGAGCTGTCTGGACTCACTCATTCATTTGTTTTTAATTGAGTGGTTGTTCAGTCACCTGTTGATGTGTGATTAGTGAATGAGTGCAGGAGGTCTGGCTGCTTGCTTCTGACAGTTTCTTTAGTTCCTTTTTAAGCTGAGCCGTATATTGAGTAATAAGCTTAAAGTAACTAGAATAACAACTGTTATCTAGTGGTGTAACTGATCGTAGTTGATCCATGATCCGTACGTATTGCCCCCCACGGTTTGGCAGGCATCTGAACTGCGGATTAATTGCAAAATTTAATGTCTCAGTTAAAGTAGACATTTTAGAGACAAAGTAAACAAACTGCTGTAAGTACAAGTCATAGACAACAGCGTGTCGTTAACGTTAACAGGGATTTTGAAGAGCAACAATCAAACCAGCATGTAACAGGTCCGATGTGACATTTGAGTTGTTTACCTGCTGTTTAATGTGCTGCAGCTGAGCAGCTAATTAGCATCTAGCTGCTAACTGATGTTAGCGGTGAATGTTTATTATCATCAAGTTTTGATGATGTGGACAGAGGCTGTTTCATTCACTGTTTAAAAGAGGAAGGTTTCATGCCTCATATTGCAATAACTAAGCTTTAAATATTTTATATATTTTATTTTACTTTATTTCATTTAGACATTGGACATCTTAAATGTTGTTTTCATTTAAGACCATGGGCAAAAGTTCCTTGCTGTTTCTGGCTGTAAGTGTTACAGAATAAATGGAGAACGCTGATCCTAATAATGATCCGATCCGTGACTCAAATCCATGATACGATCCAAACCGTGAGTTTTGTGTTCATGTTAACACCCCTAGTGTTAACATATCAGCTTTGTAGACTATATTTTGTATGTCGTGCACATAGATAAGATTGTGTAAGTCATGTATTTGATACATGCATTAATACTTTCTGATGTGAACCTACACTTTTAGATCTGTGAATGTTTTTAGTGTTCAGTCTCTCTAGTATTCAGCACTGATCTGAACCTGTATCACATTATAAGCTTTGTGCTACTTAATATATTTCTGTACACTAAGAAAATACATAGGAAACACGTGTAAATCATGTGATCTGTTGTCTGTTTTTGATGAGAACATAAATCTGTTGACGCAAAAGAGCAATACTATAAATCTGAATTTCACTTTGTTGGTAAAATGACACATTTGATCCACTCCATGGCTAAAATAAGCTCTTCTTTGTTTAGAGACATTATGTATATGCTAGATGTCTTTAAAGAAGCAGCCTTTTCACCACTCAAGCAAATTGTTTTATTGGCATATAAAATTGCCCCCCACCCTTTGCTGCATGTGTGCACATGATGTTCACACGTTATGTGTATGTTTGCAAATTATGTACAATAATTCATTTTTCGAACAGCAGTGATTTGCATCTGACGCATCTAGGTCGCGGAAGTGGTACTCAAAAAACTCGTCCAGGGTTGGCAGGTCTGACTTTGTGATAAAAGCATGAAAATCAGCAATATTATATGTAGGCTATAGTTTTCCGTGCTGTACCATATCTAGTGCCGATTGAGCTGGACCTCATGGGGGGCTTGCCTATTTGTACTATCTGCTAGTTTTTCCTGGACTACACCTTGATAGTGACTCAAGATAAAACAAATCAACATTTACCATTTACCTAAGATCAATGAAAATTTGAATATATTTAAACTTAAATTCAATTCAATAGCCTTATCTGAGACATGGTTAAATCAAGAGAAAGGTATTGAGCTTCTTTATATCAATAGAACCAACAACAGGGGAGGGGGTGTGGCCCAGTATGTGGACAGTGACTTGAAATGCAAACCAGTCGAATATATGACAACTGTAATTGATGATTTAATGCATAACCATGGAAACTGAAGCAAGAGGGATGAGGAATGTACTTGTGTATACAGAACTCCGGGGTCACATGTAGAAACATTTTAAGATAGTTTGAAAGAATTAATGAAAATAAAACATCTGTAATCTGTGGAGATTTATTTAATATTGACCTCCTAAATGTATCTAAACATAAAACATCAGATTTTCTGGATGCATTATATAGAAGAGGGCTATACCTATTGATCACCAAGCCCAGTAGAAAAACCTCCATTTGTGCAACATTAAGCGACTATTTAACTGTGTTTGCAATGTATGATTAATATGAAATATATGATAAATATATGACTTATCATTGTATGATAAACATTGTCCAACAACACCATGTTAACAGAAACGTGGTTATAATAAAAAGCCTTGGATAAAAAATGGGCTTACAAACTTTATGCAAAAAGAAAAACAAACTTTAGAGAGATTTCATAGCAGCCAGGTGATAAAGAAGTTAAAGCAGGAGGAGGAGTAATCCTGTTTGTGTGTCAGTGAGCATCTGGAGCATCTTAACAAGATTGTGGAGTAGCTCCTAAAGAAATGAGCCCAGAAGAGAGTAGAGATTAGGGTTGTGCCCGAATACAAATAATTTAGTCAGCAAAGCACCAATAGTGTTTTTTTAAACTAATATTTGTTTCATATAAATATTTTAAAAATCATTTGTATTCGGGAAGAAACCCCCCCAAAAAACATGTCAAATACCAGCACGCATGTCTGTTACATCACTATCTCAGTCTCTCTCTTCTGCTCCGCTGTTACATCTATCAGCAGGTCTCAACGAGGGGAGTCACATCCACCTGCTACATGATGCACATTTCCTTGTTTGGACATCACTCCCGGAGCTGGGGGTGTTCCCCAGAGAAGTCGCTAAGGAGATGGGTGGATGAGGAGGGAGGAGTATCCTTGTAGAACATTTAAAATGGTGAAGCTGCTCAAATTTTGGTTAATGGCAGGGGTACCAGGCAGGGTCGTTCTGACCCCACCAAGTATGAATGGATGAACCAGTTAAGTTAATGTTGCTCGTTCTGATAACTTTGGCTGCTGTCTGTTTGCTTTTGAGAGCTCTGAGTGGGCTAG
This sequence comes from Thunnus maccoyii, assembly GCF_910596095.1. Lineage (NCBI taxonomy): Eukaryota > Metazoa > Chordata > Actinopteri > Scombriformes > Scombridae > Thunnus > Thunnus maccoyii. The sequence goes on along the minus strand of NC_056536.1, from coordinate 433,841 downwards.
GGAGAAGGATCCGCCACTCTTAACTGCGATCCAAGCGACGAGAAGCGATTAAGCCAACTGACCCCTCTAACCGACTGTGATAGGACAGGTCACCTGCTGTCATAGAAGGAAAGATGTGGTCCACATCTAGGGCGAGTGGAGTAGTTGCCAGGAGCAGGCAATTACTCAAGAGGAAGAAGGAGGAGAGCCCGGCTGGGACTCCTAAAAGAAAGAAGGTACCATCTGGAGCGAGAAGGGCTCTTTTCCCGGCTGGGAAAAGAGCAGGCATGATCTTCCTAAGCACGGAGAAGGGATGGAAACCCAAGCGGGCTAGCAAGGGTCTTCCATCGACAGTCATGGTGGGCCTCCGGGTGCCATGGCTAGTCCAACCGTGCAGGCTGTGCGCTGCCAGTCTGGGCTCGGTGAGGGCCGCCCAGACTCAGTTGAGAAAAGCACACAAACCAAGGGTGATTCTTTTCATCTGCGGCAAGTGTGCCGGTACTCACAAGACCCCACACCGAGCGACGTGCCACGCAGCGAAGTGTGGGGCAACCCAATCCGGAGCGGGTACCATCACGGGGTTTAGCCTGCAATACATGCCCTAAATCTTTCTCCTCACAGAGGAGCCTCTCGGCCCATCAGAGGAGGAAACACCTGGGATTGTATGCCAGCAAGGCGAGCGCGCGGGAGGCTAAGGCAACCGATAGTGGGTGGACCCAGGCCGAACTGGCAACCCTAGAGCGCGTACACAACGACCTCGGCGGAAAATCTGGGTTCCTCGAGGCAGCGGTTTCGGCCCTCCCCCACTACACGAAGGCCCAGATACAGCGAAAATGGAGGAGCCTCAGGAGGCTGAGGAGAAAAACTGTGGATAAGTCCCCCACAGCGGTTGCCTTAGGGAAGTTGCCGGACCTCACTGAGGAGCTGCCTCCCACAGCCCCGGTGGCCCTGGTCAAGGAGCACCTCGCAAAGACCTTGCAGGTGAACATTGCTGATGGCGTGTCACCACTGACCTCCTCCTGCAAGGCAACCAACCGTTATCTGAGGAAAGTACTCGCGAGACTGCGGATTCGGGGCCACGCTCGAATCGTGAGTACGGGAAGGAAGACCTGGTCGGATCATCAAAAACGCCTCAAAATGAACAAGAGGCTCCGATACAAGAACTTGCAGACGCTGTATCGGAGCAACAGAATCTCTGCTGCGAGGTTGGTGCTCGATGGCAGGGAACAAATGGTCTGCCGTATTGATCCCAGACTGGTCACTGAGACATACAAGGGGATATGGGAGCGAGATGACAGTTTTGTGGGCCTTGGTCAGTTCGCCTCTTTGCCGGAGGCGGACAACTCGTCCCTATGCCCTCCCATCTCACCGGCTGAGGCGCTACAGGCACTTCGGAAGATGGACCAGGCGAGTGCGCCTGGTCCTGATGGCGTTGGACACAACGTCCTACTTTTGTGGGACAAAAAGGGCGAGAAGCTGGCGGACCTGTTCAACGCCATACTGTACAGTGGGCGGTTGCCGAGGTGCCTCAAACAGAGCCGAACCAACTTGATCCCCAAGTCTAGTGATCAGAGTAAAGCCGGTGACATTAACAACTGGCGCCCCATTACGATCGGCTCAGTTGTCTTGAGAGCGTTCTCAAGAGTCTTGACCATGAGACTGACCGAGGCTTGCGCCATCCACCCTTGTCAGCGGGGCTTCACAGAAGCGCAGGCTGCTCCGAGAACCTGGCCATCCTCGACGGACTTATCCTGGTGAGTAAGTCCCAGAGGAAAACATTGGCTGTCGTGTTCATCGATCTGACCAAGGCATTCCACACTGTCTCCCACAAGCATATTGCCGAGGTGCTTGAGAGACGTGGAGTGGATGAGTTGATTAGAGGTCTCATCTAAGACTCCTACAGGAATTGTTTCTCGACAATAAAAACTGCTCAAGGCGACACCAGGAAGATCGGGATCAAGGTGGGTGTAAAACAAGGCAATCCAATGTCTCCTCTGCTCTTCAACCTGGCCCTCGACCCACTTCTCCACATGTTGGAGAAGCTGGGGGTGGGGTTTAGTGTTGAGGGCACCGCCATCACCGTTCGCGGACGACCTGGTGATTCTGAGTGACTCGTGGGAGGGTATGTCCAGGAACTTGGAAATCCTGGACAGGTTCTCGGACCTTACGGGCCTGAGGACCAATCCCACCAAGTGTCATGGATTCCTTATTGGGAGCAACGACCCAAAACGATACACAGTCAACGACTGCGACGCTTGGTCACTCTCGGGAATGCCCATCCACATGGTGGGGGAGCAGGAATCGGCGAAGTGTCTGGGCGTCCAGATAAATCCCTGGAAAGGGATCCTGAAACCCCCACTTAGAGATACAATAAAAGACATGACGGACAAGATATCCAAGGCCCCCCTGAAACCATCTCAGGAGGTCGAGCTTTTGAGAACGTACGCTATCCCACGGACGGTGTACGTCGCGGACCACGGCTCGGCCTCCCAGACAGCGTTGGACGAGTGTGACAGGGACATTCGGACACAGGTGAAGAAATGGCTCCACCTGGAGCCGTTCACCACCGACGGGTTGCTGTACAGCAGATGTGTGGATGGAGGACTTGGTATCGTAAGATTAGCTGCCCAGATCCCGGCAATCCAGCTGAGGAGGCTGTTGTCTCTATACAACTCGACAGATGACTGCACCAGGACGATCTCCAGAGCCTCCATCCCAGTGTCCCGGATATGGCAGCTCTGGCGGCAGGTGCTGCGGGCAGGCCGGACAGGAACAGTAGGCCGGACTTGGATCAGATCGATGTCAGCAGGGCGAGCACGTCGTCGTGGAGATGGTGTGAGTTCGACAAGTGGTGTAAGTTGATCAAGCAGTGCGTGGGAACGGTCGTGTTCAAGAGCGACAAGATCTCCGACGGCTGGACCTGGGATCCCAAAAAGCACCGGCTTACACAATCGGAATTGATCATGGCACTGCAACTCCGTACTAACACACTCCCTACCCTTTCGCTGCTGTGGAGAGGAAGGGGGCCCAAGGAGTCGCAACAGTGCAGACTTTGTCAACAAGAGAAGGAGACCGTGCAGCATATTATCGGGAACTGTGCGGAGCTCAAGAGGAACCGCATGGCCAGCCACAACAAGGTGTGCGTGTTCCTCCAGAAGGAGGGTGAAGGAGGGCTGGCACATGATGAGGGAAAAGAATTTTTGGTAATGGCAGGGGTACCAGGTGGGGTCGTTCTGACTCCGCCCAAGCATGAATGGATGAACGAGTTAAGTTAATCTTGCTCGCTCTGATAACTTTGGCTGCTGTCCGTTTGCTTCTGAAAGCGTTCTGAGTGGGCCAGGGTGCAAGACCCGCCACTCTTGACTGCGATCTGAGCTATGACAAGCAATAAGCCAACTGACCCTTCTGACTGACTGTGATAGGACAGGTCGCCTGCTGTCATAGGAAGAAAGATGTGGTCAACCCCGAGGCGTGAACGTGTCCGTCGGCCGACGGCACGTGACGCTGGAGTAGGGGCGGCTCCTGGCAGTGTGGATATGGCGAGCGGAGTAGTAGTCTGGAGCAGACTACTACTCAGACGGAGGAAGGAGGAGAGCCCGGCTGGGACTCCAAAGAGAAAGAAGGTACCATCTGAAGCGAGAAGGGCTCTTTTCCTGACTGGGAAGTGAGCAGGAATGATCTTCCTCAGCACGGAGAGGGGATGGAAGCCCAAGTGGGCTAGCAAGGGTCTTCCATCCACAGTCATGGTGGGTGTCTGGGTACCATGGCTAGTCCAAACGTGCAGGTTCTGCGCCGCTAATCTGGGCTCGGTGTTGGCCACCAAGACTCACCTAAGGAAAACACAAGCCAAGGGTGATTCTTTTCATCTGCGGTAAGTGTGGTAGTACTTTTAAGACCTCACACTGAGTGACGTGCCATGCGGTGAAGTGTGGGGCAACCCGATCCGGAGCGGGTTGTATAACGGGGTACGCCTGCAATACATGCCCTAAAACTTTCTCCCCACAGAGGGGTCTCTCAGCCCATCAGAGGAGGAAGCACCTGGGTATGTATGTCAACAAGGCGAGGGCGCAGACGGCAAGGGCAGCAAAGGACAGTGGGTGGACACAGGCTGAACTGGCAACCCTGGATCGTATACACGATGACCTCGGAGGGAATTCTGGGTTCCTCGAGGCCGCGATTTCAGCCCTCTCCCAATATACGAAGGCCCAGATACAACAGAAGTGGAGGAACCTCAGGAGGCTGAGGGGAAAAGCTGTGGTTAAGTCCCCCACAGCCGTCGTCTTGGGTAAGTTGCCGGACCTCCGAAAGGAGCTGCCCCCCAGGGCCCCAGTGGCCCTGGTCAAGGAGCATCTTACCAAGACCCTGCAGGCTCACAGTGTTGACGGCGCGTCACCGCTGACCTCCTCCTGCAGGGCAATTAATGGATATCTAAGGATGGTACTCGCGAAGTTGCAGAGGAGGTGCCACACTTGTGTCGTGAGTACGGGTAGGAAAACTTTGTCATATCACCAAAAGCGCCTCAAGACGAACAAGAGACTCCGATAGAAGAACTTGCAGACATTGTATCGGAGCAACGGAAGCTCCGCAGCGAGACTGGTGCTTGATGGCAGGGATCAAACGGTTTGCCGTATTGATCTCAAACTGGTAACTGAGACGTAGCGAGGGATCTGGGAAAGGGATGATTGTTTCGTGGGCCTCGGACAGTTCGCCTCTCTGCTGGAGGCGGACAACACATCCCTATTCCCTCCTATCTCACCTGCTGAGGCACTGCAGGCATTACAGAAGATGGACCAGGTGAGTGCGCCTGCTCCTGATGGCGTTGGACGTAATGTCCTACTCATGTGGGACAAGAAGGGCGAGAAGCTGGCCGATCTGTTCAACGCCATAATGTACAGCGGGCGTTTGCTGAGGTGCCTCAAGCAGAGTCGTACGACCCTGATCCCTAAGTCTAGTGACCAGAGTAAAGCCGGTGATATCAACAACTGGCTCCTGATCGGCTCGGTAGTCTTGAGAGCGTTCTCAAGAGTCTTAACTATGAGACTAACCGAGGCATGTGCCATCCACCCTCATCAGCAGGGCTTCACCGAAACGCCAGGCTGTTCTGAGAACCTGGCCGTTCTTGACAGACTTTTCAGGCTGAGTAAGTCCCAGAGAAAAACGCTAGCCATAGTGTTCATTGATCTGACCAAGGCCTTCGACACTGTCTCCCACAAGCATATTGCTGAGGTGCTTGAGAGATGTGGTGTGGATGAGTTGATCAGAGGTCTCATCAAGGACTCCTACAGGAATTACTACTTGACAGTAAAAACTGCTCAAGGAGACACCAGAAAGATCGGGATCAGGGTGGGCGTGAAACAGGGCGTTCCAATGTCTCCGCTGCGCTTCAACCTGGCACTGGATCCACTTCTCCACACGTTGGATAGGCTGGGTGTGGGGTTCAGTGTTGAAGGCACTTCCATCACCTCACTGGCTTTCGCCGACGATCTGGTGCTTCTGAGTGACTTGTGGGATGGCATGTCCAGGAACTTGGAAATCCTGGATAGGTTCTCAGATCTCACAGGCCTGAGGACCAACCCCACCAAGTGTCATGGTTTCCTTATTGGGAGCAATGGCCCAAAACGGTACACGGTCAACAACTGTGATGCTCGGTCACTTGCGGGAATGCTTATCCACATGGTGGGGGAACAGGAATCGGCAAAATATCTGGGCATCCAGATAAATCCCTGGAAAGGGATCCTGGAACCCCCACTAAGAGATACAATAAAAGATATGATGGACAAGATATCCAAGGCCCCCCTGAAACCATCTCAGAAGGTCAAGCTTTTGAGAACGTATGCCTTTCCACGGCTCGGCCTCTCAAACGGCGCTGGACAAATGTGACAGGGACATTCGTACACAGGTGAAGAAATGGCTCCATCTGGAGCCTTTCACCACCGACGGCCTGCTGTACAACAGGTGTGTGGATGGGGGACTTTTCATCACGAAAATGGCTGCACACATCCCGGCAATCCAGCTCAAGAGAATGATGTCTCTGTACAACTCAACCGACCAGTGCACCAAAACAATCTCCAGAGCCTCCCTCCCAAAGCCCGAGAAAACGAGTCAGCTGGACCTAGGGCAAATCGACACAAGCGGGGCAAACACGTCAGCGTGGAGAGAGAGAGGGTGTTTGACAACTGGAGCAAATTGGTGAGGCAGGGCTGAAACAATCCGAACTAATCACGGCACTGCAACTCCGTACCAACACACTCCCTAACCTCTCACTGCTGTCGAGAGGAAGGGGGCCCAAGGAGTCACAACAGTGCAGACTCTGTGAACAAGAAAAAGAGACCATGCAGCATATTATTGGAAACTGTGTAAAGCTCAAAGGAAATCCCCAGCAAAACAAAATATGTGACGACCTTAAGAAGGAGGATGAAGACATGGGCTGGCATGTGATGAGGGAAAAAAGACTTGTGTCTGGAGACAGTATTACAGGAGTACTGGACCTCATCATGATCCGGGATCGCACTGCCTTGATTCTTGACGTGACTATCTGTTTGAAAAAACAGAATGCACACTGGTGGATGCGGAGGAAAGGAAGGTCGAGAAGTATGAGAAGTTCAAAAAGGCGGTAAAACATCTCTATCCTGAGATAAAAACAGTTCTGGTGGCCGGGTTTCCTCTTGGAGCTAGACGTAAGTGGTACCAAAGGAACTTCAGAGTACTTTATGTGATTATTAGTAAATGTCTTCTGATTTTGAAGCCATTATCCTTACTAATCAATGTAATATCCTTGTTTTGGGCAGGTGCAGGAGTGGATTGTCAGAAAGACGAACAAGTAAGGCAACACCATTATTAGTGTAAAGGAGCACAAGAATGCTGCACAACAAGTGGCCATGTGTGACCTGTCACAGGAAGAGGAGTTTGTAAGTTCATCAAGTTTCCTGTGCGAACCTGTTCAAAAGCAGAAATTAAATTGATGAACTATAGCAGCCATCTTTTCATCAAATATTATTTGTTTCAGGGACCAATGTTTCAGCTCTACCGACCTTTCTCAGGGCAACAACTGACAGACTTTTTCACCCTATATATCAACTCACCTGCCACAGGTGGCTCCTGATTAGCAATCAGCAGGTAAGGCACCTGACACACTTCCTGTTTCTTCCATATATGGTCTTCTTAGATATACAAAAAAACTGTACCATCATTAAAAGCTCCAGGAATATAACGATTTCATGAACAATAACAGACATCAAATATTTAACATTTCACTAACCGTGTGTGTGTGTGTGTGTGTGTGTGTGTGTGTGCGCGTGTGTGTGTGTGGTTGAGCGAGTGCAGAGAGCGAGCGGCAGAAACGTGACGTGAACACAAGTGGAGCAAAGAAGAAGGTTAGCAGTAAGTTGTCAATAAGGCAGTAAATGTAGAGTACAGACTGTGTGTCAGTTAATAAATGCTGCAGCTCCTCAACACAAAGAAAATACTCGTCTATCAAAAGGGCTGCCAGCAATTCTTATTTTAGTGTCAATCTCAGCCGCTCTTTAACAGAGAACGGAGAAATGTCTGGCTGATGAGTCTCTGTCTTGAGTTTTTCCCCCGTTTTGGATTATTCCATCTTCTGGTGAAGACATATCTTCCACCACTCTCAAAAATAGAATCAGTATTGTGTTTATACATGAAGAGTCTTGCTGTACACTAAAATAATGATTTGTTGTAAGTATTGGAAACACAGTGCTCGGTGTAGACATTGATTCCAGCCCTTCATTCTAACCAGTAACGCTCGTGTTACATCAGACGCCATCTTATGGTGAAGAAATAGATTACACTCTACAGTCGGTAGGCCTGTTGTGTTCATACATCAGGAGGGCTTGCTGTAAAACAATATGTCATGAGCATCTATGGCACAGGAGTCAGGGTGATTCAAGTCTTTTATTCTATAATGAGACACACAACCAGTCAGTTCAGGAGGACGGACAGACGGATCAGCACAGCTTGCTCCCACAACACCATGAAAATCCTTCTCTGCTGTAGGTTACTATGTTGGCTTGAAAGACTTTACATTGTGGTCGTATAGTGATACAATCATAATAAAATAAACTTACAAATGAAATAAAATACATTAAAATGACTGTGTACCTTTTTACAATATCAATAACTCTCTATAACATCAATATCTACAGTATTATACCAAAACTAGAATGGATTCTTTACAGTAGAAAAGATGTCATTTAATCCCATGCAAGTTCTTTTATATTTATATATATATATATATATATATATATTACATTTATGTTCCTCTGCTGCCACCTTCAGGAATGTTACAGTAACAGCAGACAAGCTGGTTTATCCCTGTTAACAAGCATGAATGAATCTGTTACCTATTAAATGGCTGATTTAACTTCACTCTGCTTCACATATCTGAACACACTGTAACGGACTGTGTTCATGTCAGTGTTTAACTGTTATGAGTGTTACTGTAAGAAACATTAGGTCCCAGCGTAAGTCACTGTACACAATGTCCTCTTCCAACCTGAAAGACCAGGTTAACTATAGAGAACATATTTGACCTTCAAAGGTCAGCAACACAATCACAGCCCAAACCTATGCAGTAGAAACATCTGGTCAACGTGAAGTGGAAACAATAACAATACAGGACTCTTACAGATAAAGTATTATCATGAATTTCACCCATATCAGTTCTTCTCTGTCTTGTTTCATACAACCAGAGTTGCCTGGTGCCGGGGACAGGAAGGAGCAGCAGAGGAAAGAGGAAGACGCCAGCTGCAAAAGAAGCTTTCAGCAAGGACAAGGCCAACTAAGACAAAGCTAACCGCTACTTCTCGCCAAATCAAAGTGAAGCTGTATTTTACAAAAACCCTGGAAGAAAATGTTGTGGAGATTGTACCATGGAACAAACATTTCAAGCATCTTAAATGCCTTGTTGATCAGTCTAAACCCAAAATCTGAACATCTGATCATATTCAGCACAAACATGATGAAACATTGTTTACTCCACTGTTACCTGTGTACAGTGGACTAGTGACACACAAACACATTCGTCAGTGTCACTGTATTTTTACACTTCAAAAATACACAAGTCAAATACAACAGACACTTAAACATGTTTTTTATTGGTAATTGAGTTAAAATAGAAGACATGAAGCCAGTTTAGATGATTTAAAGAATAAATCCAGTTCCATGAGTTGCTCAGCAGGAATGACATCAATAGCTTGTTGTTGTTGGATAGCCTCATTAAGACAGCAATAGTGGAAGTCAAGTGGACACTTAGCACTCTCAGCCTACTGTTTAACATCATTATGAGCTCTTCACCTGTGAATAGATTCACTAGCACTCATTCACAGTTTGGCTGCATTGTGGGGGAAGCCCCATTGACCCTGTCCTGTTGTCAGAAAAGATGTGAGAACACACTGCATGTGAAAAACAATATCAGCTGAGTGGTTTTATTCTGACTTTACAAGTTTTAAACTTGAAAGTTAACATAGTTAACATGGGTCAGAGGTCAACTTTGGTCTGTATATTTAAGCTGGTATTTCAGGTTAGCGTGATCTGATTTACTGGTGTCTTACCTCATTTTAAAGCTCAGATTCAGACCTTCTCATAGAGAGAAACACTGTTAATGTGAAACCTTCTGCTGACTAGCAGCACGTTGGTGAATTCTGGTTACATTCAGCTGGTTTGAAAAGGCCAGCAGGAAACCTGTATTCATGTTTTTACCTTTCCTCCTGTATTTCTGTCAAACCTTCAAATAAAACATGTTGGACACCAAATGAAAGCTCAGACTCTCTTCTTTCCAACAAGTATCGGCTTTCCATCCTAGCACAAACTGGCTGCTAATAATAGATGAATGCAGAATTGTGGAACAATATACATTAAATACAAACAACAATACATAACTTAATTCAATCAATTAACATCAATACGTCAAAAGTGAACAAATAAATACATGAAATAGAAATATTTACAAAGCTGTGTGAAAAAAGAAATGAAGACACAAGGAGAAATATATACTAACATAAACAAACAACATTGAGGAGTCTCAGTATAATATATAATTAATATTATTAATGATATACAATATAATTACTATATATAATGTTACAATTAAAATGGCGGGCTTATATCTTTACACAAAGAGATGATACTAATACTACTACTACTAATAATATAGATATAATTATACTATAGATAATGTACAGATATGTATAGATAACAATGCTACTCATTGTCACTGATGTCTCGGCTGGTGTTACTGGGGGAACAGCTGCTTGGTACTGGGCAGAAGATATTTTGCTGATGTGTACAACCTGATAGTTTGTTTGTTTGGTGGCTTTTAACAGGATTTAAAAAGGCAATTGTAGAGAAAAGATTGGCATTACTAAATGACTGGGCTGTTTCTGTGGAAAGCTAATTAGGGATATTGAAAAAAATATATATAAACATTAACAGGTGGTTAAAAAGTAACCAGAAAAAAATGTGCAAAAAAATGATTTTATTATCAATTTTCAATGTTTTATCTGCTATAATTTATTATGTATGAATATAGCATCTTCCTAAATTGCATTATAATTTGTGTTATGCCCAGTCCAGATAATTTCTCCCGTTAGCTTAACAACAGTCCTTAACAGTCCTTCCATGGATGTATAAGAGTCCTTCAGGCTGCTACAACAAGCTAACTGTTGCATTGGCTAACACAAGGAGCTATATACTGCTGCTACTCTGCCTTACAGTGGAGAGAATTGAAGATGAATTTTGGAAACTATCATTGGACCAACTCGATGTCAATATTGCATTCTGGTTGTTGATTGATTAGGGAGGCCGTCCTACCTTGGAGCATCATTTTACCTGTCTTCTCCAAAGAAGAGAGAAAAATTATGTTGTAAATAATACTGAGATTTGGTAATGGTTTATTTCAACCAAATATTCTTTTTTATATTTTGATCTCCCTTCTTGCATGGCTAAAATGAGCTCTTCTTTGTTTAGAAACAATATGTATATGCTAAATGTCTTTAAAGACACAGCCTTTACACCACTCAGGGGTTTTTGTTTTTAAAAGCAAATTGTTTTATTGGCATATAAAATTGCCTCCCACCCCTCTGATGTCATCAGGTGGGGGACAATCATATAGTTTGATGCGGTATGTTGGTTTTCCTCCTGTCCTCCCCAATTATTTGAGTCACCAGCTGCCACTGGTGTGGGGGTTGAATGCAGCTCATTTTTGTAGGATACAGCAGAAAGGCCTATATACATACAGTACATTATACAAACTTTGTATGAAGTTTGGTGTTATTATCATTTATTTTACAATAATTATAGGTCTTATATGTATAATTCAGTAGTGGGGATGACCTATGAGGGGAAGGGAAAAAATGGAGTGAGAGTGACAGTTTAGTGATAAAGTACATCAAAACTAAAAGTTGTAGCTCTGTACTGCAGTTTTTCCTTTATTAAGGCCCAAACACCTAGTGGTTCACTCACACTCTCCATTCACATATATGAGTATCAGTTACTTATTGTCTCTACACACCTGACAGGTCACATGTCAATCACACTTTCACCAGGTCATGTGGGTTAAAAGTCTTTACTTTTCTAAAAATGGACTTGATGAAAATTAGGAAATTAATTTGTTTCACACACAAACTCATCAAGAGTTTTCAATTTACTAATTGAAATTCAAGTGAATGGACCCAAAACTTGCATAATTTTGATGCCACAGGTGTGAGTAAGACAGACAGGTGTGAACGAGACAGACAGGTGTGAGCGAAACAGACAGGTGTGAGCGAGACAGACAGGTGTGAGCGAGACAGACAGGTGTGAACGAGACAGACAGGTGTGAGCGAGACAGACAGGTGTGAGTAAGACAGACAGGTGTGAACGAGACAGACAGGTGTGAGCGAGACAGACAGGTGTGAACGAGACAGACAGGTGTGAACGAGACAGACAGGTGTGAGTAAGACATACAGGTGTGAACGAGACAGACAGGTGTGAACGAGACATACAGGTGTGAACGAGACAGACAGGTGTGAACGAGACAGACAGGTGTGAGCGAGACAGACAGGTGTGAACGAGACAGACAGGTGTGAACGAGACAGACATGTGTGAGCGAGACAGACAGGTGTGAGCGAGACAGACAGGTGTGAGAGAGACAGACAGGTGTGAACGAGACATACAGGTGTGAACGAGACAGACAGGTGTGAACGAGACAGACAGGTGTGAACGAGACAGACAGGTGTGAGAGAGACAGACAGGTGTGAACGAGACAGACAGGTGTGAGAGAGACAGACAGGTGTGAGAGAGACAGACATGTGTGAACGAGACAGACAGGTGTGAGAGAGACAGACAGGTGTGAACGAGACAGACAGGTGTGAGCGAGACAGACAGGTGTGAACGAGACAGACAGGTGTGAGTAAGACAGACAGGTGTGAGTAAGACAGACAGGTGTGAACGAGACAGACAGGTGTGAGCGAGACAGACAGGTGTGAGCGAGACAGACAGGTGTGAACGAGACAGACAGGTGTGAGCGAGACAGACATGTCTCACCCTGCAGGAAATTCTCATCCTCACACCGTTGAGATTTGATGTTTCACCATGACAGAGGAAGTTGCTATAACTTTATTGTAAATGCTCCAGTCTGCACCAAACTTTACATGTTTGATAAGAGTCCCGGCCTGAACACGTCTACATGACGATATTCCATCAGTGATGCAAACTGGCTGAATAGAGCCCCCTATGAAATTTCAGCAAAGCAGCCCCAGCAGCAGGCAAAATAGAGGACAAAGGAAGTGAAGTATATCTCCTTCTTGCACTGTCTGAAAACAGTCGGGTCTGAAGACATCTACATGCCCGTCACAGAAGCCCTTCGATTGCACCGCAGCCTGACATCCGCGGAGGCGCGAGGGCCCGTTCAACGCTGCTTGCAGCTTTAATTTTAAGTTATATTCTGTTAATAACATTGTGCTGCAACCTCAGACTGGGATTAGTAATTTTAGTTTCTTTTAAGATTTCCCAGTGTGATTGGCTGCATAGATGGCACACACATTCCCATCATGGCTCCCTCACGTAATGAAGCCGATTATGTGAATAGGAAGTCCATTCACAGCATAAATGTACAGGTACATTTAGATTGACTACTGTTTCAAAATGTTAAAGACTGCATCATAGTTCAACTAACATCTGTCATTCTCTGCAGTGTCAAGATCATATGTGATGCTGCATACATCATTTCCAATGTGGAGGCCAAGTGGCCTGGGTCTGTTCATGACTCGAGGATATATCGCAAGTCTAACCTGAGCAACAGACTGCAACGTGGTAAGCAGCCTAAAGTTTTGCACAATATAATTCACTTGTCTCCCTCCTTTAATACACTCTAATGTATCCACTATACATTACAGGAGAGTTTGATGGCCTTCTGCTGGGTGACAGGGATTAACTATGCCAACCTAGGCTGCTGACCCTTTACCCTGACCCTGAACCAGGCCCCCAACAGAACTTCAACCGGGCTCACTGCAGTACGACAGCCTGGGTGGAGATGACCAAAGGCCTGCTGAAAGTCCGTTTCCAGTGCCTACGTCACCTCAGGGTGACCCCTTAGAGGGCCTGTGATATTATTGTGGCATGTGTTGTTCTTCATAATATTGCCACTATTAGAGGAGAGCAACACCCTGCCCTACAAATTGAAGACCCTGATGATGACCCCATCCACCTGCCAGCTATCCAGGACAGCAGAGCAGTCAGAGACACCATATGCCATAATCACTTTAGAGTTTAAGTCACCATCATCACCACCACCACAGCAGTCAAATAAAGACATAATACACATTTCATTTGGTCTTCTTTATTTCCTACAAATACAAAAGCTAGTTTAGTTAATGTTCCAATAGTTAACAGGATCAACATAATTCACCTGTGACCATGCACCCACCTCTAGCTTGTGCTCCAGTATTTCAATTTCCAGATCTGCCTTCCTAATCTGGCGGTCCAAGTATAACATTTCTTTATCGGTTTTCTTTATTTTTTTTCCACTGTGTCAATCTGTGCAGTGGAAGTTGAGAGACCCTCCTGCTGCTGCCCAGCCATGCTCTGTTAAAAAGGATGAGAATGTGTTAATACTTCAGTGTAGGCTAAATGTCACTCTATTTTCCACCAGAATGGTAAGAAATGTGAATGGGAAGAGAACTATCAGTAACATATCAAGATGTTACCTCTATAGGCCTTTCTGTATCCCCCTCTGTAAAGGCAGCAGAAACAGTTTCCTCGTCCTCTTCATCCTAGATGAGTGATATGTTTCAGTATACTTAAACTAATAGGCCTAGGCATATTACATTTTATAAAGGCACTTGTGTCTTGGGGGGTGGGCTCAGAGGATGAGCTCCCTCCAGGGATTCCCTCAGCCACTGGCCTTCCTATAGTCTGGCTTAGGGCCAGCTCCTCTGCCTCCGTTAGAGGTGGCGGTGCTGGACCACCACCCGTTTTACGGACATCTGCCTTCTTTCTGTTGGCTGAGTAGAAGTCTGTGTTAGTTTAAATAGGATTAATTATTTAACAGAACAGTCACAGCAACAGCTACTTAATATTTACTTTACAATGTAAAACATGATCAAAATGAGGTTCCCCCATGAGATTATGCCGAGGTCTCACCTGTTTGAACAATGTTTTTATATTTCATCCTAAACTGCTGCTAAGTGCGCTTCTCCCCCGCAGGATTGGACCTAAATGAAATAAATGAATAGGCGACCAATCAAGCAGTTTTCCTCTGTAATATTATTGTGATTACAAAGGACTACATTTAAACTTACGCATTGACCCGAGCAGCGATGTTCTCCCACGCCGTCTCCCTCTCTTTTGCAGCTGCAGCGGTGTTGCACTTCTTTCTGAAAATGTGTTCAAACGCAGCCTTCCTCTTCCCCGTTGCCATGGTGACTCGTCGAATCGGGGCTCCACTGATGCTGGCTTTTTATAGTTGTGGTGCACGCGCTTAACTCCAGGTGAAACTACTCTGAGTTGATTAAACTGACTCAAATCAGCTGTTCTGGAACCGGAAACTCAGAGTTTCTTATCTCAGAGTAGATCAACTCAGAGTTCAGGATTAGACTCAGAGTTTGTTGAACCTGCTTTGTGAAACGGACCCCTGTTCCATGACCCAGAAACTGATACATCACCACTTGGAGTGTGAATAGCATGAAAAACACTAAACCTGCAGCTCAGAGAAACCAGCCTGAAACACATTCTCAGAACCATCTGGTGATAAAAAACAAATATTCCCAGTATTAACCAGGTGATGACAAACATATTTCAGATGACACTTCAGTACTGTTTGCTCTTCCAATCGAGCACATGTATTATGAACCAGGCAGTAAAATGTCTGGAGGGACTTTGGCACTAAAAGGACTGTAACATTGACAGATATCTACTTGATTTGCACAGACATTTTGCACACTTTTTGCGCAGGAGGACTGTGGATTTTGTCCCACATCACTTCCATTGTAAGGTCATTATGAAGGGATCTTCTAATGGTCAGTTTGAACAGGAGGAATGATTACAACAAGAACAACATGTTTCACTGTTCATTTGGGCTCCTGACTGTTGTTTTAAGCCAGACTTGAAAAATTGTGAACCCGTCCTTTAATCACTAGACTGGCAGTCAGTTCCACCTTATCTTTTTTTTATTTCTATTTTACATCTCATTTCTGCTAATGACAAAATGTTCCTGCCATATTGATTTTTTTGGAATAATAAATGTGTCTATTATTTATAAAACACTTTCATATCACATCCGATCTTTCTGAGGACATTGCTCAACACGGTTACACAATCTTTCCAAATACTGCAGAGACATTTATACATTTCATTTTCATACACAAATTTGAAATTGCAAAGAAGAAACTCTCCTTAATAAGTGAATATAAAAAAACATTTATGTCTGAAATCCAGGATCTGGTTTGAGCAGCTCTGCCTCCAAGAAATGTTTGAATAACTTCAACTTGTTGGGGAGTTGACTTGTGAATATGATGGTGTTGAATTGTAGTACTCTGCTGGAGAACTCAGTGCAGGTCAGTCTGGATGTGGGCATCAGTAAAGTGTGAATGTAAAAGCTGCAGCATCATCACTTAAGAGGATGCACAACAAAGCTGAACATATATGGACATAACCAACGAACTCCAGGGCGTTTGTGAGTCTGTCCGTTTCCCTCGACAAGAACTGTTCCTCTTTTTTTGTGAATCGGCAGAATATAAGATCACACCTCTCTGGTTCACTCATCATTAGACTTTAGTGAGTTGTTAGTAACTGAACACAGGAGGCGTTTACAGCAAAGATCCAGTGTTAACAAGCGTCTGAAGATGAGGAAGACTCTCTGCATTTGTCTGCTCACCCTGGCTATCGTGATGCTGTTGTGTGCATCAGGAGGTACAGCTCTTCATCTACACTTTTTGCACTGTTTTACATACAGAGTAATGAAGTTATACTAGTCAACAGACTATTGATCTGTAATGTCATTATGACTTTGTGCTTAATGCAACTGCATCTCATGTTTTTACAAAAAATAATAATTTGTACAGTAATGTAGTACCGTACATGAAAGGTTTTCCTCTGACTGCTTCAGACAATAGCATTTAGTGTATAGTTTGTAAAAATAATGATTATTAATGATTATTATTACTATTGTTTATTTATGTATTCATCTATTTAGCACATTTTCAAACATAGTTGCATAGTGCTTGTTCTACTGTTTACATTTGTTTACAATGTGAGATCTGTGAAACACTTTGTATCACACTGACCTGTATGAAAGGTGCTATACAAATCAATTGATTAAAAGTAAAAACCAACAGAGGAAACAGTAAAAATACTAAAATAATTAGATTACAAGAAGTCAACTCTAAAACGATGAGGAGCACAGACCACAACAAGATAAAAAAAAAAAAAACAGTAGTTACAATTTAAAGGTCTATATTTATATTCTTGGACTCTACTGGAATATCTTTGTATGATTTACAGCTAAAAGCTCCTTATTGATCTTATACTGGCCCTTTATGCAACCTCTTGCAGCTGTAGAGTCTTGCTTCAATAAAAACTACACACTAGGAAAGACCTACGTTTCTAAGTTTTTAACCCCTTTAGAAATGAATCACAGCCTGATGTCTATATGAATAAAGAAGTATTAGTGTTGAATCTTGGACGGATCATGTTGTCTGGGTACCTCCCAGTGTGTAACAGTGTGTCATGTTTGTTGTATTGATGAGTAAAAAATTAATTCACAGTGACTCTCTCTGTATGATGGTCTGGCAGGTTCTCCCATATTTCTCTGCTGCATGAAAGCCAGTGCTCTAAGGAAGACTTCTATTGGGTCAATCAAGGCGTGTTATGAACAGAAACCACGAGGCGGTTGCGTGCATGCCTTCCTGTAAGTACAGCATGTTTTTTTGAACATGTCTTTAAACATACTAAACCTGAATAAATCTGTATTCATCTCTCTCTGATGTCATTACTGTAATCTGCTGGAAAACTAGTCGAGAAGAACTTCCTGATACCAGAACACCACTCAGTGACATGAAGTCATAGCTGTTTCAGGGTTAAATATACTGTATTACAGGATACTTGAGCTTCATTCAGGTTTGGTTGCATAAAAGAATCTGTCAAATGATAAATGTTTGTCTGAGCGTATTGTATCATTTCCGGTTGCCGACTGTGTCTACTGATAACGTTGTTGCTGCTCTCATCTCAGTTGATTTTCCTATATATATCACATTACTGTGGATTAATATCTGTTGTATATTTAAACTTTCGCTAGTTTTACACAAGCACGCTTACCCTAGCACGTCAGCACGTCCACTTTACTTGAAGAGTTTACCAACTTTTATGTAAACAGTGTCACGGCTCTTGTCAATCAGATGTAATTGCCTTTACAAGCACTCTCAGCACCTTTCTCTTAGCGACTTTTCTCGCTAATTGCACAAGTTGTTAGTCACTTTGGCTCTGCAGCTAGCATTAGCAGCTAACTTAAACTAAGCAGTTAGCGATGGCTTCTCTCTCTCCCTCTCGTTCTCCTGCTCTCTCTTGCTCGGTGTGTCAAATGTTCAGTTACTCCTCTGCCTCCTTTAGTGATAGTGATAAGTGTAATAAGTGTAGTTTATTTGCAGCACTGGAGGCAAGGCTTAGTGAATTGGAAGCGCGGCTCCGCACCGTGGAAAAACAATCAGCAGCTAATGTAGTTAGCCAGCCCCCAGTATCTGGTGCGGGCCGACCTAGCTTAGCTCCCACTCCCCCGGTAGCTCCCGAGCAGCCGGGAAGCCAGGGCGGCTGGGTGACTGTCCGAAGGAAGCATAGCCCTAAGCAGAAGCCCACGGTTCACCACCAACCAGTTCATGTTTCTAACAGGTTCTCCCCCCTCAGTAACACACCCGCTGAGAAACCAGCTCTGATTATTGGCAGCTCCATAGTCAGAAACGTGAAGTTAGCGACACCAGCAGCCATAGTTAAATGTATTCCTGGGGCCAGAGCGGGCGACATTGAGTCAAATTTAAAACTGCTGGCTAAGAATAAGCGTAAATATGGTACGATCGTCATCCATGTCGGCGGCAACGACTCCCGATTACGCCAATCAGAAGTCACCAAAATTAATGTTGAGTCGGTGTGTACATTTGCTAAAACAATGTCGGACTCCGTAATTTTCTCTGGACCGCTGCCTGATCTGACCAATGATGTCATGTATAGCCGCATGTCATCAGTCAACCGCTGGCTGTCGAGGTGGTGTCCAGCAAACGATGTGGGCTTCATAGATAACTGGCAGACTTTCTGGGGAAGACCTGGTCTGATTAGGAGAGACGGCATACATCCCACTCTGGATGGAGCTGCTCTCATATCTAGAAATATGGCTGAGTTTATTAGTAGACCAAAACCATGACAACCCAGAGCTGAGACCAGGAGGCAGAGCTGCAGTCCTACACGCTTCTCTGCACCTCCATTAGAGCAGTTACCCACCCAAAACCACATAGAGACTGTGTCTGTCCCCAAAACCACATAGAGACTGTGTCTGTCCCCCAAAACCACATAGAGACCGTGTCTGTCCCCAAAACCACATAGAGACCGTGTCTGTCCCCAAAACCACATAGAGACCGTGTCTGTCCCCAAAACCACATAGAGACCATGTCTGTCCCCAAAACCACATAGAGACTGCGTCTGTCCCCAAAACCACATAGAGACTGCGTCTGACCCCAAAACCACATAGAGACTGTGTCTGATCCCAAAACCACATAGAGACTGCGTCTGTCCCCAAAACCACATAGAGACAGTGTCTGTCCCCAAAACCACATAGAGACTGCGTCTGTCCCCAAAACCACATAGAGACAGTGTCTGTCCCCAAAACCACATAGAGACAGTGTCTGTCCCCAAAACTACATAGAGACTGCGTCTGACCCCAAAACCACATAGAGACTGTGTCTGTCCCCAAAACCACATAGAGACTGTGTCTGATCCCAAAACCACATAGAGACAGTGTCTGTCCCCAAAACCACATAGAGACTGTCTATCCCCAAAACCACATAGAGACTGCGTCTGACCCCAAAACCACATAGAGACTGCGTCTGACCCCAAAACCACATAGAGACTGCGTCTGTCCCCCAAAACCACATAGAGACTGTCTATCCCCAAAACCACATAGAGACTGTCTGTCCCCAAAACCACATAGAGACTGCGTCTGACCCCAAAACCACATAGAGACTGCGTCTGTCCCCCAAAACCACATAGAGACTGTGTCTGTCCCCCAAAACCACATAGAGACTGTGTCTGTCCCCCAAAACCACATAGAGACTGTGTCTGTCCCCCAAAACCACATAGAGACTGTGTCTGTCCCCAAAACCACATAGAGACTGTGTTTGTCCCCCAAAACCACATAGAGACCGTGTCTGTCCCCCAAAACCACATAGAGACCGTGTCTGTCCCCAAAACCACATAGAGACTGCGTCTGACCCCAAAACCACATAGAGACTGTGTCTGTCCCCCAAAACCACATAGAGACTGTGTCTGTCCCCAAAACCACATAGAGACTGTGTCTGTCCCCCAAAACCACATAGAGACTGTGTCTGTCCCCCAAAACCACATAGAGACTGTGTCTGTCCCCCAAAACCACATAGAGACTGTGTCTGTCCCCAAAACCACATAGAGACTGTGTCTGTCCCCCAAAACCACATAGAGACTGTGTCTGTCCCCAAAACCACATAGAGACCACGTCTGTCCCCCAAAACCACATAGAGACTGTGTCTGTCCCCAAAACCACATAGAGACCACGTCTGTCCCCCAAAACCACATAGAGACTGTGTCTGTCCCCAAAACCACATAGAGACTGTGTCTGTCCCCCAAAACCACATAGAGACTGTGTCTGACCCCAAAACCACATAGAGACTGTTTCTGTCCCCAAAACCACATAGAGACTGTGTCTGTCCCCCAAAACCACATAGAGACTGTGTCTGTCCCCCGACCACATAGAGACTGTGTCTGTCCCCAAAACCACATAGAGACTGTGTCTGTCCCCCGACCACATAGAGACTGTGTCTGACCCCAAAACCACATAGAGACCACGTCTGTCCCCCAAAACCACATAGAGACTGTGTCTGTCCCCCGACCACATAGAGACTGTGTCTGTCCCCAAAACCACATAGAGACTGCGTCTGACCCCAAAACCACATAGAGACTGTGTCTGTCCCCAAAACCACATAGAGACTGTGTCTGTCCCCAAAACCACATAGAGACTGTGTCTGTCCCCCAAAACCACATAGAGACTGCGTCTGACCCCAAAACCACATAGAGACTGTGTCTGTCCCCCAAAACCACATAGAGACTGTGTCTGTCCCCAAAACCACATAGAGACTGTGTCTGTCCCCCAAAACCACATAGAGACTGTGTCTGTCCCCCAAAACCACATAGAGACTGCGTCTGACCCCAAAACCACATAGAGACTGTGTCTGTCCCCCGACCACTTAAATCTATTGAATCTAAAATAAACAGAAGAAGAGTCATTCATGAAAATCTAGTAAAAATTAAAACCACTACTGCAATAGTACAACAAAATAAGAGAATTAAATGTGGACTCTTGAACATTAGATCTCTGTCATCTGAAGCAGTATTAGTAAACGATTTAATCTCAGATCATCATATTGATTGATTGTCTTACTGAAACCTGGCTGTGTCATGAAGAACATGTCAGTCTAAATGAATCCAGTCCTCCCAGTCATATTAATACTCACATTCCTCCAGACACTGGCCGAGGAGGAGGAGTCGCAGCCTCATTATCAACTCTAGACCTGAACTTCATTATAACTCATTAGAAAGTCTTGTTCTTAGTCTCTCAGCCAACCTGGAAAACTTTACAGCCAGTTCTATGTGTTATAGTGAACCGTCCTCCTGGTCCGTACTCTGAACTCTTATCTGAATTCTCAGAGTTTTTGTCGTATTTAGTCCTTAGTACAGATAAAGTAATTATAGTAGGTGATTTAATATTCATGTGGACGTTGATAATGACAGTCTCAGTACTGCATTTATCTCATTATTAGACTCAATTGGCTTCTCTCAGTGTGTAAATAATCCCACTCACCGTCTTAACCACACCCTCGACCTTGTTCTGGCTTATGGGATTGAAATTGAACATTTAATAGTTTTTCCACAAAATCCTATTTTATCAGATCATTTTTTAATAACTTTTGAATTCCTATTACTGGATTATACACCATTAGACAGAAATGTCTTCACTAGATGTCTCTCTGATAGTGTTGTAGATAAATTTAAGGAAGCAGTTCCGTCAGTACTGAATTCACTGCCATGTCTCAATACTACAGAGGACTCTTATGTTAACTTTAGTTCCTCCCAAACTGATAATCTTGTTGATAGTGCTGCAGGCTCACTAAGACAAACACTCGACTCCATCGCCCCCTTAAAAAAGAAGATAATAAAACATAAGAGGTTAGCTCCATGGTTTAACTCCGAAACCTGCAAATTAAAGCAAACATCATGAACATTGGAAAGGATTTGGCGTTCCACCAAAGTAGAAGAATCTGGCTTAGTCTGGCAAGATAGTGTTAAAACATATAGGAAGGTCCTCTGTAATGCCAGAGCCGCCTATTACTCAGCATTAATAGAAGAGAATAAAAACTGCCCTAGGTTCCTTTTCAGCACTTTGGCTGACAAAGAGTCATAACTCTACTGATCCATGTATTCCTATAGCTCTCAGTAGTAACGACTTTATGAGCTTCTTTAATGATAAAATTCTAACTATTAGAGACAAAATTAACCACCTCCTGCCCTCAACAGGCACCGTTCTCTCCCCAAACACAGGAACCTTGGTAACGGCAGTAAATCCTGACATATATTTGGACTGTTTTTCTCCAGTAGACTTGTCTGAACTAACTTCAATGATTTGTTCAGCTAAACCATCAACCTGTCTCTTAGATCCCATCCCAACTAGGCTGCTTAAGGAAGCCTTACCCTTAGTGAGCACTTCTTTACTAGATATGATCAATCTGTCTTTAGTAACAGGCTATGTACCACAGTCCTTTAAAGTAGCTGTAATTAAACCTCTTCTTAAGAAGCCTACTCTTGATTCAGGTGTTTTAGCCAATTATAGACCTATATCTAACCTTCCATTTCTCTCTAAGATCCTTGAGAAAGCAGTCTCTAATCAGTTATGTGACTTTCTACATAACAATAGTTTATTTGAGGATTTTCAGTCAGGATTTAGAGGCATCATAGCACAGAGACAGCACTGGTGAAAGTCACTAATGACCTCCTTACTGCATCGGACAAAGGATTTGTCTCTATACTTGTCCTGTTAGATCTTAGTGCTGCATTTGACACAATTGACCATCAAATCCTTTTGCAGTGACTGGAACATTTAATTGGCATTAAAGGAACTGCATTAAGCTGGTTTAAGTCCTATTTATCAGATTTCAGTTTGTACATGTTAATGATGAATCCTCCATGAAGGCAAAAGTTAGACACGGAGTTCCACAAGGTTCTGTACTTGGACCAATTCTATTCACCTTATATATGCTTCCTTTAGGTAATATTATTAGGAAACACTCCATAAATTTTCATTGTTATGCAGATGACACCCAATTATATTTATCAGTGAAGCCTGATTAAACCAATCAGTTAAACAAACTCCAAACATGCCTTAACGACATAAAGACCTGGATGACCTGCAATTTTCTACTACTAAACTCAGATAAAACTGAAGTTATTGTGTTTGGCCCTAAACACCTTAGAAACACATTATCTAATGATATAGCTACTCTGGATGGCATTACCCTGGCCTCCAGCACCACCGTAAGGAATCTGGGAGTTATCTTTGATCAGGATATGTCCTTTAACTCCCACATAAATCAAATCTCAAGGACTGCCTTTTTTCACTTACGTAATATCACAAAAATCAGGCACATCCTGTCCCTAAAAGATGCAGAAAAACTAGTTCACGCATTTGTTACTTCTAGGCTGGATTATTGTAATTCCTTATTATCAGGCTGCCCTAACAAGTCTCTAAAGACTCTCCAGCTGGTCCAGAATGCAGCTGCACGTGTTCTGACTAAAACTAGAAAAAGAGATCACATTTCTCCCATTTTAGCTTCACTACATTGGCTTCCTGTAAAATCTAGAATAGAATTTAAAATCCTTCTCCTAACTTATAAAGCCCTTAATGGTCAGGCACCATCATATCTTGAAGAGCTCATAGTACCGTATTATCCCACTAGAACACTGCGCTCCCAGTATGCAGCTTACTGGTGGTCCCTACAGTCTCTAAAAGTAGAATGGGAGGCAGAGCCTTCAGCTATCAGGCTCCTCTTCTATGGAACCATCTACCGGATTCAGTCCGGGGTGCAGACCCCCTCTCTTTGTTTAAGAGTAGGCTTAAAACTTTCCTTTTTGATAAAGCTTATAGTTAGGGCCGACCAGGCTCGCCTTGGATCAGCCCTTAGTTATGCTGCTATAGGCCTAGACTGCTGGGGGACTTCCCATGATGCACTGAGCTCCTCTCTCCTCCTCCTCCTCTCCATCTGTATGTATTCATGTAACATCAATGCATGTCACTAACTTTGCTTCTTCCCCGGAGTTTTTTGTGCTTTCTCATCTCACAGGAACCCCTGGGTTCTGGGCCGAACCTTCGCGGTCCTTCACAGTCCTGATGGCATCCTTCCCTGGCTGTTGCTGCTTGTGCTTGTTGTTGTTGTTGTTGTTGTTGTTGTTGTTGTTGTTGTTGTTGTGATTGTTGTTCTTCTGTCCCCCCTCCCCCTTTCCCTCTCTCTTTCTCTCTCTCAACCCAACCGGTCAAAGCAGATGGCCGCCCACCAAGAGCCGGGGTCTGCTTGAGGTTTCTACCCGTTAAAGGGGAGTTTTTCCTTACCGCTGTCGCCAAGTGCTGCTCATGGGGGAATTGTTGGGTCTCTGTAAATTAAAGAGTACGGTCTTGACCTGCTCTATGTGAAAAGTGCCCTGAGATGACTTCTGTTGTGATATGGCGCTATATAAATAAAGATTGATTGATTGATTGATATTCGACACTTAAGACACTGCTGTAACAACAGCAGAGGAATACTGGGCTCTCTTCAAGTCAATATTTAATAAAAAAAAACACAGTGGGACTTATGTTTAATAAGGTGTTGTGGATAGAAGCATCAGCCAACATTCAGGTAAAAATGTCTAATTGTTTCATTTCTCTGTTTCCTGTTTCTAGGATTACAACCGACAACGGTTCGAAGTGTCTCAAACCAAATCTCCCGTGGCTCAAACAGGAGATAAATGAGGTGAGAATTAGCTGTTAAAATCTGTTGGGTTAACAAATGTGATATATTACGAGTACTTAGTGTGCTATAGTTAGAAGGTCTGGAGAATCAAAATAGTTTCAAACCTTGCAGGATATGATGAATTTGATTTTTACCATGTTGACAAATTTCACATTTTTGCATGATCAACTGACCTGTTGTGCACTTACTAAAATACTTTAGGTTTTGCTGGCTAAAAAATTGGAATTAATTAATTAGAAGTGTTCCAGTTAAACAGTCTCCATTTTCCCTATGATCACTGCCAAGCTGCAAAGTTCTCTGAAATTATTTGAAGGCTATGGAACCATAAAAACAAAATACTATATTAACTGAACTTTTCCAGCCAAGGATTGGTTCACACTATTTCATGGTCCTAATTACTTCCATGCAAGTATCCTGGAAAGAAAAATATAATTTGGTACTGAATTTAGGGAAAAACAGAAAATTCCCTCAATTCTTCAATTTAAAGCCAAGTAAATATTCATTCATTATTCATTTATTATTGAAAATTACATGTTGAATTGTATTCTTACTAGTGATGTGCAGAGAGCCCAGTATTTATATTTGTAGCAAAATTATTTATATTTGTATTCAAATAAAAGTGAAAATAGGTGAAAAAATCCAGGTTTTGTTTTTATCATGCTTTTAATTTTAGGACATTAAAGTGTTAAAATAAGTGTTAAGTGTTTTAACCTTTCTTTCTGCCTCTCTGCACCACAGGGAAGATTGAGGTGTCCTCCAGAATTCTCAGCCAATCACAGATTTGAAGTCCTGGATGAAGATGATCTGGAATAAAAACAGCAGCCCAGAACAATTTCTGATGATTTACTACTTATTGCTTTTACTGAAATATCAAGATGTTTCAAGCAGAGTTGTTCTTTTTTGGGAGAAATAAACCTGAAGCCAGAAATAAATCATATTAAATTGATTTAAAAAGTGACTGACTGTTGCTTTTCTACATTTATAAAGTTCACTTTTAGTACAGGAGTTCATAGTAGCAGAGCAGATGGACCCAAATGCAGGAGACATCAGGCACAGGAACTGAAGAATTATCTTTATTAAGTCTCAGAAATGCAGGCAAAGCAAAACTGAACAGGACAGAACAAAACTGAGCTACAAATGATCCAACAAGACTGAACTAAAACACAAGACTGAAATACTAAATGAACTAACGAGGAGATGAGGTGCAGGTGGGGAGATGGGCTGAGAAACTCAAGTGAGGTTAATGAGGAGATGAAACAGGAGAACAGGAAAGAAGCTGATAGGTTGGGGAAAACACTGAGAAAAGGGCAGGGCCTACGAGGCTGAATGCAGGACAGGTGTGAGGGAAAAGCAGGCTGGGGAAGAGCACAGGAAGACAGGAGGGAAACAGTGCAAACAGACAACCAAAAACACAAGCAGGCTCAAGAAAGCCTTAAATACCAGCAGACCAAATACAAACAAAAAACACTACAGAGCTACGTGGGCTTAAAGTCCCAAAACATAGATCTGTTCCATGACCCAAAAACTGATACTTCACCAGTTGGAGGGTGAAAAGTATGAAAAACACTAAACCTGCAGCTCAGAGAAACCAGCCTGAAACACATTCTCACAACAATCTGGTCATAAAACAAATATTCTCAGTATTAACCAGGTGAAGACAAAAGTATTTCATATTTCACTTCAGTTCTGTTTGCTCTTCCAATCGAGCACATGTATTATGAACTAGGCAGTAAAATGTCTGGACAAAGGTTCAATGCAACAAGCATCAGTATCTCCACTGGTCCTTAAATATAATCTGCAACATATCTTCTCTTCTGTATCTTAACAGAATACAATGCAATGTAATGTGAAGCAATGATATACATTTACATGTTATTCCAGGTTATCTGAGCTTCTGATGAAATAACATCTGTCAGTTACTGATATCAATATGAACTAAAAAACCACGTGTGTCTCCAAACTGCCAGTCTAAACTGAATATTTCATATCTGATTAACCAATATTGCTACAACATGATATGTTCCTTTTTATGCTGAAACACTGAGGCACGTTGATGAAGATAAAAAGCCATCGGCATGTTGATGCCTGTTTAGAGAAGCCAAAGAAACACATTGTCATGGTGACAGGACAGATGAAGGACAAATGAAGCAACAGGAAAGTGTTTTGGCTAAACCCAAACGGTGATATTCAAAAAGGTGGTTGCTTCACATTAACGTTCATGAGCATGAACATGTTGTTTATAATCTGCATTTCACTGGAAGCCTTAGCAAAGACAGAGAGAACTTTAATTTGGCTTGTATTCAGCTTGTTTTATTTTATTTTTAACTGGTCAGGTTGTAGCTTTGTTTTTCAGACGGACTTCCATTGATGGCCTTGCACATTACTTCCTGTGACACCTGCCACATAATACACTTTAACTCAACCTACGAACACTGTGCCTGTCCCAACCCACCTCAAATCAACAATTATTCCTGCAAGACTCCTGAACCCTCTCACCCTCACAATGGTTCCAAAGACATTAGAATGGTGTGTTGAAGGTAAAGGAACTATTCACTTAGGAACATCCAAATGTGACACAATTTACAATTCAACAGAAGAACTCACTGATAAGTCAAAAAGGAATGTGCCTCTAAAACAACAGCCATCATCAGACCCCATTGATGATTATAATCACCTTGCTACAATGATCGGTCATTGTTCTATACCACTACCAAAGGGTGTATACTGGATTTGTGGCGTGAAAGCTTATGAATTTTTACCGGATGGTCTGGAAGATGCGGTCTGGGTCATGTGATACAAGCCATGAGAGTCTTTACTGTGCCACCTGAAGCACGCAATGTTAAAAGAGACTTGTACACACACACACAAACACCATGGACAAGATTTTTCGGTGCTCTCATTCCAAGTTACAGAGTCATGGCGGCTTTGGATCAAATAAGAGACCTTTCTCATTTGGTTGAAGACCTTGCAAACACTACTGCAAAAGGCATGTCCATGCCCTCACAAGAAATGACTGCTGTTAGAATGATGACTTTACAAAATCATGCTGCATTGGATTATTTACTGGCTTCTCAAGGAAGAACCTGTGCACTAATTGGAGCTGAATGTTGTACTTTCATACGTGACCACAATGCCACCATACAAGAGATAACTAACCACTTGAATAATATTGCCAAATCGTTGCATAACCCTGTCACCACTGGTCTGTTTGATTGGTTTGAAGAAAAATTAGGAGCATTAATTTATGTAATCTTTGAATTTGTCTTGCTTGGATTTGGAATCTAGACTGTTATAAGCCTTTTGATCACCTGTCTTAAATCCATTTGTAACTCATTTCTCAAACAACCACTAAAATCATGTACACCACTGCAACTCAACCTATTCTACCATTCTTACCATTGTAAAACAATATGTCATGAGCATCTATGGCACAGGAGTCAGGGTGATTCAAGTCTTTTATTCTATAATGAGACACACAACCAGTCAGTTCAGGAGGACGGACAGACGGATCAGCACAGCTTGCTCCCACAACACCATGAAAATCCTTCTCTGCTGTAGGTTACTATGTTGGCTTGAAAGACTTTACATTGTGGTCGTATAGTGATACAATCATAATAAAATAAACTTACAAATGAAATAAAATACATTAAAATGACTGTGTACCTTTTTACAATATCAATAACTCTCTATAACATCAATATCTACAGTATTATACCAAAACTAGAATGGATTCTTTACAGTAGAAAAGATGTCATTTAATCCCATGCAAGTTCTTTTATATTTATATATATATATATATATTACATTTATGTTCCTCTGCTGCCACCTTCAGGAATGTTACAGTAACAGCAGACAAGCTGGTTTATCCCTGTTAACAAGCATGAATGAATCTGTTACCTATTAAATGGCTGATTTAACTTCACTCTGCTTCACATATCTGAACCCACTGTAACGGACTGTGTTCATGTCAGTGTTTAACTGTTATGAGTGTTACTGTAAGAAACATTAGGTCCCAGCGTAAGTCACTGTACACAATGTCCTCTTCCAACCTGAAAGACCAGGTTAACTCTAGAGAACATATTTGACCTTCAAAGGTCAGCAACACAATCACAGCCCAAACCTATGCAGTAGAAACATCTGGTCAACGTGAAGTGGAAACAATAACAATACAGGACTCTTACAGATAAAGTATTATCAGCCAGCTGCAAAAGAAGGTTTCAGCAAGGACAAGGCCAACTAAGACAAAGCTAACCGCTACTTCTCGCCAAATCAAAGTGAAGCTGTATTTTACAAAAACCGTGGAAGAAAATGTTGTGGAGATTGTACCATGGAACAAACATTTCAAGCATCTTAAATGCCTTGTTGATCAGTCTAAACCCAAAATCTGAACATCTAAGCCACTAAAATCAATTTTATTGGTGCTTTGTCTACACAATATTACACCATGCAAATAGAACTGCAGTAAGTTACTTTACTTAATAATAAATGTTCAGTTTCTTGTTGATACAACTTTAGTTGTTTATGTGTCGACTGAGTTACAGTTTTCAGATTGTACTTTCTTGTGGTGGTGTTACCGTGGACTGTATTATATATAGAGGTGTTTCTGATATTTTGTCCACCTCATAAGCATCCCATAATAAATGCAAGCAACTTTTATTATTGTAACTTAACAGTCAGAGACTTCATCAAGATCAGAAACATCATGGTGTGGTGGAATCCAATCAGGAATAGTTTGCTGAGTCATTTGATGAGAGACAGATTTGTCAACCGTGTGGACAATCAAACCTCTGATACACGGGATCAAACAACAGCCACAAGATACAAACACATTGAACCAAGCAAACCACACCGTCCAGGACGTCTGAATGGATTCCACGGTCATCGTTCGGGTTGATGGTGACACTAAGATTCACTCAGCACGTCACTTAGTTGGAGCTCGGCCTGCTCTTGTCGGACAGTATGCCGATACTGTCACTTCTACTTCTCTTCCTGGTCTGTGAGTGGATGTCTTTGTGTTGGTCACCTGAGAGCAGCGATCCGCCTACACTCTCGTAGAGTCCTCAATCGCGCTGTGGTGACTCTTTCAGCGACCTTTACTGCCGTCTGTGTGGTCAACAGCACCTGGAATGGGCCCGTCCACCGCTTAGAGCGCCAAGCCTTTCATCACTATCCAGTCAAAAGGCTGCCGGCCATGAAGGGGTCCTTTGGCTGGAGTTGGTACTGCTTCTTTCACTTGATTTGCTGAAGGAAAAAACTTCAATCCATTTGGAAAACATGTCAACAATTACCAGACAATATTTCTTTCCTTCACTTGGTGTTAGTTCAATGAAATCCATCTGTAAGTGATCAAATGGTTTATCTGGTGAAGGGTGTGCACCTTGTGGTGTTTGAATACTTCTGCCAATATTGTTCGTGGCACAGATAACACATGATTGACTAAATTTTGGGGCATAGTTAGTAAAAGTCTTTGTGAACCAGTGTTGTGAAATAGTATCCATCATCCCTCCTCTTGAGGCATGGTCCAACCCACGACTCAACTTTGCATAGGGAGGAAACAAATACTTTGGCAGACATGGTTTGTCATTGAGGCCGTACCGTACCCGTCTTTGAAAACACAGCCACTGTTTGTCCACTGAGTCTTCTCAGTCTGATCAGCTCTCTGCTGGAGTTCTCGCCCCCCTCTCGCCCCCGCTGGAAGCGCGGTGTGCGGCGCGCGTCACCGGGCGGGGGTTTTCGGGGGGCGGTGTCCGCCGCCGTGAGGAAGGCGGGTCGGCCGGGGGGGATCGGGTCGGTCGGCGTGGATCTCCCCAGCTACGGCGCCCGTTGGGCCCCGTTCACGCGGGTCCTGGCGGGTCGCCTCGGCTGGCGCCTAGCAGCTGACTTAGAACTGGTGCGGACCAGGGGAATCCGACTGTTTAATTAAAACAAAGCATCGCGAAGGCCCACGTAGGGTGTTGACGCGATGTGATTTCTGCCCAGTGCTCTGAATGTCAAAGTGAAGAAATTCAATGAAGCGCGGGTAAACGGCGGGAGTAACTATGACTCTCTTAAAGGCCAAGTGGTAAATGATTACCGCTTTCGCTGGTCTCCTGGGATGTGTGACGGCCTGGGGGCCACCCGCAGCCCTGGAGACGAAGAGAACCATGACCCGGCAAGGAGTATCTCCTTGGGTAAGAGCTGCTCTGGCCATGGTAGCATCATAGTGACCCCTCACCTCCTCGTGGTCCCGCCGGCAACGTACTCGTGGAGAGTACGGTGAAGAGGGTAACCCAGGAAGCACGGATGGGCGCACCAACGGGCATCCACTGTGGGATCAGCCTAGTCTGTCCCCAATGATCTTATAGATGAACAACTTAAATTTGGGAACAAAAATAAAGATCGTAGCGTGCAGCAACGATGTCCGGAATAAGGAAGGAAGGAACAGTGGTCAGGATCGAGCGCTGGGAACAACTAACGTCGGGAAGACACTAGGGTGTCTGCACCGATGTGGCCCCTGCCCATAAAATTGAGTGTCTAGGTGCTGACGCTCGAATTTTTGGCAATGGCAGGGGTACCAGGCGGGGTCGTTCTGACCTCGCCCTAAGCATGAATGGATGAACGAGTTAAGTTAATCTAGCTCGTTCTGATAACTTTGGCTGCTGTCCGTTTGCTTTTGAAAGAGTTCTGAGTGGGCCAGGGTGCAAGACCCGCCACTCTTGACTGCGATCAAAGCTAAGACAAGCGACAAGCCAACTGACACATCTGACTGACTGTGATAGGACAGGTCGCCTGCTGTCATAGGAAGAAAGATGTGGTCAACCCCGAGGCGTGACCGTGAACGTGTCCGTCGGCCGACGGCACGTGAGGCTGGAGAAGGGGCGGCTCCTGGCAGCGCAGACAGGGCGAGCGGAGTAGTAGTCCGGAGTAGGCTACTACTCAGACGGAAGAAGGAGGAGGACCCGGCTGGGACTCCTACAAGAAAGGTACCATCGGTTGCGAGAAGGGCTCTTTTCCTGGCTGGGAAGAGAGCGGGAATGATCTTCCTGAGCATGGAGAATGGATGGAAACCCAAGCTGGCTAGCAAGGGTCTTCCATCGACAGTCATGGTGGGCCTCCGGGTGCCATGGCTAGTCCAACCGTGCAGGTTGTGCGCCTCCAGTCTGGGCTCGGTGAGGGCCGCCCAGACCCACTTGAGGAAAGCACACAAGCCAAGGGTGATTCTCTTCATCTGCGGCAAGTATGCCGGTACTCATAAGACCCCACACCGAGCGACGTGCCACGCAGCGAAGTGTGGGGCAACCCGATCCGGAGCGGGTACCATTACGGGGTTTGCCTGAGATACATGCCCTAAATCTTTCTCCTCACAGAGGGGTCTCTCAGCCCATCAGAGGAGGAAACACCTGGGCTTGTATGTCAGCAAGGCGAGCGTGCGGGAGGCTAAGGCAACCGATAGTGGGTGGACCGTGGGTGGACCCAGGCCGAACTGGCAACCCTGGAGCGCGTGTACAGCGACCTCGGCGGAAAATCTGGGTTCCTCGAGGCAGCGGTTTCGGCCCTCCCCCACTAGACGAAGGCCCAGATACAGCGGAAGTGGAAGAGCCTCAGGAGGCTGAGGAGTAAAACTGTGGATAAGTCCCCCACAGCGGTTGCCTTAGGAGAGTTGCCGGACCTCAGTGAGGAGCTGCCTCCCAGAGCCCCGGTGGCCCTGGTCAAGGAGCACCTCACAAAGACCTTGCAGGTGAACAGTGCTGATGGCGTGTCACCACTGACCTCCTCCTGCAAGGCGATCGATGGCTATCTGAGGAAAGTGCTCGCGAGACTGCGGACTCGGGGCCACGCTCGGATCGTGAGTACGGGAAGGAAGACCTGGTCGGATCATCAAAAACGCCTCAAAAAGGACAAGAGGCTCCGATACAAGAACATGCAGACGCTGTATCGGAGCAACAGAAGCTCTGCTGCGAGGTTGGTGCTCGATGGCAGGGAACAAACGGTTTGCCGTATTGATCCCAGACTGGTCACTGAGACATACAAGGGGATATGGGAGAGGGACGACAGCCTCGTTAGTCTTGGGCCTCCTTGCCGGAGGCGAACAACTCGTCCCTATGCCCTCCCATCTCACCGGCTGAGGCTCTACAGGCGCTTCGGAAGATGGACCAGGCGAGTGCGCCTGGTCCCGATGGCGTTGGACGTAACGTCCTACTTATGTGGGATAAGAAGGGCGAGAAGCTGGCGGACCTGTTCAACGCCATACTGTACAGCGGGCGGTTGCCGAGGTGCCTGAAACAGAGCCGAACCACCCTGATCCCCAAGTCTAGCGATCAGAGTAGAGCCGGCGACATCAACAACTGGCGCCCGATTACGATCGGCTCGGTAGTCTTGAGAGCGTTCTCAAGAGTCTTAACCATGAGACTGACCGAGGCCTGCGCCATCCACCCTCGCCAGCGGGGCTTCACGGAAGCGCCAGGCTGCTCCGAGAACCTGGCCATCCTCGACGGACTTATCCGGGTAAGTAAGTCCCAGAGGAAAATGTTGGCTGTCGTGTTCGTTGACCTGACCAAGGCATTTGACACTGTCTCCCACAAGCATATTGCCGAGGTGCTTGAGAGACGTGGAGTGGATGAGTTGATTAGAGGTCTCATCCGAGACTCCTACAGGAATTGCTTCTCGACAATAAAAACTGCTCAAGGCGACACCAGGAAGATCGGGATCAAGGTGGGTGTGAAGCAAGGCGATCCGATGTCTCCTCTGCTCTTCAACCTGGCCCTCGACCCACTTCTCCACATGTTGGAGAAGCTGGGGGTGGGGTTTAGTGTTGAGGGCACCGCCATCACCTCACTGGCGTTCGTGGACGACCTGGTGATTCTGAGTGACTCATGGGAGGGTATGTCCAGGAACTTGGAAATCCGGGACAGGTTCTCAGACCTCACGGGCCTGAGGGCCAATCCCACCAAGTGTCATGGATTCCTTATTGGGAGCGACGGCCCAAGGCGATACACAGTCAACAACTGCGATGCTTGGTCACTCTCGGGAATGCCCATCCACATGGTGGGGGAACAGGAATCGGCCAAGTATCTGGGCGTCCAGATAAATCCCTGGAAAGGGATCCTGAAACCCCCACTGAGAGAAACAATAAAAGACATGACGGACAGGATATCCAAGGCCCCCCTGAAACCATCTCAGAAGGTCGAGCTTTTGAGAACGTACGCTATCCCACGGATAGTGTACGTCGCGGACCACGGCTCGGCCTCCCAAACAGCGTTGGACGAGTGTGACAGGGACATTCGGACACAGGTGAAGAAATGGCTCCACCTGGAGCCATTCACCACCGACGGGTTGCTGTACAGCAGATGTGTGGACGGAGGACTTGGTATCATGAGATTGGCTGCCCAGATCCCGGCAATCCAGCTAAGGAGGCTGTTGTCTCTATACAACTCGACAGATAACTGCACCAGGACGATCTCCAGAGCCTCCATCCCAGCGTCCCGGATATGGCAGCTCTGGCGGCAGGTGCTGCGGGATGGGGGCAGACCGGACAAGACCAGTAGGCCGGACCTGGACCAGATTGACGTCAGCAGGGCGAGCACGTCAGCATGGAGATCGGTTGCGTTCGACAGGTGGTGCGAGTTGACCAAGCAGGGCGTGGGAACGGTCGTGTTCAGGAGCGACAAGATCTCCAACGGCTGGACCCGGGATCCCGAAAAGCATCGGCTTACACAGTCAGAATTGATCATGGCACTGCAACTCCGTACGAACACACTCCCTACCCTTTCGCTGCTGTCGAGAGGAAGGGGGCCCAAGGAGTCGCAACAGTGTCGGCTTTGCCAACAAGAAAAGGAGACCGTGCAGCATATCATTGGGAACTGTGCGGAGCTCAAGAGGAACCGCATGGCCAGCCACAACAAGGTGTGCGTGTTCCTCCAGAAGGAGGGTGAAGACTTAGGCTGGCGCGTGATGAGGGAAAAGAGACTTCAGTCTGGAGACGGTACACGGGGAGTGCCGGCCCTCATCATGATCCGGGACCAGGTTGCCTTGATCATTGATGTGACTATCTGTTTCGAAAAGTCACCTTGCACACTATCAGACGCGGAGAAACGGAAGGTGGACAAGTACATGAAGTTCAGAGGGGCGGTGACGCGTCTTTACCCAGGGGTAAAGACCGTCGAGGTGGCCGGGTTCCCTCTCGGAGCTAGAGGGAAATGGCACCAGGGGAACTTCAGGGTACTTGAGCTGATGGGCATGCGGAAGTCAAGGGCCACCAAAGTCGCAGCCATCCTCAGCAAAAGGGCGCTCCTGCAGACGATAGATACGTGCAAGATATTCAAGATCTTGGCCAGACGGTAGAACAGCCTCTGAATGCTCGGGGTAGCGCATGGGACCGTTGGGCCGTTCCTGTTCGCGGGAGCCGTTGTATACTATGGATGACGCGTGGATGGTTAGCGGGTCCACGTCGACGTAAGACGGTAAACACTACGAAATGGAGATGGACTGGATAGCCATGTTCTATGGTGATGCTGGTTCCCTCACGGTCCAAGAGAAGTCTCCGAAGGGCCAGCCGTGAGGCATCCATAGTGTCGGAACACTGCACCCCCAAGCTCCGTTAGGACATTGACATTCATAGCGCCCAGCTATGAATGTCAATGTGAAGAAATTCTATAAAGCGTGGGTTAAACGGCGGGGGCCAATTACATCTCTCTTTAGTTAGCCAAATGCCTCGTCATCTAATTAGTGACGCGCATGAATGGATGAACGAGATTCCCACTGTCCCTACCTACTATCTAGCGAAACCACAGCCAAGGGAACGGGCTTGGCAGAATCAGCGGGGAAAGAAGACCCTGTTGAGCTTCACATTTACACACAGCAACCTGTTTTGGGAGTAGAACAGCATCCAGCAGTTGTGACACAAGAGTGTGGTGTGCAATAGGTTTCCAAATTGTGCCAAAATCATGCACAATGCCAAAAGCATATCTACTGTCTGTATAGATATTCACTTTTTTGTCCTTTGTCAGTTTACATTCTTCGATGACAGATGTTAACTCTGCTGCCTGTGCAGACAGTGAAGCAGGAAGTGGTTTAGCAATGAGTGTCATGTGCAGTTACCACAGAGAAACCAACTTGATTGATTGATTGTGTCAGGATTGCGTGATGCTGATCCATCCATGAACAGTTCAACATCAGGATTTTGCAAAGGTGTTTCTTGCAAATCTGGACTGGGGGAGCAAACTTCAGTTATTGTGGCAACACAGTTGTGTTCTCCTCCGTCACCTTCTGTGGGGAGAAGAGTTGCAGGACTAAAACATTGCATCTTTTCACAGTGATGTTAGGCATTTCAAGCAACACAGTGTTGTAACGGAGCCATCTTGCTGCAGAAAGATGAAATGTTTTCTGTTTGAGCAAAATCAGTGAAACAGCATGTGGAACAAGCAAAGTCAGGTCAGAATACCCCACTATGTCTCAGACAGCTCTCAGACATGTAGGAAGTTCTGCAGCTACAGGGTCAAGTTTAGAGGAAAAGTAAGCTACAGGTGTCTGTCTGCCTCCATGGTCCTGGAGCAGCACTGAAGTCACGCATCCTCCCTTTTCGTCAACAGTCTGCGTGAAAGGTCGACTTGGATCAGGTAATCCAAGAGTCGGAGTCGTTTGAAGAGCAAGTTTCAAGTCAACAAATGCTTTTTCTGCTTCAGCAGTCCATGTCACCTTACTGTGTGCCTGCAGGCCTCGCCCATGTACGATTGTGCTCAGGGGCGCCTCGAGGACAACATAGTTGGGAATGAACGATCTGCAATAAGAACACATTCCTGTACAATACATGACTTGTTTCTTTGTAATTGGTTTTGAAATGTTTTGAACTGCTTTTATTCTCTTTTGGGAGAGGGATTTGCCCTCAGATGTGATCACATGACCCAAAAATGTCACTTCTTGTTGCACAAATTGCAATTTAGAAAAGCTAGCTTTATGACCTTTAGCCAAATGTTTCAACAGTGTAATTGTGTCTTCTTCACACTGAGCTTGAGTTAGAGCACAGATCATTAAATCATCAACACATGTTTGCTTTGGGCCCACAGAGTCTTTGGGACCTCCTGTAGGGCTGGGCTGATTGTGACGTCACAGGTGTCATGCATGTATTGCAGATGTGTGTTGTGTGTCTGGAATCAATTGAACTGATCTATTTTTGTTGATAATTGATAGAAAAATCCATGTATTAGTTAGGTAGGTATGGTCATATGTATGTATATATTTGGCGGCAGGGCCTTGAGGGGAACACTATGATAGTTATATGGACATCATGGTCATCATGTGGAAGGGAGAGCTCTGTAAAGCTTTGTCTAGGTCTGTTAGAAGGAATCTGTAAACAACTAAAGGTGCCTCCCCAGGGCATCAAGGCCGTCAATATATACTAGTGTCTTTCCTTTGTCTTGTCAGAATTCTCCACGGAGACTCTGCGTACTCTCCGTGTCTACAACATATGTTTGGTTTGAATTAAAGAGACGCTTGACTTCAACCAACCTCAGTCTATTTGGTCATTTTTACCTATCATTTTGGTCCTTCGAGCCGGATTCCTGGATGTGCTTCTCGGCCCTCTTTCCAAGCCGGAGCGGAGTAGAGTGCACGACATAGGTTACAAAATCCTTTTCCTGCTACGTTCAGAGATAAAGGCGCTCGCGGGCTGGAGAGGGTCAGGAGCCCCACGGATTCCTTTGTGAGGTGAGAAGTTTGTCTCTTTAATCAACAATTGAGTTGTGTAAAAGGCCTGAATCTGTAAGCCCAGCATCTGGCTATGTGGGAGAGAGTTTAGTGGTGATTTTGAACGGCTGTATAAGACTGGCAACCCTTGGGAGAGTGAAGGGAGAATAGGTGTGTCTACCTAGGTTAGAAGTGTGAAGAGTGTCAATCTAAAAAGACATATATAAAATATATAAAAATAAAAAAGGGGGGGGGGGGGAATAAGTAGTAGTCTTACATTAAAACAAAACAAACAACAACAAAAAAACAAGAAACAAATAAAAAAATCAAATTAAAACAAAAAAAAACTACAAAATTTTTCTTTTATATCAAAGGTAGGTTGGGATCTTGTTATAGAAGGTAGTTATTAACAGTGTCTCAGTGAAATAACCAGACAAGGGTAACCTTACAGTGTCCAACCAACCAACCTCAGTCTATTTGGTCATTTTAACCTATCAATAATCCTTCAAAAACAGGATTATACTGAACATAACGATCAGATTTAACAAATTCAATATTTCTGCATTTTCACATCGTCTCACCCATGGATCCAAATCCTGCCATTTTCCTTCCCTGTATTTGGCAAGTGACATGTGTGGGTATGAGTCAGGAACCTCAAACAGAGAATCCCACCCTGAATCACTGAAAGGGAACTATAGTGAAGATTCATCAATCTGCTTTGGCTTTGTTTGTTCAGGCAAAGTCACTGAAAGAGCACATCTGTGTTTATTCCCAAACATAGAACTTAACGTTAGCTTTTCTCTCAGGCAACCTTCTTTGAACCATCTTTTCTCAAACTCTGCATCTCTCCCTTCATGTATGTGTGCAGTGCAGTGTAGATCTCGGTGGTTGCATGTAGTCTGTGTTGAATGTGAGCACGCGTTATCAACAAGAGCGGTGTTTACGGAAGTCACAGCTGATGTGCAGAGCTTCCATTCATACACATAAAGCAGCGTGTCAGGGCTGTATTTCACAAATATGTGAGTGTCACTTGTTCCAATAACAATAACCCCTTTTGATGTCGAAACAAGACAAATAGCCAATAAACACATCACAACTCGTCCCATTAGATTGATTGGGCAACAGTTTGACAGCAAAAATGAAAGCTTCAATTTGCCTGTAACATCGTCAGAGCATGATAATGGATTTTTCCAGAACTGTGTCACCTGACGCCCCTACAGACTTCACGTATCTTCCTCTCATCTTTAGAGGTGTTGAAAACGTGTCTAATAACAGAGTGTGTTGCACCAGATCAACAAGAAATGTTACATGCTTACCATGTACAAGGAGCGTGTGTGTCGGCATGTCTGCGTTAGCTTCAGTTGAGTATTTAGCATATGTGCCTACAGGCTGTGTGTTTCCTGCTTCTTCTCTAACTGAGCTTTGGCATCATCAATCAGTGTGTGTGTGGTGCAATCACCCATCTGATGTGTAGGTTGTCTCTCATCGTGCGTCAGTGTGGTCAAAGGTGCCGGTTCCTCCCCCTCCCGGGCTGCCGCCCCGAGTCCATCGGCCTTGTGCTTGTAAGTTGGATTTTTCTTCCCTCGCCACAGTGAAAACAAGCATCTGGATCAGTCGTGCGTCGTCCTCCACGGCCCCCTCTAAGTCCACCTCTGCTGCGGCCGTGTCCGCGCCCTCTGGCGTGTCCTTGGAACATAGTCGATGTAGCCGTGTGGAGATCTTTCTCTTTCTTTTCTCCTTTCCTCTTCTGGCTTTCTTTGAGGGTTTTCTCAGCGTGCACAGCATGTGCTTCCATGAGTCCCAGGTGATGCATATATGTTTCACCATGTTGGAAATATCAGGTTTCAGTCCATTTAGGAAGCTGTTTCTCAAATGTGCTTCCCATGCTGTAACAGCATTATTCTTCAGGTCAGCTGGAGGTGTCAGGCTGCTGTGTGTGTTGTGAACTTCTGTCAGACCAGTGAGATAGTTGCAAACACTTTCATCATCTTCTTGTTTACATGAGGATATTTAGCTCATGTCCAATCTCACAGGGAAAGCTGCTTGGATGCGCTCACAGAGATCTGTGATGTGAACTCTATAGGCTGTGCTGTCATTATGCGCCGTCGGGGTCAGCCAGTCTCACATCACTCTCTGGATATCCTGCTGAGATCTTGGCCCAGTTACTGCCCATCTTTACCACCAGGAGCCGTCTCACTTCAGATTCCTCCATCTGATGGTGATGAAAGGTGAGTCGTTGCCTGTTTCACGTCCTCCATAGTCCACGGTCTGTGGATTAACATCGCCTCCATCATGGGGAGATTCAGGATCCGGTGCATGTTTCCCTCTGTGTCAGTTCTCACTGGAGATGGGAGGGTGATGAATGGATTCATAGAGACGACGGATGGATTTTGAGATCCTTTGAATACCAGACCAGACCTGGTATGAGAAGGAGAGGCAGCTTTGTCCTGGTAAGACAGATGTATCAGGGTAGATGAGGGGAACCGGAGACGGAGGACAGTCAGAGTTATGTGGCGGTGGTGCTCTTGGCCGTGGATAAGGCGTCTGACGAGCTCGGGCTGCTGTTCATCTTGTTGTTGCGGCGGGTCGATGCGTCTCCTGGGCGGCACCCGGTCGAGTTCAGAATCCTGCATTTTGACACACTGAGACACAGATGAGATCCTACCTGTCCCTGCCTGTGGTCTCCTGTCCCTGTTTTGTGCTTCTTTCATCCATAAACTAAAAGCTTTCCAATCTGTTATGAACTTACTTTTGCCTTTTTTATTCTCAGTCTCTTTTTCCTTCTCCTGCAGTCTTTCTCTCAGCTGATTTAGCTGTCTGATACTGAAACTTTCTGTGCTCGGAAAGCTAGATTCAGTCATCCAAATGTTGATTTGTTTCACAGATGAATCACTATAGTTCACTCTCATGTAGTTTATTTTAGGAGCGGACAGGTCCACATTATCATATCTATCCTTTGTTTGATTTCTACTGTTAACACTACCCATTCTGGCAGATTAAAAGACAGATTTAAGTTATGTCTTCAACTGAATCTCCAAAGTACACCCGTTAAGAATATCAGAAAACTAATCAATGTTAGTGAACCCAGAAAGGAATCAGAACAGAGGAATTATCTACGTTTTCTATGCGTGTTTTCTGAGTCTTACTTCACACAATATTATAACCCAGTAATCATTCTTCCACACACTATTGTGATAACAGTGAACTCTCTTTAAGGTGGACTCATCAGTGCAGCTCCAGGTTTCTACTAAACCTGTCTGGACTCTTTCCTGATCAGCATACAGTCACAACAGACTGATGTGGGTTATTAAGTGCACATATCTTTTATAGACAAGGAGTCTGGTAAACATATCAGAATGTGAGTGGGGTGCAGTGCTGGATGTCATCAAAGCTATCAAACTAATTATAAAAGAACTGTAGCTTGTCCAGGATGATGCTACTCCCTACTCTGATCCAGTGTCAAACATAATGAGCACAGATGTTACATGTTCAAGGTTTTACAATATGAGTTTATAACTGTTAGTGTGATGCAGAGGATACAAAGTGTCTGTTTTCTTTGTCTTCTTTGAATTAGACTAGATGCTAAAATAGCGTATCGCTGCCCTCTACTGTTTGCTATTGATGTTCCTTTTGACAGTGATATATGTGTTGTTAGGCTATATAGTCCAAAACTGGACAATATTCCATAAGTAAAGTCCACAGAGTAAAAACTGTTTCTGCAGCTGCGTCCATGTGTCTGAACAGCTTCATTATTTGAAGTGAGTAATTATTGCACTGGATGAAAGAATCCTTGTACCTTCGTCTCAAATC
Source organism: Thunnus maccoyii (assembly GCF_910596095.1). NCBI lineage: Eukaryota > Metazoa > Chordata > Actinopteri > Scombriformes > Scombridae > Thunnus > Thunnus maccoyii. Next base: position 392,607 of record NC_056536.1, on the reverse strand, counting down.
GATTTCCTTATTCTGAAACTAAAGTCTAACAATGAAAAACGGAGCTTTTTAAAGTTATTGATGTATGTAACAACATTTTAAAAATACAAATACAGCCATTCACTGTTTACTGTTCTCCCTAAACTATCATTCTGTGGTTTTTTCCCTATTATGGGTTTTTGAACCAGAAAAATCCAGTTTCCATGACTACAAAATGCAAAATTTAGGCAGTTTTCATATTTTTGTTATGAAAGACTGAAGCGGAAGAATCTGTGTAGTTACCCTCGTCTCAACTGATTAGAGGGACTAAGGGACTGGAAAAAGAAAGAAATCCCATACTCATGTCAATGGGAATTCCCAAATGACGTAATGGGGGGTTCGGGGGCGCTGAGGGATTCATGCCACATGCCAGTGTGTTTTATATTTTTGGGAATTATTAAAAGTTTGTGGCCTCTGATGCCTTAGTGCAGCACCTGTTAAATACCTGAAGTTTTCTACATAGATCACTACATTCATGTACTTTATAGGACAGGAATTACATCATCCATGAACCAGACAGAATAGTGAAATGACATAAACTATAGTCTGTGTTCTGGTACAGTATAATGTTTGATAAATCTCAGCCAATATATCAGGTCTGAAGTTGGATTTGATTTCTCTTATTGTAGTTAAAGCTGCAGCTGAATCACTACATATGACTGAGTTGTCTGGTTTATTGTTCTTTATCCACCAAAGCGCACATTAATATTGTCAACATCTCTGCTGTGAATACTGACATCTGATATGTCTGTTTTGAATTCTTAATGACTCCAAATGCCACTTTCCCGCTCTCTGGATCCTTTGATCCATCTGTATTCTGTAAATATGAACTCCATCCTTGTTGCAGATGAGACTTCACTTCCTTGACTATATCTCCTGATTTCTATCTTTTGTTATTATTCAGTATGCATAGATTGACTTCAGGTTCTGGGATTATCCATGGTGGTACAACTGACCAACACATTAATATTAATGATACCAGTTTCCCCGCCTTAGATCTTCACTTCTTTCCAAAGTTTCTTCTTACTTCTGATTTAAGAGAGATGATTGAATTTGTCTAATCGGCACTATCAGCTGGGTAGCACGCGCTGTCCAATTGGTCATTGCACGCCATCAGGCGGGTCATTGGGACATACTGTCTCAATACATACCACCTGACTCAAGGCTAGCAACAAGAAGGAAGGTCGGTCAGCAGTGTGTCAACTGTAGAAGTCTTTATGCAAACTTCACTAAGATCAATGAAAATCTGAATATATTTAAACTTAAATTCAATTCAATAGCCTTATCTGAGACATGGTTAAATCAAAAGAAAGGTATTGATTTCCATATTGACGGTTTCTTTATATCAATAGAACCAACAACAGGGGAGGGGGTGTGGCCCAGTATGTGGACAGTGACTTGATCACAAGATATTAAGACAACAAAACAAACCAATAACAACTTCCCCTGTCCTTCTATGCCAGTCTCTTTCTGATTGTCCATGTCATATTTGTTTAATATGCTATTTTTAAATGTTCATTTAAACTTACTAAATGTTCTGCATGTTTTCAGTTCCTCACTGCAGCTGTTCCATAAATTAACTCCTTTGACTGTAATACAATGATATTTTACATTAGTCCTCACTTATCATTTATTGCACAAGTCATGTTGACTTTCTCTCATTTGAAACAACTTTTGGATACTTTTAGGTAACAATTGATTTTTAACTTTGTACATGATTTGAACCGTTTTAAATTCAACCTAATCTTTAAATTTTAGAGCCTTTAAATTTAATAAAAAGTGGGTTTCTTGGTTCTCTATGTGGTTTTGTTTACACAAACTTGTGTGTTGTGCATGTAGCAGATGTCCATATAAAGAAATCCGTCATGAACTGACGTCAGCTTGGGCTGAAAGTAGAAAAAAACAAGTTAGAAACAGCGTTCAGAGCAGTCTGAAGCTGCTGCTTTCTGCTCACAGGGATTACTGTGACATACGTTTACCTCGTTATTTGACACGTTGGCCACTTTTAACATGAACATCCGACACACAAATACACACATAATATATATAAATAAAAATATGGAAAAGCATAATACGTCCCCTTTAATAAAACCAATATTTAAACCAATTAATAAAATAAAACTATTACACAAAACTTAAATGTATTTCCCTTTTGCTTTCCAACCTTTCTCAGAAGTTATGACCTCTCTTTATCTTATTTACCAATAACGGAGCTCCTAATTTAAGGCACACACACACACACACACACACACACACACACACACACACACACACACACACACACACAGAGCAACCAAAATAAAACAGTGTCCTTTAAAACCAGAACCAAACGTTGCAGGTCTGAGTCGTTGCTCGGAGCGTAGTGACCTGAAACAAATGGCCGCTGCACTAGCAAATGCAAGCTACAAAATAAAATAGCAGGTGCACTGGTTAATTGTTACTCACAAATCCCTGAGTTGAAGCATGGACGATGCGTGACGAGAGGAATGATGAGTGAGGTTACAGGCTGGCGGGCGACAAGTCCAGACGAAGTGAAAGCTGAGCGGGAGACATCAACTCGTCCATAGAGTCCAAGGACTGTTTCCTGGTCCTCCGTCTATTAGACGTACATGACAGTTGTTCTCAGTCACTTAACTCGTCCTAAAGCTCCTTTACTTCTCATACCGAGAGCATTTTGAGCTTTTAACTAATTGACATTAACACATACTAGCAACAAACAGTAACATTAGCTGCTACTACGGTGAAATATGTGCTAATATAACTAGCGCGCTAATGCGCTAATCGCGATTAGCATCTACCTTTTACACGCACTACGTCGTGATGAAACGATACAAAAAATACATACACAGAGGTTATTTACCTTCTGCATGTGGCTATTATGTCCGTTACCCGTCGGTAAAACTCTGCATCCATCAACACAACGAACATAAACAGTCTTCATCCATGGATGTACAAAGAGAATTGGATACAGCGTCGGCGGCGGGGCCCCGTTCATGCGGCCCATAGAGCATGCGCACTAGTAACGGTCGCCGGCCGAGTCGACTACTTCCGGTTTAGGCCTCCGGCTAACTTGAATGGGGATGAAACAATTCAATCGTGCGGCTCCTCTAGGCTTTTGAAATGTGATCGGACCAAATGGATCAAATTCTGATAGAGAGACAAGTCATTTCTTTATACGTCCATGTCTTCAACAGCGTAAACAACCTTCACACAGCTCCTGTTCGTCGTCTGACCAGCCCGTGGCTTTACTCTGCGGGGTCTCCTCTACATCCCGCCCCTCCACCTTTACAATTGGCTGACAGGTTGGTAACAACCAATCAAATCAACAACATGTTAAGATGGACAACTTTATGTCCTCTGGGACTAGGTTGTGAGATAAACACGCTGCTCTCATGTGAACAGCAAACAAACTACTTGAACTGCATGAACTTCACCAACACAATGACAAAGATTTATTCATCTGCCTGTTTTTAATTCACTATGAACTGTATTAAACATTCAACTTAACTGGTTTGAATAGAATACTTTTTAAACATTTAAAAATGATTTATTGATCTTTATTTATTTACATATTTGTCTAAAATGAAAACTTTTTTTAGACTGAGCTACATTTGAGATATATACACACACAGTAAGTTATATGTTGGACTATGAAGGAACAGCATAAGGTGTATAACAAAACTTTATTTAGAGGATCTTTATATAGTATTGAAATTGACTTTTAGCTTTGATATAATTTATGTGGCTTCAATCATAATTTATTATCCAATATTACTCCAACAAATTTAATTTCACTCTTTCTATTCAACATCATTCATCATGGGTTTCCTGTATGAGTTAGTTGAACACTTCTCAAATATTATAAAGTTAAATTAGTGTTAGTTAGTTTAAGTGTTTCACTCTTTAGCATTTCCAGTTCTTTTTCCACTGTATCCAAAAGTTGTTCCAAATTATTACTGTGACAAAATAAATGTGTATCATCTGCAAATATAGTTTAATATTTTGGAAACCTTACATATATTATTTATGTACAAAATAAACAACAATGGTCCTAACACTGAGCCCAGGGGAACCCCACAAGTCACCTTCAGTATTTGTGAGTAACAGTTATCGTTGATTTCTTGGATAATAAGCCCTGGTCAAATGCTTTTTGAGATCCATGAATACTCCCACTGCATATTCCTTATTTTCTATTGCAGGTGATATTTCCTCCACAAGCTCCAAGTTTCCCTATTAGATCTAAACCCATATTGCTGTTCATATAGTATATTTCTCCAATATTATAGAGAAGCCTGTAATCGGAGAGTATATTCTCCTGCCATATATATATATATATATATAATCTGGACTTCTCCACAGTGCTGATACCTCCCCTTCAAATAGACGTACCCCTTTGGATGTGTGTCTCTGAGGAATGAGTTATAGCCTACAACATTTTTCACAGGATTTCACACAGCTACATGGTGTAACCCTGTATGTTGGAGAGTGTTTGTGCACCTCATAACTGTGCTATGATCATATATGCTTTCAGTGTGTACATTTTACAGATTTGCCTGGATGGCTGTGGCAGTCTGACATACGTTGCAGTAGTAGTCACACCGATCATTGATGCAATGATGAACTATAGCAGCCATCTTTTCATCAAATATTATTTGTTTCAGGGACCAATGTTTCAGCTCTACCGACCTTTCTCGGGGCAACAACTGACAGACTTTTTCACCCTATATATCAACTCACCTGCCACAGGTGGCTCCTGATTAGCAATCAGCAGGTCAGGCACCTGACACACTTCCTGTTTCTTCCATATATGGTCTTCTTAGATATACCAAAAAACTGTACCATCATTAAAAGCTCCAGGAATATAACGATTTCATGAACAATAACAGACATCAAATATTTAACATTTCAAGGATCTAAAACAGTAAAATCTCATAACAGATAGGGTGAAGAAGTAGAAAAAATGTTTTAATGATATCCCCTGATTCAATCAATCAATCAATCAATCAATCAATCTTTATTTATATAGCGCCATATCACAACAGAAGTCATCTCAAGGCACTTTTCACATAGAGCAGGTCAAGACCGAACTCTTTAATTTACAAAGACCCAACAATTCCCCCATGAGCAGCACTTGGCGACAGCGGTAAGGAAAAACTCCCCTTTAATGGGTAGAAACCTCAAGCAGACCCCGGCTCTTGGTGGGCGGCCATCTGCTTTGACCGGTTGGGTTGAGAGAGAGAAAGAGAGAGGGAAAGGGGGAGGGGGGACAGAAGAACAACAATCACAACAACAACAACAACAAGCACGAGCAGCAACAGCCAGGGAAGGACGCCATCAGGACTGTGAAGGACCGCGAAGGTTCGGCCCAGAACCCAGGTTTTCCTGTGAGATGAGAAAGCACAAAAACTCCGGGGAAGAAGCAAAGTTAGTGACATGCATTGATGTTACATGAATGCATACAGATGGAGAGGAGGAGGAGGAGAGAGGAGCTCAGTGCATCATGGGAAGTCCCCCAGCAGTCTAGGCCTATAGCAGCATAACTAAGGGCTGATCCAAGGCGAGCCTGGTCGGCCCTAACTATAAGCTTTATCAAAAAGGAAAGTTTTAAGCCTACTCTTAAACATAGAGAGGGTGTCTGCACCCCGGACCCAATCTGGAAGATGATCCACAGGAGAGGAGCCTGATAGCTGAAGGCTCTGCCTCCCATTCTACTTTTAAAGACTGTAGGAACCACCAGTAAGCTGCATACTGGGAGCGCAGTGTTCTAGTGGGATAATACGGTACTATGAGCTCTTCAAGATATGATGGTGTCTGACCATTAAGGGCTTTGTAAGTTAGGAGAAGGATTTTAAATTCTATTCTAGATTTTACAGGAAGCCAATGTAGTGAAGCTAAAATGGGAGAAATGTGGTCTCTTTTTCTAGTTTTAGTCAGAACACGTGCAGCTGCATTCTGGACCAGCTGGAGAGTCTTTAGAGACTTGTTAGGGCAGCCTGATAATAAGGAATTGCAATAATCCAGCCTAACAAAAGCGTGAACTAGTTTTTCTGCATCTTTTAGGGACAGGATGTGATTTTTGTGATATTACGTAAGTGAAAAAAGGCAGTCCTTGAGATTTGATTTATGTGGGAGTTAAAGGACATATCCTGATCAAAGATAACTCCCAGATTCCTTACGGTGGTGCTGGAGGCCAGGGTAATGCCATCCAGAGTAGCTTTATCATTAGATAATGTGTTTCTAAGGTGTTTAGGGCCAAACACAATAACTTCAGTTTTATCTGAGTTTAGTAGCAGAAAATTGCAGGTCATCCAGGTCTTTATGTCGTTAAGGCATGCTTGGAGTTTGTTTAACTGATTGGTTTAATCAGGCTTCATTGATAAATATAATTGGGTGTCATCTGCATAACAATGAACATTTATGGAGTGTTTCCTAATAATATTACCTAAAGGAAGCATATATAAGGTGAATAGAATTGGTCCAAGTACAGAACCTTGTGGAACTCCGTGTCTAACTTTTGCCTTCATGGAGGATTCATCATTAACATGTACAAACTGAAATCGGTCTGATAAATAGGACTTAAACCAGCTTAATGCAGTTCCTTTAATGCCAATTAAATGTTCCAGTCTCTGCAAAAGGATTTGATGATCAATTGTGTCGAATGCAGCACTAAGATCTAACAGGACAAGTATAGAGACAAATCCTTTGTCTGATGCAGTTAGGAGGTCATTAGTGACTTTCACCAGTGCTGTTTCTGTGCTATGATGCCTCTAAATCCTGACTGAAAATCCTCAAATAAACTATTGTTATGTAGAAAGTCACATAACTGATTAGAGACTGCTTTCTCAAGGATCTTAGAGAGAAATGGAAGGTTAGATATAGGTCTATAATTGGCTAAAACACCTGAATCAAGAGTAGGCTTCTTAAGAAGAGGTTTAATTACAGCTACTTTAAAGGACTGTGGTACATAGCCTGTTACTAAAGACAGATTGATCATATCTAGTAAAGAAGTGCTCACTAAGGGTAAGGCTTCCTTAAGCAGCCTAGTTGGGATGGGATCTAAGAGACAGGTTGATGGTTTAGCTGAACAAATCATTGAAGTTAGTTCAGACAAGTCTACTGGAGACAAACAGTCCAAATATATGTCAGGATTTACAGCTGTTTCTAAGGTTCCTGTGTTTGGGGAGAGAACGGTGCCTGTTGAGGGCAGGAGGTGGTTAATTTTGTCTCTAATAGTTAGAATTTATCATTAAAGAAGCTCATAAAGTCGTTACTACTGAGAGCTATAGGAATACATGGATCAGTAGAGTTATGACTCTTTGTCAGCCTGGCCAAAGTGCTGAAAAGGAACCTGGGGCTGTTTTTATTCTCTTCTATTAATGCTGAGTAATAGGCGGCTCTGGCATTACAGAGGGCCTTCCTATATGTTTTAACACTATCTTGCCAGACTAAGCGAGATTCTTCTACTTTGGTGGAACGCCAAATCCTTTCCAATGTTCATGATGTTTGCTTTAATTTGCGGGTTTGGGAGTTAAACCATGGAGCTAACCTCTTATGTTTTATTATCTTCCTTTTTAAGAGGGCGATGGAATCGAGTGTTATTCGTAATGAGCCTGCAGCACTATCAATAAGATTATCAATTTGGGAGGAACTAAAGTTAACATAAGAGTCCTCTGTAGTATTGAGACATGGCAGTGAATTCAGTACTGATGGAATTGCTTCCTTAAATTTATCTACAACACTATCAGAGAGACATCTAGTGAGGACATTTCTGTCTAATGGTGTATAATCCAGTAATAGGAATTCAAAAGTTATTAAAAAATGATCTGATAAAATAGGATTTTGTGGAAAAACTATTAAATGTTCAATTTCAATCCCATAAGCCAGAACAAGGTCGAGGGTGTGGTTAAGACGGTGAGTGGGATTATTTACACACTGAGAGAAGCCAATTGAGTCTAATAATGAGATAAATGCAGTACTGAGACTGTCATTATCAACGTCCACATGAATATTAAATCACCTACTATAATTACTTTATCTGTACTAAGGACTAAATACGACAAAAACCCTGAGAATTCAGATCAGAGTTCAGAGTACGGACCAGGAGGACGGTTCACTATAACACATAGAACTGGCTGTAAAGTTTTCCAGGTTGGCTGAGAGACTAAGAACAAGACTTTCTAATGAGTTATAATGAAGTTCAGGTCTAGAGTTGATAATGAGGCTGTGACTCCTCCTCCTCGGCCAGTGTCTGGAGGAATGTGAGTATTAATATGACTGGGAGGACTGGATTCATTTAGACTGACATGTTCTTCATGACACAGCCAGGTTTCAGTAAGACAATCAATCAATATGATGATCTGAGATTAGATCGTTTACTAATACTGCTTCAGATGACAGAGATCTAATGTTCAAGAGTCCACATTTAATTCTCTTATTTTGTTGAACTGTTGGAGGAGTGGTTTTAATTTTTATTAGATTTTTATGAATGACTCTTCTTCTGTTTATTTTAGATTCAATAGATTTAAGTGGTCGGGGGACAGACACAGTCTCTATGTGGTTTTGGGGGACAGACACAGTCTCTATGTGGTCGGGGGACAGACACAGTCTCTATGTGGTTTTGGGGGACAGACACAGTCTCTATGTGGTTTTGGGGGACAGACACAGTCTCTATGTGGTCGGGGGACAGACACAGTCTCTATGTGGTTTTGGGGGACAGACACAGTCTCTATGTGGTTTTGGGGACAGAAACAGTCTCTATGTGGTTTTGGGGACAGACACAGTCTCTATGTGGTTTTGGGGACAGACACTGTCTCTATGTGGTTTTGGGGACAGACACTGTCTCTATGTGGTTTTGGGGGACAGACACGGTCTCTATGTGGTTTTGGGGACAGACACAGTCTCTATGTGGTTTTGGGGACAGACGCGGTCTCTATGTGGTTTTGGGATCAGACACAGTCTCTATGTGGTTTTGGGGACAGACACAGTCTCTATGTGGTTTTGGGGTCAGACGCAGTCTCTATGTAGTTTTGGGGACAGACACTGTCTCTATGTGGTTTTGGGGACAGACACTGTCTCTATGTGGTTTTGGGATCAGACACAGTCTCTATGTGGTTTTGGGGACAGACACAGTCTCTATGTGGTTTTGGGGTCAGACGCAGTCTCTATGTAGTTTTGGGGACAGACACTGTCTCTATGTGGTTTTGGGGACAGACACTGTCTCTATGTGGTTTTGGGGACAGACGCAGTCTCTATGTGGTTTTGGGGACAGACACTGTCTCTATGTGGTTTTGGGGACAGACGCAGTCTCTATGTGGTTTTGGGATCAGACACAGTCTCTATGTGGTTTTGGGGTCAGACGCAGTCTCTATGTGGTTTTGGGGACAGACGCAGTCTCTATGTGGTTTTGGGGACAGACATGGTCTCTATGTGGTTTTGGGGACAGACACGGTCTCTATGTGGTTTTGGGGACAGACACGGTCTCTATGTGGTTTTGGGGACAGACACGGTCTCTATGTGGTTTTGGGGGACAGACACAGTCTCTATGTGGTTTTGGGGACAGACACAGTCTCTATGTGGTTTTGGGTGGGTAACTGCTCTAATGGAGGTGCAGAGAAGCGTGTAGGACTGCAGCTCTGCCTCCTGGTCTCAGCTCTGGGTTGTCATGGTTTTGGTCTACTAATAAACTCAGCCATATTTCTAGATATGAGAGCAGCTCCATCCAGAGTGGGATGTATGCCGTCTCTCCTAATCAGACCAGGTCTTCCCCAGAAAGTCTGCCAGTTATCTATGAAGCCCACATCGTTTGCTGGACGCCACCTCGACAACCAGCGGTTGAATTGTGACATGCGGCTATACATGACATCATTGGTCAGATCAGGCAGCGGTCCAGAGAAAATTACGGAGTCCGACATTGTTTTAGCAAATGTACACACCGACTCAACATTAATTTTGGTGACTTCTGATTGGCGTAATCGGGAGTCGTTGCTGCCGACATGGATGACAATCGTACCATATTTACGTTTATTCTTAGCCAGCAGTTTTAAATTTGACTCAATGTCGCCCGCTCTGGCCCCAGGAATACATTTAACTATGGCTGCTGGTGTCGCTAACTTCACGTTTCTGACTATGGAGCTGCTAATAATCAGAGTTTGTTTCTCAGCGGGTGTGTCACTGAGTGGGGAGAACCTGTTAGAAACATGAACTGGTTGGTGGTGAACCGTGGGCTTCAGCTTAGGGCTATGCTTCCTTCGGACAGTCACCCAGCCGCCCTGGCTTCCCGGCTGCTCGGGAGCTACCGGGGGAGTGGGAGCTACGCTAGGTCGGCCCGCACCAGATACTGGGGGCTGGCTAACTACATTAGCTGCTGATTGTTTTTCCGTGATGCGGAGCCGCGCTTCCAATTCACTAAGCCTTGCCTCCAGTGCTGCAAATAGACTACACTTATTACACTTACCACTATCACTAAAGGAGGCAGAGGAATAACTAAACATTTGACACACCGAGCAAGAGAGAGCAGGAGAACGAGAGGGAGAGAGAGAAGCCATCGCTAACTGCTTAGTTTAAGTTAGCTGCTAGTGCTAGCTGCAGAGCCAAAGTGACTAACAACTTGTGCGATTAGCGAGAAAAGTCGCTAAGAGAAAAGCGCTGAGAGTGCTTGTAAAGGCAATTACATCTGATTGACAAGAGCCGTGACACTGTTTACATAAAAGTTGGTAAACTCTTCAAGTAAAGTGGACGTGCTGACGTGCTAGGGTAAGCGTGCTTGTGTAAAACTAGCGAAAGTTTAAATATACAACAGATATTAATCCACAGTAATGTGATATATATAGGAAAATCAACTGAGATGAGAGCAGCAACAACGTTATCAGTAGACACAGTCGGCAACCGGAAATGATACAATACGCTCAGACAAACATTTATCATTTGACAGATTCTTTTATGCAACCAAACCTGAATGAAGCTCAAGTATCCTGTAATACAGTATATTTAACCCTGAGACAGCTATGACTTCATGTCACTGAGTGGTGTTCTGGTATCAGGAAGTTCTTCTCGACTAGTTTTCCAGCAGATTACAGTAATGACATCAGAGAGAGATGAATACAGATTTATTCATGTTTAGTATGTTTAAAGACATGTTCAAAAAAACATGCTGTACTTACAGGAAGGCATGCACGCAACCGCCTCGTGGTTTCTGTTCATAACACGCCTTGATTGACCCAATAGAAGTCTTCCTTAGAGCACTGGCTTTCATGCAGCAGAGAAATATGGGAGAACCTGCCAGACCATCATACAGAGAGAGTCACTGTGAATTAATTTTTTACTCATCAATACAACAAACATGACACACTGTTACACACTGGGAGGTACCCAGACAACATGATCCGTCCAAGATTCAACACTAATACTTCTTTATTCATATAGACATCAGGCTGTGATTCATTTCTAAAGGGGTTAAAAACTTAGAAACGTAGGTCTTTCCTAGTGTGTAGTTTTTATTGAAGCAAGACTCTACAGCTGCAAGAGGTTGCATAAAGGGCCAGTATAAGATCAATAAGGAGCTTTTAGCTGTAAATCATACAAAGATATTCCAGTAGAGTCCAAGAATATAAATATAGACCTTTAAATTGTCACTACTGTTTTTTTTTTTTATCTTGTTGTGGTCTGTGCTCCTCATCGTTTTAGAGTTGACTTCTTGTAATCTAATTATTTTAGTATTTTTACTGTTTCCTCTGTTGGTTTTTACTTTTAATCAATTGATTTGTATAGCACCTTTCATACAGGTCAGTGTGATACAAAGTGTTTCACAGATCTCACATTGTAAACAAATGTAAACAGTAGAACAAGCACTATGCAACTATGTTTGAAAATGTGCTAAATAGATGAATACATAAATAAACAATAGTAATAATAATCATTAATAATCATTATTTTTACAAACTATACACTAAATGCTATTGTCTGAAGCAGTCAGAGGAAAACCTTTCATGTACGGTACTACATTACTGTACAAATTATTATTTTTTGTAAAAACATGAGATGCAGTTGCATTAAGCACAAAGTCATAATGACATTACAGATCAATAGTCTGTTGACTAGTATAACTTCATTACTCTGTATGTAAAACAGTGCAAAAAGTGTAGATGAAGAGCTGTACCTCCTGATGCACACAACAGCATCACGATAGCCAGGGTGAGCAGACAAATGCAGAGAGTCTTCCTCATCTTCAGACGCTTGTTAACACTGGATCTTTGCTGTAAACGCCTCCTGTGTTCAGTTACTAACAACTCACTAAAGTCTAATGATGAGTGAACCAGAGAGGTGTGATCTTATATTCTGCCGATTCACAAAAAAAGAGGAACAGTTCTTGTCGAGGGAAACGGACAGACTCACAAACGCCCTGGAGTTCGTTGGTTATGTCCATATATGTTCAGCTTTGTTGTGCATCCTCTTAAGTGATGATGCTGCAGCTTTTACATTCACACTTTACTGATGCCCACATCCAGACTGACCTGCACTGAGTTCTCCAGCAGAGTACTACAATTCAACACCATCATATTCACAAGTCAACTCCCCAACAAGTTGAAGTTATTCAAACATTTCTTGGAGGCAGAGCTGCTCAAACCAGATCCTGGATTTCAGACATAAATGTTTTTTTATATTCACTTATTAAGGAGAGTTTCTTCTTTGCAATTTCAAATTTGTGTATGAAAATGAAATGTATAAATGTCTCTGCAGTATTTGGAAAGATTGTGTAACCGTGTTGAGCAATGTCCTCAGAAAGATCAGATGTGATATGAAAGTGTTTTATAAATAATAGACACATTTATTATTCCAAAAAAATCAATATGGCAGGAACATTTTGTCATTAGCAGAAATAAATAAAAAAAAAGATAAGGTGGAACTGACTGCCAGTCTAGTGATTAAAGGACGGGTTCACAATTTTTCAAGTCTGGCTTAAAACAACAGTCAGGAGCCCAAATGAACAGTGAAACATGTTGTTCTTGTTGTAATCATTCCTCCTGTTCAAACTGACCATTAGAAGATCCCTTCATAATGACCTTACAATGGAAGTGATGTGGGACAAAATCCACAGTCCTCCTGCGCAAAAAGTGTGCAAAATGTCTGTGCAAATCAAGTAGATATCTGTCAATGTTACAGTCCTTTTAGTGCCAAAGTCCCTCCAGACATTTTACTGCCTGGTTCATAATACATGTGCTCGATTGGAAGAGCAAACAGTACTGAAGTGTCATCTGAAATATGTTTGTCATCACCTGGTTAATACTGGGAATATTTGTTTTTTATCACCAGATGGTTCTGAGAATGTGTTTCAGGCTGGTTTCTCTGAGCTGCAGGTTTAGTGTTTTTCATGCTATTCACACTCCAAGTGGTGATGTATCAGTTTCTGGGTCATGGAACAGGGGTCCGTTTCACAAAGCAGGTTCAACAAACTCTGAGTCTAATCCTGAACTCTGAGTTGATCTACTCTGAGATAAGAAACTCTGAGTTTCCGGTTCCAGAACAGCTGATTTGAGTCAGTTTAATCAACTCAGAGTAGTTTCACCTGGAGTTAAGCGCGTGCACCACAACTATAAAAAGCCAGCATCAGTGGAGCCCCGATTCGACGAGTCACCATGGCAACGGGGAAGAGGAAGGCTGCGTTTGAACACATTTTCAGAAAGAAGTGCAACACCGCTGCAGCTGCAAAAGAGAGGGAGACGGCGTGGGAGAACATCACTGCTCGGGTCAATGCGTGAGTTTAAATGTAGTCCTTTGTAATCACAATAATATTACAGAGGAAAACTGCTTGATTGGTCGCCTATTAATTTATTTCATTTAGGTCCAATCCTGCGGGGGAGAAGCGCACTTGGCAGCAGTTTAGGATGAAATATAAAAACATTGTTCAAACAGGTGAGACCTCGGCATAATCTCATGGGGGAACCTCATTTTGATCATGTTTTACATTGTAAAGTAAATATTAAGTAGCTGTTGCTGTGACTGTTCTGTTAAATAATTAATCCTATTTAAACTAACACAGACTTCTACTCAGCCAACAGAAAGAAGGCAGATGTCCGTAAAACGGGTGGTGGTCCAGCACCGCCACCTCTAACAGAGGCAGAGGAGCTGGCCCTAAGCCAGACTATAGGAAGGCCAGTGGCTGAGGGAATCCCTGGAGGGAGCTCATCCTCTGAGCCCACCCCCCAAGACACAAGTGCCTTTATAAAATGTAATATGCCTAGGCCTATATATCTTTTTTAGCCTATTCATACAAATATTTATTTCCCTTTCATGTCTTTTTTTTTTCTTTTGTCCCAACAGATTCTGATGGTGCTATCTGCCTAGTGGATCCCCCTCACGCCACAACAGACCTTGTAACTGTAAGTAGGCAATACTCCAAAGATTTAGCCAAATGGTAGTTTAAGTATACTGAAACATATCACTCATCTAGGATGAAGAGGACGAGGAAACTGTTTCTGCTGCCTTTACAGAGGGGGATACAGAAAGGCCTATAGAGGTAACATCTTGATATGTTACTGATAGTTCTCTTCCCATTCACATTTCTTACCATTCTGGTGGAAAATAGAGTGACATTTAGCCTACACTGAAGTATTAACACATTCTCATCCTTTTTAACAGAGCATGGCTGGGCAGCAGCAGGAGGGTCTCTCAACTTCCACTGCACAGATTGACACAGTGGAAAAAAAATAAAGAAAACCGATAAAGAAATGTTATACTTGGACCGCCAGATTAGGAAGGCAGATCTGGAAATTGAAATACTGGAGCACAAGCTAGAGGTGGGTGCATGGTCACAGGTGAATTATGTTGATCCTGTTAACTATTGGAACATTAACTAAACTAGCTTTTGTATTTGTAGGAAATAAAGAAGACCAAATGAAATGTGTATTATGTCTTTATTTGACTGCTGTGGTGGTGGTGATGATGGTGACTTAAACTCTAAAGTGATTATGGCATATGGTGTCTCTGACTGCTCTGCTGTCCTGGATAGCTGGCAGGTGGATGGGGTCATCATCAGGGTCTTCAATTTGTAGGGCAGGGTGTTGCTCTCCTCTAATAGTGGCAATATTATGAAGAACAACACATGCCACAATAATATCACAGGCCCTCTAAGGGGTCACCCTGAGGTGACGTAGGCACTGGAAACGGGCTTTCAGCAGGCCTTTGGTCATCTCCACCCAGGCTGTCGTACTGCAGTGAGCCCGGTTGAAGTTCTGTTGGGGGCCTGGTTCAGGGTCAGGGTAAAGGGTCAGCAGCCTAGGTTGGCATAGTTAATCCCTGTCACCCAGCAGAAGGCCATCAAACTCTCCTGTAATGTATAGTGGATACATTAGAGTGTATTAAAGGAGGGAGACAAGTGAATTATATTGTGCAAAACTTTAGGCTGCTTACCACGTTGCAGTCTGTTGCTCAGGTTAGACTTGCGATATATCCTCGAGTCATGAACAGACCCAGGCCACTTGGCCTCCACATTGGAAATGATGTATGCAGCATCACATATGATCTTGACACTGCAGAGAATGACAGATGTTAGTTGAACTATGATGCAGTCTTTAACATTTTGAAACAGTAGTCAATCTAAATGTACCTGTACATTTATGCTGTGAATGGACTTCCTATTCACATAATCGGCTTCATTACGTGAGGGAGCCGTGATGGGAATGTGTGTGCCATCTATGCAGCCAATCACACTGGGAAATCTTAAAAGAAACTAAAATTACTAATCCCAGTCTGAGGTTGCAGCACAATGTTATTAACAGAATATAACTTAAAATTAAAGCTGCAAGCAGCGTTGAACGGGCCCTCGCGCCTCCGCGGATGTCAGGCTGCGGTGCAATCGAAGGGCTTCTGTGACGGGCATGTAGATGTCTTCAGACCCGACTGTTTTCAGACAGTGCAAGAAGGAGATATACTTCACTTCCTTTGTCCTCTATTTTGCCTGCTGCTGGGGCTGCTTTGCTGAAATTTCATAGGGGGCGCTATTCATCCAGTTTGCATCACTGATGGAATATCGTCATGTAGACGTGTTCAGGCCGGGACTCTTATCAAACATGTAAAGTTTGGTGCAGACTGGAGCATTTACAATAAAGTTATAGCAACTTCCTCTGTCATGGTGAAACATCAAATCTCAACGGTGTGAGGATGAGAATTTCCTGCAGGGTGAGACATGTCTGTCTCGTTCACACCTGTCTGTCTCGTTCACACCTGTCTGTCTCGTTCACACCTGTCTGTCTCGCTCACACATGTCTGTCTCGCTCACACCTGTCTGTCTCGTTCACACCTGTCTGTCTCGTTCACACCTGTCTGTCTCGCTCACACCTGTCTGTCTCGTTCACACCTGTCTGTCTCGTTCACACCTGTATGTCTC
Organism: Thunnus maccoyii; assembly: GCF_910596095.1. Classification (NCBI taxonomy): domain Eukaryota; kingdom Metazoa; phylum Chordata; class Actinopteri; order Scombriformes; family Scombridae; genus Thunnus; species Thunnus maccoyii. The sequence goes on along the minus strand of NC_056536.1, from coordinate 376,208 downwards.
GCTCACACCTGTCTGTCTCGTTCACACCTGTCTGTTTCGTTCACACCTGTCTGTCTCGTTCACACCTGTCTGTCTTACTCACACCTGTCTGTCTCGTTCACACCTGTCTGTCTCGTTCACACCTGTCTGTCTCGCTCACACATGTCTGTCTCGCTCACACCTGTCTGTCTCGTTCACACCTGTCTGTCTCGTTCACACCTGTCTGTCTCGCTCACACCTGTCTGTCTCGTTCACACCTGTCTGTCTCGTTCACACCTGTATGTCTCGCTCACACCTGTCTGTCTCGTTCACACCTGTATGTCTCGCTCACACCTGTCTGTCTCGCTCACACCTGTCTGTCTCGCTCACACCTGTCTGTCTCGTTCACACCTGTATGTCTCGTTCACACCTGTCCGTCTCGTTCACACCTGTCTGTCTCGCTCACACCTGTCTGTCTCGTTCACACCTGTATGTCTCGCTCACACCTGTATGTCTCGCTCACACCTGTCTGTCTCGTTCACACCTGTCTGTCTCACTCACACCTGTCTGTCTCGCTCACACCTGTCTGTCTTGCTCACACCTGTCTGTCTCGTTCACACCTGTCTGTCTCGTTCACACCTGTCTGTCTCGTTCACACCTGTATGTCTCGCTCACACCTGTATGTCTCGCTCACACCTGTCTGTCTCGTTCACACCTGTCTGTCTCGTTCACATCTTTCTGTCTCGCTCACACCTGTCTGTCTCGTTCACACCTGTCTGTCTTACTCACACCTGTCTGTCTCGCTCACACCTGTCTGTCTCGTTCACACCTGTCTGTCTCGTTCACACCTGTCTGTTTCGCTCACACCTGTCTGTCTCGTTCACACCTGTCTGTCTCGCTGACACCTGTCTGTCTCGCTCACACCTGTCTGTCTCGCTCACACCTGTCTGTCTCGTTCACACCTGTCTGTCTCGCTCACACCTGTCTGTCTCGTTCACACCTGTCTGTCTCGTTCACACCTGTCTGTCTCGTTCACATCTTTCTGTCTCGCTCACACCTGTCTGTCTCGCTCACACCTGTCTGTCTCGTTCACACCTGTCTGTCTCGCTCACACCTGTCTGTCTCGTTCACACCTGTCTGTCTCGTTCACACCTGTCTGTTTCGCTCACACCTGTCTGTCTCGTTCACACCTGTCTGTCTCGCTGACACCTGTCTGTCTCGCTCACACCTGTCTGTCTCGTTCACACCTGTCTGTCTCGTTCACACCTGTCTGTCTCGCTCACACCTGTCTGTCTCGCTCACACCTGTCTGTCTCGTTCACACCTGTATGTCTCGCTCACACCTGTCTGTCTCGTTCACACCTGTCTGTCTCGCTCACACCTGTCTGTCTCGCTCACACCTGTCTGTCTCGCTCACACCTGTCTGTCTCGTTCACACCTGTATGTCTCGCTCACACCTGTCTGTCTCTCTCACACCTGTCTGTTTCGCTCACACCTGTCTGTCTCGTTCACACCTGTCTGTCTCGCTCACACCTGTCTGTTTCGTTCACACCTGTCTGTCTCGTTCACACCTGTCTGTCTTACTCACACCTGTCTGTCTCGCTCACACCTGTCTGTCTTACTCACACCTGTGGCATCAAAATTATGCAAGTTTTGGGTCCATTCACTTGAATTTCAGTTAGTAAATTGAAAACTCTTGATGAGTTTGTGTGTAAAACAAATTAATTTCCTAATTTTCATCAAGTCCATTTTTAGAAAAGTAAAGACTTTTAACCCACATGACCTGGTGAAAGTGTGATTGACATGTGACCTGTCAGGTGTGTAGAGACAATAAGTAACTGATACTCATATATGTGAATGGAGAGTGTGAGTGAACCACTAGGTGTTTGGGCCTTAATAAAGGAAAAACTGCAGTACAGAGCTACAACTTTTAGTTTTGATGTACTTTATCACTAAACTGTCACTCTCACTCCATTTTTTCCCTTCCCCTCATAGGTCATCCCCACTACTGAATTATACATATAAGACCTATAATTATTGTAAAATAAATGATAATAACACCAAACTTCATACAAAGTTTGTATATAATGTACTGTATGTATATAGACCTTTCTGCTGTATCCTACAAAAATGAGCTGCATTCAACCCCCACACCAGTGGCAGCTGGTGACTCAAATAATTGGGGAGGACAGGAGGAAAACCAACATACCGCATCAAACTATATGATTGTCCCCCACCTGATGACATCAGAGGGGTGGGAGGCAATTTTATATGCCAATAAAACAATTTGCTTTTAAAAACAAAAACCCCTGAGTGGTGTAAAGGCTTCTTCTTTAAAGACATTTAGCATATACATATTGTTTCTAAACAAAGAAGAGCTCATTTTAGCCATGCAAGAAGGGAGATCAAAATATAAAAAAGAATATTTGGTTGAAATAAACCATTACCAAATCTCAGTATTATTTACAACATAATTTTTCTCTCTTCTTTGGAGAAGACAGGTAAAATGATGCTCCAAGGTAGGACGGCCTCCCTAATCAATCAACAACCAGAATGCAATATTGACATCGAGTTGGTCCAATGATAGTTTCCAGATTTCATCTTCAATTCTCTTCACACCTGTCTGTCTCGTTCACACCTGTCTGTCTCGTTCACACCTGTCTGTCTCGTTCACACCTGTCTGTCTCGTTCACACATGTCTGTCTCGTTCACACCTGTCTGTCTCGCTCACACATGTCTGTTTCGTTCACACCTGTCTGTCTCGCTCACACCTGTCTGTCTCGCTCACACCTGTCTGTCTTACTCACACCTGTCTGTCTCGTTCACACCTGTATGTCTCGTTCACACATGTCTGTCTCGTTCACACCTGTCTGTCTCGCTCACACATGTCTGTTTCGTTCACACCTGTCTGTCTCGTTCACACCTGTCTGTCTCGTTCACATCTGTCTGTCTCACTCACACCTGTCTGTCTTACTCACACCTGTCTGTCTCACTCACACCTGTCTGTCTTACTCACACCTGTCTGTCTCGTTCACACCTGTATGTCTTACTCACACCTGTCTGTCTCGCTCACACCTGTCTGTCTCGTTCACACCTGTATGTCTCGCTCACACCTGTCTGTCTCGTTCACACCTGTCTGTCTCGTTCACACCTGTCTGTCTCGTTCACACCTGTCTGTCTTACTCACACCTGTCTGTCTCGTTCACACCTGTCTGTCTCGCTCACACCTGTCTGTCTCGTTCACACCTGTCTGTCTCGCTCACACCTGTCTGTCTTACTCACACCTGTCTGTCTTACTCACACCTGTCTGTCTTACTCACACCTGTCTGTCTCGCTCACACCTGTCTGTCTCGCTCACACCTGTCTGTCTTACTCACACCTGTCTGTCTTACTCACACATGTCTGTCTTACTCACACCTGTCTGTCTCACTCACACCTGTCTGTCTTACTCACACCTGTCTGTCTCGTTCACACCTGTATGTCTTACTCACACCTGTCTGTCTCACTCACACCTGTCTGTCTCACTCACACCTGTCTGTCTCACTCACACCTGTCTGTCTTACTCACACCTGTCTGTCTCGTTCACACCTGTCTGTCTCGCTCACACCTGTCTGTCTCACTCACACCTGTCTGTCTCGCTCACACCTGTCTGTCTCGTTCACACCTGTATGTCTCGCTCACACCTGTCTGTCTCGCTCACACCTGTCTGTTTCGCTCACACCTGTCTGTCTCGTTCACACCTGTCTGTCTCGCTCACACCTGTCTGTTTCGCTCACACCTGTCTGTCTCGTTCACACCTGTCTGTCTCGCTCACACCTGTCTGTTTCGCTCACACCTGTCTGTCTCGTTCACACCTGTCTGTCTTACTCACACCTGTCTGTCTCGCTCACACCTGTCTGTCTCGCTCACACCTGTCTGTCTCGTTCACACCTGTCTGTTTCGCTCACACCTGTCTGTCTCGTTCACACCTGTATGTCTCGCTCACACCTGTCTGTCTCTCTCACACCTGTCTGTCTCACTCACACCTGTCTGTCTCGTTCACACCTGTATGTCTCGCTCACACCTGTCTGTCTCGCTCACACCTGTCTGTCTCACTCACACCTGTCTGTCTCGTTCACACCTGTCTGTCTTACTCACACCTGTCTGTCTCGTTCACACCTGTCTGTCTCGCTCACACCTGTCTGTCTCGTTCACACCTGTCTGTCTCGCTCACACCTGTCTGTCTCGTTCACACCTGTCTGTCTCGCTCACACCTGTCTGTCTCGTTCACACCTGTCTGTCTTACTCACACCTGTATGTCTCGCTCACACCTGTCTGTCTTACTCACACCTGTGGCATCAAAATTATGCAAGTTTTGGGTCCATTCACTTGAATTTCAATTAGTAAATTGAAAACTCTTGATGAGTTTGTGTGTGAAACAAATTAATTTCCTAATTTTCATCAAGTCCATTTTTAGAAAAGTAAAGACTTTTAACCCACATGACCTGGTGAAAGTGTGATTGACATGTGACCTGTCAGGTGTGTAGAGACAATAAGTAACTGATACTCATATATTTGAATGGAGAGTGTGAGTGAACCACTAGGTGTTTGGGCCTTAATAAGGGAAAAACTGCAGTACAGAGCTACAACTTTTAGTTTTGATGTACTTTATCACTAAACTGTCACTCTCACTCCATTTTTTCCCTTCCCCTCATAGGTCATCCTCACTACTGAATTATACATATAAGACCTATAATTATTGTAAAATAAATGATAATAACACCAAACTTCATACAAAGTTTGTATAATGTACTGTATGTATATAGGCCTTTCTGCTGTATCCTACAAAAATGAGCTGCATTCAACCCCCACACCAGTGGCAGCTGATGACTCAAATAATTGGGGAGGACAGGAGGAAAACCAACATACCGCATCAAACTATATGATTGTCCCCCACCTGATGACATCAGAGGGGTGGGAGGCAATTTTATATGCCAATAAAACAATTTGCTTTTAAAAACAAAAACCCCTGAGTGGTGTAAAGGCTGTGTCTTTAAAGACATTTAGCAGATACATATTGTTTCTAAACAAAGAAGAGCTCATTTTAGCCATGCAAGAAGGGAGATCAAAATAAAAAAAAGAATATTTGATTGAAATAAACCATTACCAAATCTCAGTATTATTTACAACATAATTTTTCTCTCTTCTTTGGAGAAGACAGGTAAAATGATGCTCCAAGGTAGGACGGCCTCCCTAATCAATCAACAACCAGAATGCAATATTGACATCGAGTTGGTCCAATGATAGTTTCCAAAATTCATCTTCAATTCTCTCCACTGTAAGGCAGAGTAGCAGCAGTAGATAGCTCCTTGTGTTAGCCAATGCAACAGTTAGCTTGTTGTAGCAGCCTGAAGGACTCTTATACATCCATGGAAGGACTGTTAAGGACTGTTGTTAAGCTAACGGGAGAAATTATCTGGACTGGGCATAACACAAATTATAATGCAATTTAGGAAGATGCTATATTCATACATAATAAATTATAGCAGATAAAACATTGAAAATTGATAATAAAATCATTTTTTTGCACAATTTTTTCTGGTTACTTTTTAACCACCTGTTAATGTTTATATATATTTTTTTCAATATCCCTAATTAGCTTTCCACAGAAACAGCCCAGTCATTTAGTAATGCCAATCTTTTCTCTACAATTGCCTTTTTAAATCCTGTTAAAAGCCACCAAACAAACAAACTATCAGGTTGTACACATCAGCAAAATATCTTCTGCCCAGTACCAAGCAGCTGTTCCCCCAGTAACACCAGCCGAGACATCAGTGACAATGAGTAGCATTGTTATCTATACATATCTGTACATTATCTATAGTATAATTATATCTATATTATTATTAGTAGTAGTATTAGTATCATCTCTTTGTGTAAAGATATAAGCCCGCCATTTTAATTGTAACATTATATATAGTAATTATATTGTATATTATTAATAATATTAATTATATATTATACTGAGACTCCTCAATGTTGTTTGTTTATGTTAGTATATATTTCTCCTTGTGTCTTCATTTCTTTTTTCACACAGCTTTGTAAATATTTCTATTTCATGTATTTATTTGTTCACTTTTGACGTATTGATGTTAATTGATTGAATTAAGTTATGTATTGTTGTTTGTATTTAATGTATATTGTTCCACAATTCTGCATTCATCTATTATTAGCAGCCAGTTTGTGCTAGGATGGAAAGCCGATACTTGTTGGAAAGAAGAGAGTCTGAGCTTTCATTTGGTGTCCAACATGTTTTATTTGAAGGTTTGACAGAAATACAGGAGGAAAGGTAAAAACATGAATACAGGTTTCCTGCTGGCCTTTTCAAACCAGCTGAATGTAACCAGAATTCACCAACGTGCTGCTAGTCAGCAGAAGGTTTCACATTAACAGTGTTTCTCTCTATGAGAAGGTCTGAATCTGAGCTTTAAAATGAGGTAAGACACCAGTAAATCAGATCACGCTAACCTGAAATACCAGCTTAAATATACAGACCAAAGTTGACCTCTGACCCATGTTAACTATGTTAACTTTCAAGTTTAAAACTTGTAAAGTCAGAATAAAACCACTCAGCTGATATTGTTTTTCACATGCAGTGTGTTCTCACATCTTTTCTGACAACAGGACAGGGTCAATGGGGCTTCCCCCACAATGCAGCCAAACTGTGAATGAGTGCTAGTGAATCTATTCACAGGTGAAGAGCTCATAATGATGTTAAACAGTAGGCTGAGAGTGCTAAGTGTCCACTTGACTTCCACTATTGCTGTCTTAATGAGGCTATCCAACAACAACAAGCTATTGATGTCATTCCTGCTGAGCAACTCATGGAACTGGATTTATTCTTTAAATCATCTAAACTGGCTTCATGTCTTCTATTTTAACTCAATTACCAATAAAAAAACATGTTTAAGTGTCTGTTGTATTTGACTTGTGTATTTTTGAAGTGTAAAAATACAGTGACACTGACGAATGTGTTTGTGTGTCACTAGTCCACTGTACACAGGTAACAGTGGAGTAAACAATGTTTCATCATGTTTGTGCTGAATATGATCAGATGTTCAGATTTTGGGTTTAGACTGATCAACAAGGCATTTAAGATGCTTGAAATGTTTGTTCCATGGTACAATCTCCACAACATTTTCTTCCAGGGTTTTTGTAAAATACAGCTTCACCTTGATTTGGCGAGAAGTAGCGGTTAGCTTTGTCTTAGTTGGCCTTGTCCTTGCTGAAAGCTTCTTTTGCAGCTGGCGTCTTCCTCTTTCCTCTGCTGCTCCTTCCTGTCCCCGGCACCAGGCAACTCTGGTTGTATGAAACAAGACAGAGAAGAACTGATATGGGTGAAATTCATGATAATACTTTATCTGTAAGAGTCCTGTATTGTTATTGTTTCCGCTTCACGTTGACCAGATGTTTCTACTGCATAGGTTTGGGCTGTGATTGTGTTGCTGACCTTTGAAGGTCAAATATGTTCTCTAGAGTTAACCTGGTCTTTCAGGTTGGAAGAGGACATTGTGTACAGTGACTTACGCTGGGACCTAATGTTTCTTACAGTAACACTCATAACAGTTAAACACTGACATGAACACAGTCCGTTACAGTGTGTTCAGATATGTGAAGCAGAGTGAAGTTAAATCAGCCATTTAATAGGTAACAGATTCATTCATGCTTGTTAACAGGGATAAACCAGCTTGTCTGCTGTTACTGTAACATTCCTGAAGGTGGCAGCAGAGGAACATAAATGTAATATATATATATATATATATATATATAAATATAAAAGAACTTGCATGGGATTAAATGACATCTTTTCTACTGTAAAGAATCCATTCTAGTTTTGGTATAATACTGTAGATATTGATGTTATAGAGAGTTATTGATATTGTAAAAAGGTACACAGTCATTTTAATGTATTTTATTTCATTTGTAAGTTTATTTTATTATGATTGTATCACTATACGACCACAATGTAAAGTCTTTCAAGCCAACATAGTAACCTACAGCAGAGAAGGATTTTCATGGTGTTGTGGGAGCAAGCTGTGCTGATCCGTCTGTCCGTCCTCCTGAACTGACTGGTTGTGTGTCTCATTATAGAATAAAAGACTTGAATCACCCTGACTCCTGTGCCATAGATGCTCATGACATATTGTTTTACAGCAAGCCCTCCTGATGTATGAACACAACAGGCCTACCGACTGTAGAGTGTAATCTATTTCTTCACCATAAGATGGCGTCTGATGTAACACGAGCGTTACTGGTTAGAATGAAGGGCTGGAATCAACGTCTACACCGAGCACTGTGTTTCCAATACTTACAACAAATCATTATTTTAGTGTACAGCAAGACTCTTCATGTATAAACACAATACTGATTCTATTTTTGAGAGTGGTGGAAGATATGTCTTCACCAGAAGATGGAATAATCCAAAACGGGGGAAAAACTCAAGACAGAGACTCATCAGCCAGACATTTCTCCGTTCTCTGTTAAAGAGTGGCTGAGATTGACACTAAAATAAGAATTGCTGGCAGCCCTTTTGATAGACGAGTATTTTCTTTGTGTTGAGGAGCTGCAGCATTTATTAACTGACACACAGTCTGTACTCTACATTTACTGCCTTATTGACAACTTACTGCTAACCTTCTTCTTTGCTCCACTTGTGTTCACGTCACGTTTCTGCCGCTCGCTCTCTGCACTCGCTCAACCACACACACACACGCGCACACACACACACACTTGGTTAGTGAAATGTTAAATATTTGATGTCTGTTATTGTTAATGAAATCGTTATATTCCTGGAGCTTTTAATGATGGTACAGTTTTTTTGTATATCTAAGAAGACCATATATGGAAGAAACAGGAAGTGTGTCAGGTGCCTTACCTGCTGATTGCTAATCAGGAGCCACCTGTGGCAGGTGAGTTGATATATAGGGTGAAAAAGTCTGTCAGTTGTTGCCCTGAGAAAGGTCGGTAGAGCTGAAACATTGGTCCCTGAAACAAATAATATTTGATGAAAAGATGGCTGCTATAGTTCATCAATTTAATTTCTGCTTTTGAACAGGTTCGCACAGGAAACTTGATGAACTTACAAACTCCTCTTCCTGTGACAGGTCACACATGGCCACTTGTTGTGCAGCATTCTTGTGCTCCTTTACACTAATAATGGTGTTGCCTTATTTGTTCGTCTTTCTGACAATCCACTCCTGCACCTGCCCAAAACAAGGATATTACATTGATTAGTAAGGATAATGGCTTCAAAATCAGAAGACATTTACTAATAATCACATAAAGTACTCTGAAGTTCCTTTGGTGCCACTTACGTCTAGCTCCAAGAGGAAACTCGGCCACCAGAACTGTTTTTATCTCAGGATAGAGATGTTTTACCGCCTTGTTGAACTTCTCATACTTCTCGACCTTCCTTTCCTCCGCATCCACCAGTGTGCATTCTGTTTTTTCAAACAGATAGTCACGTCAAGAATCAAGGCAGTGCGATCCCGGATCATGATGAGGTCCAGTACTCCTGTAATACTGTCTCCAGACACAAGTCTTTTTTCCCTCATCACATGCCAGCCCATGTCTTCATCCTCCTTTTTAAGGTCGTCACATATTTTGTTTCGCTGGCCACGCCATTTCCTTTTGAGCTTTACACAGTTCCCAATAATATGCTGCACGGTCTCTTTTTCTTGTTCACAGAGTCTGCACTGTTGTGACTCCTTGGGCCCCCTTCCTCTCGACAGCAGTGAGAGGTTAGGGAGTGTGTTGGTACGGAGTTGCAGTGCCGTGATTAGTTCGGATTGTTTCAGCCGATGCTTCTCTGGGTCCCGGGTCCAGCTGTTGGAGATTTTGTCATTCCTGAACACAACAGTGCCCAAGCCCTGCCTCACCAATTTGCTCCAGTTGTCAAACACCCTCTCTCTCTCCACGCTGACATGTTTGCCCCGCTTGTGTCGATTTGCCCTAGGTCCAGCTGACTCGTTTTCTCGGGCTTTGGGAGGGAGGCTCTGGAGATTGTTTTGGTGCACTCGTCGGTTGAGTTGTACAGAGACATCATTCTCTTGAGCTGGATTGCCGGGATGTGTGCAGCCATTTTCGTGATGAAAAGTCCCCCATCCACACACCTGTTGTACAGCAGGCCGTCGGTGGTGAAAGGCTCCAGATGGAGCCATTTCTTCACCTGTGTACGAATGTCCCTGTCACATTTGTCCAGCGCCGTTTGAGAGGCCGAGCCGTGGAAAGGCGTACGTTCTCAAAAGCTTGACCTTCTGAGATGGTTTCAGAGGGGCCTTGGATATCTTGTCCATCATATCTTTTATTGTTTCTCTTAGTGGGGGTTCCAGGATCCCTTTCCAGGGATTTATCTGGACGCCCAGATATTTTGCCGATTCCTGCTCCCCCACCATGTGGATAAGCATTCCCGCAAGTGACCGAGCATCACAGTCGTTGACCATGTACCGTTTTGGGCCGTTGCTCCCAATAAGGAAACCATGACACTTGGTGGGGTTGGTCCTCCGGCCTGTGAGATCTGAGAACCTATCCAGGATTTCCAAGTTCCTGGACATGCCATCCCACAAGTCACTCAGAAGCACCAGATCGTCGGCGAAAGCCAGTGAGGTGATGGAAGTGCCCTCAACACTGAACCCCACACCCAGCCTATTCAACTTGTGGAGAAGTGGATCCAGTGCCAGGTTGAAGAGCAGCGGAGATGTTGGAACGCCCTGTTTCACGCCCACCCTGATCCCGAACTTTCTGGTGTCGCCTTGAGCAGTTTTTACTGTCAAGTAGTAATTCCTGTAGGAGTCCTTGATGAGACCTCTGATCAACTCATCCACACCACATCTCTCAAGCACCTCAGCAATATGCTTGTGGGAGACAGTGTCGAAGGCCTTGGTCAGATCAATGAACACTATGGCTAGCGTTTTTCTCTGGGACTTACTCAGCCTGAAAAGTCTGTCAAGAACGGCCAGGTTCTCAGAGCAGCCTGACGTTTCGGTGAAGCCCCGCTGACGAGGGTGGATGGCACATGCCTCGGTTAGTCTCATGGTTAAGACTCTTGAGAACGCTCTCAAGACTACCGAGCCGATCGGGAGCCAGTTGTTGATATCACCGGCTTTACTCTGGTCACTAGACTTAGGGATCAGGGTCGTACGACTCTGCTTGAGGCACCTCAGCAAACGCCCGCTGTACATTATGGCGTTGAACAGATCGGCCAGCTTCTAGCCCTTCTTGTCTCACATGTGTTGTCCGCCTCCGGCAGGGAGGCAAACTGTCCGAGGCCCACGAAACAATCATCCCTTTCCCAGATCCCTCACTACGTCTCAGTCACCAGTTTGAGATCAATACGGCAAACCGTTTGATCCCTGCCATCAAGCACCAGTCTCGCTGCGGAGCTTCTGTTGCTCCGATACAATATCTGCAAGTTCTTGTATCGGAGTCTCTTCGTCTTTAGGCGCTTTTGGTGATCTGACCAAGTTTTTCTACCCGTACTCACGACTCGAGTGTGGCACCGTGTCCACAACTTCGCGAGTACCTTCCTCGGATATCCATTAATTGCCCTGCAGGAGGATGTCAGCAGTTACATGCCGTCAACACTGTGAGCCGGCAGGGTCTTGGCAAGGTGCTCCTTGACCAGGGCCACTGGGGCCTTGGGGGGCAGCTGTTTTCGAAGGTCCGGCAACTTACCCAAGACGACGGCTGTGGGGGACTTAACCACAACTTTTCCTCTCAAACTCCTGAGGTTCCTCCACTTCTGTTGTATCTGGGCCGTCGTATATTGGGAGAGGGCTGAATCCACGGCCTTGAGGAACCCAGATTTCCCTCCGAGGTCATCGTGTATACGATCCAGGATTGCTAGTTCAGCCTGTGTCCACCCACCGTCCTTTGCCACCCTTGCCATCTGCGCCCTCGCCTTGCTGACATACACACCCAGGTGCTTCCTCCCCTGATGGGCCGAGAGACCCCTCTGTGGGGAGAAAGTTTTAGGGCATGTATTGCAGGCGTACCCCGTTATACAACCCGCTCCAGATCGGGTTGCCCCACACTTCGCCGCATGGCACGTCACTCGGTGTGAGGTCTTAAAAGTACTAGCACACTTACCGCAGATGAAAAGAATCACCCTTGGCTTGTGTTTTCCTTAGGTGAGTCTTGGTGGCCCACACCGAGCCCAGATTAGCGGCGCAGAACCGGCACGTTTGGACTAGCCATGGTACCCAGACACCCACCATGACTGTGGATGGAAGTCCCTTGCTAGCCCACTTGGGCTTCCATCCCCTCTCCGTGCTGAGGAAGATCATTCCTGCTCACTTCCCAGTCAGGAAAAGAGCCCTTCTCGCTCCAGATGGTACCTTCTTTCTCTTTGGAGTCCCAGCCGGGCTCTCCTCCTTCCTCCGTCTGAGTAGTAGTCTGCTCCGGACTACTACTCCGCTTGCCATATCCGCACTGCCAGGAGCCGCCCCTACTCCAGCGTCACGTGCCGTCGGCCGACGGACACGTTCTCTTTCTTCCTATGACAGCAGGCGACCTGTCCTATCACAGTCAGTCAGAAGGGTCAGTTGGCTTATTGCTTGTCGTAGCTCAGATCGCAGTCAAGAGTGGCGGGTCTTGCACCCTGGCCCACTCAGAACTCTTTCAGAAGCAAACGGACAACAGCCAAAGTTATCAGAGCGAGCAAGATTAACTTAACTCGTTCATCCATTCATGCTTGGGCGGAGTCAGAACGACCCCACCTGGTACCCCTGCCATTACCAAAAATTCTTCTCCCTCATCACGTGCCAGCCTAAGTCTTCACCCTCCTTCTGGAGGAACACGCACACCTTGTTGTGGCTGGCCATGCGGTTCCTCTTGAGCTCCGCACAGTTCCCAATAATATGCTGCACGGTCTCCTTCTCTTGTTGACAAAGTCTGCACTGTTGCGACTCCTTGGGCCCCCTTCCTCTCCACAGCAGCGAAAGGGTAGGGAGTGTGTTAGTATAGAGTTGCAGTGCCATGATCAATTCCGATTGTGTAAGCCGGTGCTTTTCGGGATCCCGGGTCCAGCCGTTGGAGATCTTGTCGCTCTTGAACATGACCGTTCCCAAGCCCTGCTTGATCAACTTACACCACTTGTCGAACGCACACGATCTCCACGCCGACGTGCTCGCCCTGCTGACATCGGTCTGATCCAAGTCCGGCCGACTGTTCTTGTCCGGCCTGCCCCCATCCCGCAGCACCTGCCGCCAGAGCTGCCATATCCGGGACACTGGGATGGAGGCTCTGGAGATCGTCCTGGTGCAGTCATCGGTCGAGTTGTACAGAGACAACAGCCTCCTTAGCTGGATTGCCGGGATCTGGGCAGCTAATCTCATGATACCAAGTCCTCCATCCACACATCTGCTGTACAGCAGCCCGTCGGTGGTGAATGGCTCCAGGTGGAGCCATTTCTTCACCTGTGTCCAAATGTCCCTGTCACACTCGTCCAACGCTGTTTGTGAGGCCGAGCCGTGGTCCGCGACGTACACCGTCCGTGGGATAGCGTACGTTCTCAAAAGCTCGACCTTCTGAGATGGTTTCAGGGGGGCCTTAGATATCCTGTCCGTCATGTCTTTTATTGTATCTCTTAGTGGGGGATTCAGGATCCCTTTTCAGGGATTTATCAGGATGTCCAGATACTTCGCCAATTCCTGCTCCCCCACCATGTGAATGGGCATTCCCGAGAGTGACCGAGTGTCACAGTCGTTGACTGTGTATCGTTTTGGGCCGTCGCTCCCAATAAGGAATCCATGACACTTGGTGGGATTGGTCCTCAGGCCCGTAAGGTCCGAGAATCTGTCCAGGATTTCCAAGTTCCTGGACATACCCTCCCACGAGTCACTCAGAATCACCAGGTCGTCCGCGAACGCCAGTGAGGTGATGGCGGTGCCCTCAACACTAAACCCCACCCCCAGCTTCTCCAACATGTGGAGAAGCGGGTCGAGGGCCAGGTTGAAGAGCAGAGGAGACATTGAATTGCCTTGTTTTACACCCACCTTGATCCCGATCTTCCTGGTGTCGCCTTGAGCAGTCTTTATTGTCGAGAAGCAATTCCTGTAGGAGTCTCGGATGACACCTCTAATCAACTCATCCACTCCACATCTCTCAAGCACCTCGGCAATATGCTTGTGGGAGACAGTGTGGAATGCCTTGGTCAGATCGATGAACACGACATCCAATGTTTTCCTCTGGGACTTACCCGGATAAGTCCGTCGAGGATGGCCAGGTTCTCGGAGCAGCCTGGCGCTTCTGTGAAGCCCCGCTGACGAGGGTGGATGGCGCAAGCCTCGGTCAGTCTCATCGTCAAGACTCTTGAGAACGCTCTCAAGACTACCGAGCCGATCGTAATGGGGTGCCAGTTGTTAATGTCGCCGGCTTTACTCTGATCACTAGACTTGGGGATCAAGGTGGTTCGGCTCTGTTTGAGGCACCTCGGCAACCGTCCGAGGCCGTCCAACGCCATCAGGACCAGGCACACTCGCCTGGTCCATCTTCCGAAGTGCCTGTAGCGCCTCAGCCGTGAGATGGGAGGGCATAGGGACGAGTTGTCCGCCTCCGGCAAGGAGGCGAACTAACCAAGGCCCACGAAACTGTCGTCTCTCTCCCATATCCCCTTGTATGTCTCAGTGACCAGTCTGGGATCAATACGGCAGACCGTTTGTTCCCTGCCATCGAGCACCAACCTCGCAGCAGAGCTTCTGTTGCTCCGATACAGCGTCTGCAAGTTCTTGTATCGGAGCCTCTTGTTCATTTTGAGGCGTTTTTGACGATCCGACCAGGTCTTCCTTCCCGTACTCACGATTCGAGCGTGGCCCCGAATCCGCGAGTACTTTCCTCAGATAACGGTTGGTTGCCTTGCAGGAGGAGGTCAGTGGTGACACGCCATCAGCACTGTTCACCTGCAAGGTCTTTGCAAGGTGCTCCTTGACCAGGGCCACCGGGGCTCTGAGAGGCAGCTCCTCAGTGAGGTCCGGCAACTTCCCTAAGGCAACCGCTGTGGGGGACTTATCCACAGTTTTTCTCCTCAGCCTCCTGAGGCTCCTCCATTTTCGCTGTATCTGGGCCTTCGTGTAGTGGGGGAGGGCCGAAACCGCTGCCTCGAGGAACCCAGATTTTCCGCCGAGATCGTTGTGTACGCACTCCAGGGTTGCCAGTTCGGCCTGGGTCCACCCACTGTCGGTTGCCGCCTTAGCCTTCCGCTCTCTTGCCTTGCTGACATACAAGCCCAGGTGTTTCCTCCTCTGATGGGCCAAGGGGCTCCTCTGTGAGGAGAAAGATTTAGGGCATGTATTGCAGGCAAACCCCGTGATGGTACCCGCTCCGGATTGGGTTGCCCCACACTTCGCTGCGTGGCACGTCGCTCGGTGTGGGGTCTTGTGAGTACCAGCACACTTGCCGCAGATGAAAAGAATCACCCTTGGTTTGTGTGCTTTCCTCAAGTGAGTCTGGGCGGCCCTCACCGAGCCCAGACTGGCAGCGCACAACCTGCACGGTTGGACTAGCCATGGCACCCGGAGGCCCACCATGACTGTCGATGGAAGACCCTTGCTAGCCCGCTTGGGTTTCCATCCCTTCTCCGTGCTTAGGAAGATCATGCCTGCTCTTTTCCCAGCCGGGAAAAGAGCCCTCGCTCCAGATGGTACCTTCTTTCTTTTAGGAGTCCCAGCCGGGCTCTCCTCCTCCTTCCTCTTGAGTAATAGCCTGCTCCTGGCAACTACTCCACTCGCCCTAGATGTGGACCACATCTTTCCTTCTATGACAGCAGGTGACCTGTCCTATCACAGTCGGTTAGAGGGGTCAGTTGGCTTAATCGCTTCTCGTCGCTTGGATCGCAGTTAAGAGTGGCGGGTCTTGCACCCTGGCCCACTCAGAGCTCTCAAAAGCAAACAGACAGCAGCCAAAGTTATCAGAACGAGCAATATTAACTTAACTGGTTCATCCATTCATACTTCGTGGGGTCAGAACGACCCTGCCTGGTACCCCTGCCATTAACCAAAATTCGAGCATCTTCACCATTTTAAATGTTCCACAAGGATACTCCATCCTCCTCCTCCTCCCGTCTCTTTAGCTGCTCCTCCCTCCTCATCCACCCATCTCCTTAGCGACTTCTCTGGGGAACACCCCAAACTCCGGGAGTGATGTTCAAACAAGGAAATGTGCATCATGTAGCAGGTGGATGTGACTCCCCTCGTTGAGACCTGCTGATAGATGTAACAGCGGAGCAGAAGAGAGAGACTGAGATAGTGATGTAACAGACATGCGTGCTGGTATTTGACATGTGTTTTGGGGGGGGTTTCTTCCCGAATACAAATAATTTTTAAAATATTTATATGAAACAAATATTAGTTTAAAAAAAAAAAACACTACGTGCTTTGCTGACTAAATTATTTGTATTCGGGCACAACCCTAATCTCTACTCTCTTCTGGTCTCATTTCTTTAGGAGCTACTACACAATCTTGTTAAGATGCTCCAGATGCTCACTGACACACAAACAGGATTATTCCTCCTCCTGCTTTAACTTCTTTATCACCTGGCTGCTATGAAATCTCTCTAAAGTTTGTTTTTCTTTTTGCATAAAGTTTGTAAGCCCATTTTTTATCCAAGGCTTTTTATTATAACCACGTTTCTGTTAACATGGTGTTGTTGGACAATGTTTATCATACAATGATAAGTCATATATTTATCATATATTTCATATTAATCATACATTGCAAACACAGTTAAATAGTCGCTTAATGTTGCACAAATGGAGGTTTTTCTACTGGGCTTGGTGATCAATAGGTATAGCCCTCTTCTATATAATGCATCCAGAAAATCTGATGTTTTATGTTTAGATACATTTAGGAGGTCAATATTAAATAAATCTCCACAGATTGCAGACATTTTATTTTCATTAATTCTTTCAAACTATCTTAAAATGTTTCTACATGTGACCCCGATGTTCTGTATACACAAGTACATTCCTCATCCCTCTTGCTTCAGTTTCCATGGTTATGCATTAAATCATCAATTACAGTTGTCATATATTCGACTGGTTTGCATTTCAAGTCACTGTCCACATACTGGGCCACACCCCCTCCCCTGTTGTTGGTTCAATTGATATAAAGAAGCTCAAAACCTTCAATATGGAAATCAATACCTTTCTCTTGATTTAACCATGTCTCAGATAAGGCTATTGAATTGAATTTAAGTTTAAATATATTCAAATTTTCATTGATCTTAGGTAAATGGTAAATGTTGATTTTTGTTTTATCTTGAGTCACTATCAAGGTGTAGTCCAGGAAAAACTAGCAGATAGTACAAATAGGCAAGCCCCCCATGAGGTCCAGCTCAATCGGCACTAGATATGGTACAGCACGGAAAACTATAGCCTACATATAATATTGCTGATTTTCATGCTTTTATCACAAAGTCAGACCTGCCAACCCTGGACGAGTTTTTTGAGTACCACTTCCGCGACCTAGATGCGTCAGATGCAAATCACTGCTGTTCGAACAATGAATTATTGTACATAATTTGCAAACATACACATAACGTGTGAACATCATGTGCACACATGCAGCAAGGGGTGGGGGGCAATTTTATATGCCAATAAAACAATTTGCTTGAGTGGTGAAAAGGCTGCTTCTTTAAAGACATCTAGCATATACATAATGTCTCTAAACAAAGAAGAGCTTATTTTAGCCATGGACTGGTTCAAATGTGTCATTTTACCAACAAAGTGAAATTCAGATTTATAGTATTGTTCTTTTGCGTCAACAGATTTATGTTCTCATCAAAAACAGACAAATCACATGATTTACACGTGTTTCCTGTGTATTTTCTTAGTGTACAGAAATATATAAAGTAGCACAAAGCTTATAATGTGATACAGGTTCAGATCAGTGCTGAATACTAGAGAGACTGAACACTAAAAACATTCACAGATCTAAAAGTGTAGGTTCACATCAGAAAGTATTAATGCATGTATCAAATACATGACTTACACAATCTTATCTATGTGCACGACATACAAAATATAGTCTATAAAGCTGATATGTTAACACTAGGGGTGTTAACATGAACACAAAACTCACGGTTTGGATCGTATCATGGATTTGAGTCACGGATCGGATCATTATTAGGATCAGCGTTCTCCATTTATTCTGCAACACACTTACAGCCAGAAACAGCAAGGAACTTTTGCCCATGGTCTTAAATGAAAACAACATTTAAGATGTCCAATGTCTAAATGAAATAAAGTAAAATAAAATATATAAAATATTTAAAGCTTAGTTATTGCAATATGAGGCATGAAACCTTCCTCTTTTAAACAGTGAATGAAACAGCCTCTGTCCACATCATCAAAACTCGATGATAACAAACATTCACCGCTAACGTCAGTTAGCAGCTAGATGCTAATTAGCTGCTCAGCTGCAGCACATTAAACAGCAGGTAAACAACTCAAATGTCACATCGGACCTGTTACATGCTGGTTTGATTGTTGCTCTTCAAAATCCCTGTTAACGTTAACGACACGCTGTCTGTCTATGACTTGTACTTACAGCAGTTTGTTTACTTTGTCTCTAAAATGTCTACTTTAACTGAGACATTAAATTTTGCAATTAATCCGCAGTTCATATGCCTGCCGAACTGTGGGGGGCGATCCGTACGGATCACGGATCAACTACAATCTGTTACACCACTAGTAAACACATTTTATTCTAGTTACTTTAAGCTTATTACTCAATATATGACTCAGCTTAAAAAGGAACTAAAGAAACTGTCAGAAGCAAGCAGCCAGACCTCCTGCACTCATTCACTAATCACACATCAACAGGTGACTGAACAACCACTCAATTAAAAACAATGAATGAGTGAGTCCAGACAGCTCACTGTAACATCAACAAGCAAACTAACGTTACCCACAACACATTATATGATCTCTGCTGCATTCTTGTTAAGGAGATAAAAAACACAAAAAAGCCACACAGAGACATTTAACCATCAGAGATGAAATTAGCGACCAAAGAGACAGAGAGAGAGAAGCTGTATCTGACTCACGTTATCTGATGTCTTCTTCTTTCTATCATGGAGATGAAGTATTCATGTCATAACGTCCATTTGTAGCTGTTGGTCATCTTGTTTGTTAGTTAACAGAACTTTGTGGCTGCTGGTTAACCAGTCTGATATCATTAGCAACAATGACAAACAAGCTAACTCTCCTGGTTGTTTCTCCGGTTGCTTCTCTCCCCAGCCTCCCGTCAGCGTCCTGCTGCTGCTGCGCTGCACAGTCCAGATCATTTCTCCCGTTAGCTTAACAACAGTCCTTAATAGTCCTTCCATGGATGTATAAAGAGTCCTTCAGGCTGCTACAACAAGCTAACTGTTGCGTTGGCTAACGCAAGGAGCTATCTACTGCTGCTACTCTGCCTTACAGTGGAGAGAATTGAAGATGAAATCTGGAAACTATCATTGGACCAACTCGATGTCAATATTGCATTCTGGTTGTTGATTGGTTAGAGAGGACGTCGTCCCTTGGAGCGAAATTTTACGTGTCATGGCCAATCACAGATTAGCATGAAAAAAATGAAATACATTAAGTCCAATGTAAGAGATGCAGAGGACAGCAGGCACCCGTCCTCCTCTGTCCCCCACTCCACCTCCACCAAAATTCAGTAGTCTTACCCACATCTAAAGCAATCGACAAGTAAGTTTGTGACCATTGCTGTCCCCGTTATCTGTTTTCAACACCACCAGTATAATATTTAGACTAGGTCCCTAAAATGAATGGAAGTGAATGAGGAGCCTGACACCTGGGAGAAATGGTGGTGTTGAGGGCAGACAACAAGGACAGCAGTGATCACTAGCTTACTTGTAGATGCACTTTGATAGAGGTAAGACTGCTGAATTTTGAGAAGTTTTACTAAAGTGAAATATCCATTTAAGGACAATCCAGGTGGAAAGTTAGTCAGTTCTTCCTCGGCCCATGTCCAACCTTTCTACAAAGTTTTGTGGTGTTACGTGAAATGCGTTTGGAAGTTACGCCTTTTAGTGATTGGTCAGGGTTACAGCGCCCCCATTTGGTGGATGATTGTGGAAATTTAATCAATTCTCAGTTGACCTACAATGAACCTTCTACAAAGCTTTGTGCAAATCCGGCCACAATGCTAACACACGGCTACACCCATTACTATATACAACAGAGATAAAACAGCGTAGTAGGCTGATCAGTCTCTAGATGAAGACCAACCGTGCAGTTGTATATGTGTTCTGTAGTCACTTTAACCTTGTTTTCCATTTTCATTACAGGCACATTGACTCCAATCATAAACTGATCGCCTGGAGATTTGTTTTCCATGGATGCATTGATGGCTACAGTCGTTTATTTGGAATGTTGCACAAACAAGCGTGCTTCAACTGTTCTTTCTTTTTTCTGCAATGGTGTATCTCAGTTTGGTTTGCCACTCAGAGTAAGAGGGGACAGAGTGGGAGAAAATGTAGATGTGGCAAGGTTTATGATTGAGAACAGGGGTGCGGACCGGGGGAGTTATATAGCTGCTAGAAGTGTTCATAATCAACGGATTGAGAGGCTGTGGGCGGATGGCAATAGAGTTGTCTCTGACTTCTACTGACAACTATTTCAGTACATGGAGAGTGTAGGAATTCTTGATTCAAATAATGAAGTGCAAGTCTGAGCATTACATTATGTTTATCTCGGAAGAATCCAGCAATCTTGCCTAGAGTTTGTCAGACAGTGGAGTCACCAACGATTGAGAACTGAGCAACACATTGGCATGAGCAGTGGTGTTTTTAAAAAATTGGTGGGGCAACAACTACTTCAATAGATAGGCTACATACCAGGAAAACTACAGTACTTGCTCTTGCTACTGATGTGTTTTTAACATGTTATGGGTCCATGCATGGCTCCACAAAACACTTTTAACAACAAAGTGGCTTCTAGCAGGTCCTGTACACATAAACAGAGGAAGAGAGAGAGAGAAATTACACAAGTTACATCACCACTGTCACAAGCCTAAATTACACAACACGTAGTTCCCACCAAGCAATCTGATTGGTCAACTAGACATTTAGAACAGCACACCTAGCCGTGTTCAAATGAAAAAAGCCTTATCACTAAAAATATTATGTGTGGCTTTGCTAGTGTCTTTGATTTGTTTTGTTTTGTGGGGGATCTGAGGTGAAAACCCGGAGTGGAGTTTTGAGTTAATGTTTGTGAAAGTGGATTGAACTGAACTGATTAGGGGTTGTGGGGGAAACAAAACGGACCCTTTACCGGGTGGATTGAACTCTGAGACTGAGACGAGTTACACACACACACACACACACAGAAAAACCTGAACCCTTCCTCACTCTTCATCATTATCTGGCTCCCCCACACACAGCTAAACTTAACCATTTTCCCTTCAGTTGAGAGTTTATCTCAGTTTCCACTCCAGCATCCTCCATCAGCTGTGCCGGTGCTGTGGCGCTACTAGCTTACAAATATATGTGAAGTTTGCGGACGTAGTAGCTAAATCTGTCCATGGAAAAAATATTTTTCTCAACGAATATCTTAGTTACAACGAGATTGAGCTAGCAAAGCAGTTTTGTGTTTATATGTGTTGTATTTATTCAGTTTGGGAAAAGCCACGATCTCTAGAAAGCATTAGCTGAAGTTGGCTGGTTGACTCACGACAGTGATGCGTTCAGGAACGAGGCGCCTGAACGCATCACTGAAGCACAACCTCTCTGAAATATTGATTCATTAATAATGCGATATTATATCGTCATAAGCCGACACAGCCAAGCTCAGAACAAATCAGCCTACATGGCCATGAACGAACAGCAAAGAGCTCGACACCACAACGAAGTGCAAAGACAACTTTTTAAGGATACTAATCTATTCTGTGACAACAACTTTATGACAACAACCTCAGTAGATAAGCACGGACACACTGACACTCGTCACCATCTACATCAATCGATCCAGCACAACAATATGGCCAATGCACGGACCAGAACCACCAAAATATACTTTCACTTACCAGCTGACGGCTCAGAAAAGGGCAGCATGGCGGTTTTTCCTCCCGCGGTTAATTTAACCAGCAGTTTGAGTGATGACAGTACTCCGTGGCTGGTGGGCTCCGAGGCGCTTTAAATCCAGTTTCTCCTCCAAATAAAGGGTTTGTACCCTGTGCTTGGTTATGAAATCCACTTAATTCATTCAAGTTTGCTAGCGTTGGAGGAAAGTCTCCCCTCTTTTGCCGACTGTAAATTTCAAGCTCGCGCTGTAGCCGCACTGCAGCGTCATTTAAAATATTTCAAATGACGCTGCTGCGGGGCGGCGGGCTGTCTGCCCCACATGTCATCACATCTACATCTACATTGAACACATGAACACTCATATCTTCCCACGTACAACACACATTGCATTGTGAGCATAGATGTATTATAAGAGCTCTTATTATACATCCATGATTGTGAGAGAGGGGCTAGTCCCACATTCATGCCGGCCACCGTAGGCCCGCTGCGGACGTGAATCAGGAAAACGCAGTCTGGAGCAGCAAGACAGGGAACAACTGAAAATGAACCAAAATCATAACACTAATTATAATGCAATTTAGGAAGATGCTATATTCATACATAATAAATTATAGCAGATAAAACATTGAAAATTGATAATAAAATCATTTGTTTGCACATTTTTTTCTGGTTACTTTTTAACCACCTGTTAATGTTTATATATATTTTTTTCAATATCCCTAATTAGCTTTCCACAGAAACAGCCCAGTCATTTAGTAATGCCAATCTTTTCTCTACAATTGCCTTTTTAAATCCTGTTAAAAGCCACCAAACAAACAAACTATCAGGTTGTACACATCAGCAAAATATCTTCTGCCCAGTACCAAGCAGCTGTTCCCCCAGTAACACCAGCCGAGACATCAGTGACAATGAGTAGCATTGTTATCTATACATATCTGTACATTATCTATACTATAATTATATCTATATTATTAGTAGTAGTAGTATTAGTATTATCTCTTTGTGTAAAGATATAAGCCCGCCATTTTAATTGTAACATTATATATAGTAATTATATTGTATATTATTAATAATATTAATTATATATTATACTGAGACTCCTCAATGTTGTTTGTTTATGTTAGTATATATTTCTCCTTGTGTCTTCATTTCTTTTTTCACACAGCTTTGTAAATATTTCTATTTCATGTATTTATTTGTTCACTTTTGACGTATTGATGTTAATTGATTGAATTAAGTTATGTATTGTTGTTTGTATTTAATGTATATTGTTACACAATTCTGCATTCATCTATTATTAGCAGCCATATGTTCTCTAGAGTTAACCTGGTCTTTCAGGTTAACATGATCCCACTCCAACATTGTTCATTTGAAACTTTCTGGTGTCTAGCAGCACGCTGCTGAATTACGTTTACATTTAGCTGTTTTCAAAAGACCCTCAGCCAACCTACATTTATAATTGTACCTATCCTCCTGTATTT
Organism: Thunnus maccoyii; assembly: GCF_910596095.1. NCBI lineage: Eukaryota > Metazoa > Chordata > Actinopteri > Scombriformes > Scombridae > Thunnus > Thunnus maccoyii. The sequence continues at coordinate 352,707 of NC_056536.1, read as the reverse complement.
CTGCTAAACCTGCTTTAAATCAAACATGTTCAGCATCAAATTAAAGCTTAAATTATCTTCTTTGCAACAAGTATTGACTTTCCAGCCTTGCACAGCCATAGCATCGGTAAACTTCTCCAAATACAGAAACACACGCTCTGATATGAACACAGCAATAAAAAGTATTATCTCTCTGGAGGACTGAATTTAGATTTTAATTTGTCACAAATGTCACAAATCAAGCAGAAAACACAAATTAAAAGATCAACTAGTGAAAATGAATCAGTACTTACTCGTCCTGCTATTTTCCTCAAGAAAGTCTTCTTCACAAAAAGAAAAGAACAACAACCTCTGAACCACCGCTGACGAGACATTGAGACTTTAAAGACTCATTTACATGTCAGTGAGGAGAGCTAACTGGACACTTGGCTTTATAGACAGCCCTGTGCTTGAGTCTCATTCTGACAAACTGACATTCTTGCATAATCATATGTACATGTTTGCTTGTTTATTGTTCAGCCTTTTGGACCTTTAAAGTTGAAACAGATCATGTTTTATTGTAAGGAGCCATGTTTTGAATAAGGGCTTTTAATTGAATCCTAGTGTTTTTGTTCCTGCTCCATTCATCAGTGCCTGAAGTTTTTCCTTCCATTGATGATAATATCTCATGAAATAACCCACTAGTGTTCAGTCTGATGGTCAGCTGAGCAGTACGTATCACACACAGGTATCACATGACGTGACCATGACCACAAAATCATGTTGTGGGATCTTTTCTAAGTTGATCTATTAGAGTAGATGGAGTTTACATGCCCTTTTTCTGTTGGTATTGTGTTTGATCTATTACCACGTTTAGTGCAGTAAAGGATCTGATTACTTCAGATCGGCTGTGGCTCAGGAGGTGGAGCGGGTCGTCCACTAATCGGAAGATCGGCGGTTCGATTCCCGGCTCCTCCAGTCCACATGTCGATGTGTCCTTGGGCAAGACACTTAACCCCTAATTGCCCCTGATGGCTGAGCCATCAGTGTATGAATGTGTGTGAATGGTTAGCTTCCTCTGATGGGCAGGTGGGGACCTTGCATGGTAGCTCCTGTACCCATTCAGCGTGTGAATGTGTGTGAATGTGATTCGTAGTGTAAAAAGCGCTTTGAGTGGTTGGAAGACTAGGAAGGCGCTATACAAGTACAGTCCATTTACCATTCTTCCACCTATGATCGTAGCTTATACAAACTTGATAAGATGTCAAGAGGCTGGTCCAGAATGCAGCTGCACGTGTTCTGACTAAAACTAGAAAAAGAGACCACATTTCTCCCATTTTAGCTTCACTACATTGGCTTCCTGTAAAATCTAGAATAGAATTTAAAATCCTTCTCCTAACTTACAAAGCCCTTAATGGTCAGGCACCATCATATCTTGAAGAGCTCATAGTACCGTATTATCCCACTAGAACACTGTGCTCCCAGTATGCAGCTTACTGGTGGTTCCTACAGTCTTTAAAAGTAGAATGGGAGGCAGAGCCTTCAGCTATCAGGCTCCTCTTCTATGGAACCATCTACCAGATTGGGTCCGGGGTGCAGACACCCTCTCTATGTTTAAGAGTAGGCTTAAAACTTTCCTTTTTGATAAAGCTTATAGTTAGGGCCGACCAGGCTCGCCTTGGATCAGCCCTTAGTTATGCTGCTATAGGCCTAGACTGCTGGGGGACTTCCCATGATGCACTGAGCTCCTCTCTCCTCCTCCTCCTCTCCATCTGTATGCATTCATGTAACATCAATGCATGTCACTAACTTTGCTTCTTCCCCGGAGTTTTTTGTGCTTTCTCATCTCACAGGAACCCCTGACTCCCGGGCCGAACCTTCGCGGTCCTTCACAGTCCTGATGGCGTCCTTCCCTGGCTGTTGCTGCTCGTGCTTGTTGTTGTTGTTGTTGTTATGATTGTTGTTCTTCTGTCCCCCCTCCCCCTTTCCCTCTCTCTTTCTCTCTCTCAACCCAACCGGTCAAAGCAGATGGCCGCCCACCAAGAGCCGGGGTCTGCTTGAGGTTTCTACCCGTTAAAGGGGAGTTTTTCCTTACCGCTGTCGCCAAGTGCTGCTCATGGGGGAACTGTTGGTCTTTGTATATTAAAGAGTACGGTCTTGACCTGCTCTATGTGAAAAGTGCCTTGAGATGACTTCTGTTGTGATATGGCGCTATATAAATAAAAATTGATTGATTGATTGATTGATTGATTGAATCAGGGGATATCATTAAAACATTTTTTCTACTTCTTCACCCTATCTGTTATGAGATTTTACTGTTTTAGATCCTTGAAATGTTAAATATTTGATGTCTGTTATTGTTCATGAAATCGTTATATTCCTGGAGCTTTTAATGATGGTACAGTTTTTTGTATATCTAAGAAGACCATATATGGAAGAAACAGGAAGTGTGTCAGGTGCCTTACCTGCTGATTGCTAATCAGGAGCCACCTGTGGCAGGTGAGTTGATATATAGGGTGAAAAAGTCTGTCAGTTGTTGCCCTGAGAAAGGTCGGTAGAGCTGAAACATTGGTCCCTGAAACAAATAATATTTGATGAAAAGATGGCTGCTATAGTTCATCATTGCATCAATGATCGGTGTGACTACTACTGCAACGTATGTCAGACTGCCACAGCCATCCAGGCAAATCTGTAAAATGTACACACTGAAAGCATATATGATCATAGCACAGTTATGAGGTGCACAAACACTCTCCAACATACAGGGTTACACCATGTAGCTGTGTGAAATCCTGTGAAAAATGTTGTAGGCTATAACTCATTCCTCAGAGATACACATCCAAAGGGGTACGTCTATTTGAAGGGGAGGTATCAGCACTGTGGAGAAGTCCAGATTATATATATATATATATATGGCAGGAGAATATACTCTCCGATTACAGGCTTCTCTATAATATTGGAGAAATATACTATATGAACAGCAATATGGGTTTAGATCTAATAGGGAAACTTGGAGCTTGTGGAGGAAATATCACCTGCAATAGAAAATAAGGAATATGCAGTGGGAGTATTCATGGATCTCAAAAAGCATTTGATACAGTTGACCAGGGCTTATTATCCAAGAAATCAACGATAACTGTTACTCACAAATACTGAAGGTGACTTGTGGGGTTCCCCTGGGCTCAGTGTTAGGACCATTGTTGTTTATTTTGTACATAAATAATATATGTAAGGTTTCCAAAATATTAAACTATATTTGCAGATGATACACATTTATTTTGTCACAGTAATAATTTGGAACAACTTTTGGATACCCTGGAAAAAGAACTGGAAATGCTAAAGAGTGAAACACTTAAACTAACTAACACTAATTTAACTTTATAATATTTGAGAAGTGTTCAACTAACTCATACAGGAAACCCATGATGAATGATGTTGAATAGAAAGAGTTAAATTAAATTTGTTGGAGTAATATTGGATAATAAATTATGATTGAAGCCACATAAATTTTATCAAAGCTAAAAGTCAATTTCAATACTATATAAAGATCCTCTAAATAAAGTTTTGTTATCCACCTTATGCTGTTCCTTCATAGTCCAACATATAACTTACTGTGTGTGTATATATCTCAAATGTAGCTCAGTCTAAAAAAAGTTTTCATTTTAGACAAATATGTAAATAAATAAAGATCAATAAATCGTTTTTAAATGTTTAAAAAGTATTCTATTCAAACCAGTTAAGTTTAATGTTTAATACAGTTCATAGTAAATTAAAAACAGGCAGATGAATAAATCTTTGTCATTGTGTTGGTGAAGTTCATGCAGTTCAAGTAGTTTGTTTGCTGTTCACATGAGAGCAGCGTGTTTATCTCACAACCTAGTCCCAGAGGACATAAAGTTGTCCATCTTAACATGTTGTTGATTTGATTGGTTGTTACCAACCTGTCAGCCAATTGTAAAGGTGGAGGGGCGGGATGTAGAGGAGACCCCGCAGAGTAAAGCCACGGGCTGGTCAGACGACGAACAGGAGCTGTGTGAAGGTTGTTTACGCTGTTGAAGACATGGACGTATAAAGAAATGACTTGTCTCTCTATCAGAATTTGATCCATTTGGTCCGATCACATTTCAAAAGCCTAGAGGAGCCGCACGATTGAATTGTTTCATCCCCGTTCAAGTTAGCCGGAGGCCTAAACCGGAAGTAGTCGACTCGGCCGGCGACCGTTACTAGTGCGCATGCTCTATGGGCCGCATGAACGGGGCCCCGCCGCCGACGCTGTATCCAATTCTCTTTGTACATCCATGGATGAAGACTGTTTATGTTCGTTGTGTTGATGGATGCAGAGTTTTACCGACGGGTAACGGACATAATAGCCACATGCAGAAGGTAAATAACCTCTGTGTATGTATTTTTTGTATCGTTTCATCACGACGTAGTGCGTGTAAAAGGTAGATGCTAATCGCGATTAGCGCATTAGCGCGCTAGTTATATTAGCACATATTTCACCGTAGTAGCAGCTAATGTTACTGTTTGTTGCTAGTATGTGTTAATGTCAATTAGTTAAAAGCTCAAAATGCACTCGGCATAAGAAGTAAAGGAGCTTTAGGACGAGTTAAGTGACTGAGAACAACTGTCATGTACGTCTAATAGACGGAGGACCAGGAAACAGTCCTTGGACTCTATGGACGAGTTGATGTCTCCCGCTCAGCTTTCACTTCGTCTGGACTTGTCGCCCGCCAGCCTGTAACCTCACTCATCATTCCTCTCGTCACGCATCGTCCATGCTTCAACTCAGGGATTTGTGAGTAACAATTAACCAGTGCACCTGCTATTTTATTTTGTAGCTTGCATTTGCTAGTGCAGCGGCCATTTGTTTCAGGTCACTACGCTCCGAGCAACGACTCAGACCTGCAACGTTTGGTTCTGGTTTTAAAGGACACTGTTTTATTTTGGTTGCTCTGTGTGTGTGTGTGTGTGTGTGTGTGTGTGTGTGTGTGTGTGTGTGTGTGTGTGTGCCTTAAATTAGGAGCTCCGTTATTGGTAAATAAGATAAAGAGAGGTCATAACTTCTGAGAAAGGTGGGAAAGCAAAAGGGAAATACATTTAAGTTTTGTGTAATAGTTTTATTTTATTAATTGGTTTAAATATTGGTTTTATTAAAGGGAACGTATTATGCTTTTCCATATTTTTATTTATATATATTATGCGTGTATTTGTGTGTCGGATGTTCATGTTAAAAGTGGCCAACGTGTCAAATAACGAGGTAAACGTATGTCACAGTCATCCCTGTGAGCAGAAAGCAGCAGCTTCAGACTGCTCTGAACGCTGTTTCTAACTTGTTTTTTTCTACTTTCAGCCCAAGCTGACGTCAGTTCGTGACGGATTTCTTTATATGGACATCTGCTACATGCACAACACACAAGTTTGTGTAAACAAAACCACATAGAGAACCAAGAAACCCACTTTTTATTAAATTTAAAGGCTCTAAAATTTAAAGATTAGGTTGAATTTAAAACGGTTCAAATCATGTACAAAGTTAAAAATCAATTGTTACCTAAAAGTATCCAAAAGTTGTTTCAAATGAGAGAAAGTCAACATGACTTGTGCAATAAATGATAAGTGAGGACTAATGTAAAATATCATTGTATTACAGTCAAAGGAGTTAATTTATGGAACAGCTGCAGTGAGGAACTGAAAACATGCAGAACATTTAGTAAGTTTAAATGAACATTTAAAAATAGCATATTAAACAAATATGACATGGACAATCAGAAAGAGACTGGCATAGAAGGACAGGGGAAGTTGTTATTGGTTTGTTTTTTTGTCTTAATATCTTGTGATCAAGTCACTGTCCACATACTGGGCCACACCCCCTCCCCTGTTGTTGGTTCTATTGATATAAAGAAACCATCAATATGGAAATCAATACCTTTCTCTTGATTTAACCATGTCTCAGATAAGGCTATTGAATTGAATTTAAGTTTAAATATATTCAGATTTTCATTGATCTTAGTGAAGTTTGCATAAAGACTTCTACAGTTGACACACTGCTGACCGACCTTCCTTCTTGTTGCTAGCCTTGAGTCAGGTGGTATGTATTGAGACAGTATGTCCCAATGACCCGCCTGATGGCGTGCAATGACCAATGGGACAGCGCGTGCTACCCAGCTGATAGTGCCGATTAGACAAATTCAATCATCTCTCTTAAATCAGAAGTAAGAAGAAACTTTGGAAAGAAGTGAAGATCTAAGGCGGGGAAACTGGTATCATTAATATTAATGTGTTGGTCAGTTGTACCACCATGGATAATCCCAGAACCTGAAGTCAATCTATGCATACTGAATAATAACAAAAGATAGAAATCAGGAGATATAGTCAAGGAAGTGAAGTCTCATCTGCAACAAGGATGGAGTTCATATTTACAGAATACAGATGGATCAAAGGATCCAGAGAGCGGGAAAGTGGCATTTGGAGTCATTAAGAATTCAAAACAGACATATCAGATGTCAGTATTCACAGCAGAGATGTTGACAATATTAATGTGCACTTTGGTGGATAAAGAACAATAAACCAGACAACTCAGTCATATGTAGTGATTCAGCTGCAGCTTTAACTACAATAAGAGAAATCAAATCCAAGTTCAGACCTGATATATTGGCTGAGATTTATCAAACATTATACTGTACCAGAACACAGACTATAGTTTATGTCATTTCACTATTCTGTCTGGTTCATGGATGATGTAATTCCTGTCCTATAAAGTACATGAATGTAGTGATCTATGTAGAAAACTTCAGGTATTTAACAGGTGCTGCACTAAGGCATCAGAGGCCACAAACTTTTAATAATTCCCAAAATATAAAACACACTGGCATGTGGCATGAATCCCTCAGCGCCCCCGAACCCCCCATTACGTCATTTGGGAATTCCCATTGACATGAGTATGGGATTTCTTTCTTTTTTCAGTCCCTTAGTCCCTCTAATCAGTTGAGACGAGGGTAACTACACAGATTCTTCCGCTTCAGTCTTTCATAACAAAAATATGAAAACTGCCTAAATTTTGCATTTTGTAGTCATGGAAACTGGATTTTTCTGGTTCAAAAACCCATAATAGGGAAAAAACCACAGAATGATAGTTTAGGGAGAACAGTAAACAGTGAATGGCTGTATTTGTATTTTTAAAATGTTGTTACATACATCAATAACTTTAAAAAGCTCCGTTTTTCATTGTTAGACTTTAGTTTCAGAATAAGGAAATCGATTTGAGACGAAGGTACAAGGATTCTTTCATCCAGTGCAATAATTACTCACTTCAAATAATGAAGCTGTTCAGACACATGGACGCAGCTGCAGAAACAGTTTTTACTCTGTGGACTTTACTTATGGAATATTGTCCAGTTTTGGACTATATAGCCTAACAACACATATATCACTGTCAAAAGGAACATCAATAGCAAACAGTAGAGGGCAGCGATACGCTATTTTAGCATCTAGTCTAATTCAAAGAAGACAAAGAAAACAGACACTTTGTATCCTCTGCATCACACTAACAGTTATAAACTCATATTGTAAAACCTTGAACATGTAACATCTGTGCTCATTATGTTTGACACTGGATCAGAGTAGGGAGTAGCATCATCCTGGACAAGCTACAGTTCTTTTATAATTAGTTTGATAGCTTTGATGACATCCAGCACTGCACCCCACTCACATTCTGATATGTTTACCAGACTCCTTGTCTATAAAAGATATGTGCACTTAATAACCCACATCAGTCTGTTGTGACTGTATGCTGATCAGGAAAGAGTCCAGACAGGTTTAGTAGAAACCTGGAGCTGCACTGATGAGTCCACCTTAAAGAGAGTTCACTGTTATCACAATAGTGTGTGGAAGAATGATTACTGGGTTATAATATTGTGTGAAGTAAGACTCAGAAAACACGCATAGAAAACGTAGATAATTCCTCTGTTCTGATTCCTTTCTGGGTTCACTAACATTGATTAGTTTTCTGATATTCTTAACGGGTGTACTTTGGAGATTCAGTTGAAGACATAACTTAAATCTGTCTTTTAATCTGCCAGAATGGGTAGTGTTAACAGTAGAAATCAAACAAAGGATAGATATGATAATGTGGACCTGTCCGCTCCTAAAATAAACTACATGAGAGTGAACTATAGTGATTCATCTGTGAAACAAATCAACATTTGGATGACTGAATCTAGCTTTCCGAGCACAGAAAGTTTCAGTATCAGACAGCTAAATCAGCTGAGAGAAAGACTGCAGGAGAAGGAAAAAGAGACTGAGAATAAAAAAGGCAAAAGTAAGTTGATAACAGATTGGAAAGCTTTTAGTTTATGGATGAAAGAAGCACAAAACAGGGACAGGAGACCACAGGCAGGGACAGGTAGGATCTCATCTGTGTCTCAGTGTGTCAAAATGCAGGATTCTGAACTCGACCGGGTGCCGCCCAGGAGACGCATCGACCCGCCGCAACAACAAGATGAACAGCAGCCCGAGCTCGTCAGACGCCTTATCCACGGCCAAGAGCACCACCGCCACATAACTCTGACTGTCCTCCGTCTCCGGTTCCCCTCATCTACCCTGATACATCTGTCTTACCAGGACAAAGCTGCCTCTCCTTCTCATACCAGGTCTGGTCTGGTATTCAAAGGATCTCAAAATCCATCCGTCGTCTCTATGAATCCATTCATCACCCTCCCATCTCCAGTGAGAACTGACACAGAGGGAAACATGCACCGGATCCTGAATCTCCCCATGATGGAGGCGATGTTAATCCACAGACCGTGGACTATGGAGGACGTGAAACAGGCAACGACTCACCTTTCATCACCATCAGATGGAGGAATCTGAAGTGAGACGGCTCCTGGTGGTAAAGATGGGCAGTAACTGGGCCAAGATCTCAGCAGGATATCCAGAGAGTGATGTGAGACTGGCTGACCCCGACGGCGCATAATGACAGCACAGCCTATAGAGTTCACATCACAGATCTCTGTGAGCGCATCCAAGCAGCTTTCCCTGTGAGATTGGACATGAGCTAAATATCCTCATGTAAACAAGAAGATGATGAAAGTGTTTGCAACTATCTCACTGGTCTGACAGAAGTTCACAACACACACAGCAGCCTGACACCTCCAGCTGACCTGAAGAATAATGCTGTTACAGCATGGGAAGCACATTTGAGAAACAGCTTCCTAAATGGACTGAAACCTGATATTTCCAACATGGTGAAACATATATGCATCACCTGGGACTCATGGAAGCACATGCTGTGCACGCTGAGAAAACCCTCAAAGAAAGCCAGAAGAGGAAAGGAGAAAAGAAAGAGAAAGATCTCCACACGGCTGCATCGACTATGTTCCAAGGACACGCCAGAGGGCGCGGACACGGCCGCAGCAGAGGTGGACTTAGAGGGGGCCGTGGAGGACGACGCACGACTGATCCAGATGCTTGTTTTCACTGTGGCGAGAGAAGAAAAATCCAACTTACAAGCACAAGGCCGATGGACTCGGGGCGGCAGCCCGGGAGGGGGAGGAACCGGCACCTTTGACCACACTGACGCACGATGAGAGACAACCTACACATCAGATGGGTGATTGCACCACACACACACTGATTGATGATGCCAAAGCTCAGTTAGAGAAGAAGCAGGAAACACACAGCCTGTAGGCACATATGCTAAATACTCAACTGAAGCTAACGCAGACATGCCGACACACACGCTCCTTGTACATGGTAAGCATGTAACATTTCTTGTTGATCTGGTGCAACACACTCTGTTATTAGACACGTTTTCAACACCTCTAAAGATGAGAGGAAGATACGTGAAGTCTGTAGGGGCGTCAGGTGACACAGTTCTGGAAAAATCCATTATCATGCTCTGACGATGTTACAGGCAAATTGAAGCATTCATTTTTGCTGTCAAACTGTTGCCCAATCAATCTAATGGGACGAGTTGTGATGTGTTTATTGGCTATTTGTCTTGTTTCGACATCAAAAGGGGTTATTGTTATTGGAACAAGTGACACTCACATATTTGTGAAATACAGCCCTGACACGCTGCTTTATGTGTATGAATGGAAGCTCTGCACATCAGCTGTGACTTCCGTAAACACCGCTCTTGTTGATAACGCGTGCTCACATTCAACACAGACTACATGCAACCACAAGATCTACACTGCACTGCACACATACATGAAGGGAGAGATGCAGAGTTTGAGAAAAGATGGTTCAAAGAAGGTTGCCTGAGAGAAAAGCTAACGTTAAGTTCTATGTTTGGGAATAAACACAGATGTGCTCTTTCAGTGACTTTGCCTGAACAAACAAAGCCAAAGCAGATTGATGAATCTTCACTATAGTTCCCTTTCAGTGATTCAGGGTGGGATTCTCTGTTTGAGGTTCCTGACTCATACCCACACATGTCACTTGCCAAATACAGGGAAGGAAAATGGCAGGATTTGGATCCATGGGTGAGACGATGTGAAAATGCAGAAATATTGAATTTGTTAAATCTGATCGTTATGTTCAGTATAATCCTGTTTTTGAAGGATTATTGATAGGTAAAAATGACCAAATAGACTGAGGTTGGTTGAAGTCAAGCGTCTCTTTAATTCAAACCAAACATATGTTGTAGACACGGAGAGTACGCAGAGTCTCCGTGGAGAATTCTGACAAGACAAAGGAAAGACACTAGTATATGTTGACGGCCTTGATGCCCTGGGGAGGCACCTTTAGTTGTTTACAGATTCCTTCTAACAGACCTAGACAAAGCTTTACAGAGCTCTCCCTTCCACATGATGACCATGATGTCCATATAACTATCATAGTGTTCCTCTCAAGGCCCTGCCGCCAAATATATACATACATATGACCATACCTACTTAACTAATACATGGATTTTTCTATCATTTCCCTCCTGTTTATACTTTGTGAAACAAATGAATAAAATCAAAAACATAGAAAAAATGTATAGTGAGAACTAAATGTGTAATTGATCAGGATATTCTCAATACAGGATAAAATCAAATCAACATCAAATCATCATGGATGAACATAGATATGAGAGTGGATTTTAAAATGATTACATGGTTACATGATAAAAGATTACAGTCATCGTAAAATCAATCAACATCAACTATGCCTAAGCCAGTAATTAATTGCTAATGATTAGTAATGATTAATAATTTTGACAATTTCGATTATACCATCATAATTGATGAAAATGATCAAAATACATCACATCAGTAAGTTACAACGTTTCCATCAGAATCATCAGTCAATATCACTTCTCACGATTTTCAATATTAACGTCATAAAGAATCCTTCTTTTGTAACATTACATCACAGATCCAGAAGTAGGAGTTGTTCTTGATATCTTGCTTCCTGGTGCACGACCACAGCTACAGACTTCTTTACCAGTGCCTTGATAATGGGAATGATGCAACAAACACTTACAAAGATCAGAATCAAAAATGGAGCGACTGGAGCCAATAATTTCAAACAAACAGCGTACCATGGACCGGTTACGAACCAGGACCTGTCAAATTTTGAGTCATGATCAACAGCATCACGCAATGAGGTCAGATTAGCAATAGCCTGCTGAATGACTCCTCCCTCATCATCATTAGCAGGAATGTATGTGCAGCATGAGGCACCTACGAGAGCACACACACCTCCAGTGGCTGCAGTGAGTTGATCCAACACAATGTGGTTCTGAAGGGCCACGGCCCTGAGGCCTCTCAACTCCTCCCGTTCAGCCTGCCACATAACCAGCGTAGTGTTTACGAACCCAGAGAACCTGTAGTTCATAGTTTCCATCCGCAGCATTACTTTTCCCACTCCAAGAGACGGGAAGAGTGACAGCATGACTTTTTCACCAGTGGACCACAACTTATGGTCTTCTGGAACATTAGAGCCCCAGACAGGATCATGCGGCTGACTTACATCTCTCCTCATACGCTGCTCACCCGGAAGTTCACCAGGGTGGGGCATAGCTGAAACAATGAAGGACTGATCAGTCGGCTCCACAGCCGCACAGCGACCCACCCAGCCAGGAGGAAGTTGAGCATACATGTAGTACCCACAGAGAAACATTACATCAGTCTGTGGATATGTCCCAAGGACGTCTGGCACGGTGGAGTAAGGTGCACACGCACTGCCCATCACTACCTGAGAATAATTTAGAGATGCTTTGCCAATATTCGAAGTACAAGGACTCGAAATAGTAGAGCAGAAAAGTTTTGGGATCTTTCCTACTCTGATGGAGGAGGACTCAGACAGAACTAATCTTGAGCAAAACAATCAAATTTAATTTCGGGTCTCAAATGGACTGGCCCAAACAAGGGTTCACTCCCGGCACTGAGAATCTTAAACCTAGAAAACTTTCGACCTGAGTAAGGCCGCAGGGCTGGCAACACATTTCCAGTTGTCCTAAAAACCGTTTGATTTAAAACCGTTGAGTCAACACTAGAAACCAAGATATCAGGAAACAAACTCTTTAAGTCTTTTACAGGTCTGGGGACAACATGGGGGTTGTTTGTAGCAATCGGCATATGGCTGCACACATAGCAATTAGAGCGGTTCTTGGATTCAGCAACATACTTGGCATAAGAATACCAAAAGTTAAGTGTGTACATGGTGGAGTGTGATTTCCTTGCAGAGATCATTCCCAGCTAAACATCTTGAGCGTGGATGATGACATCATCTTCCATAGACCGGGCCCCTCTGAGCAATGATAGATAAGGACGAATAGTAGGCAAGAACCATATGCAGATTGGTATCATCAAAACAGTCACACAGAACAAAACAATCATCACTCTCTTACACAGTAACCAATAATACCACCACTGTAGGAAGGATATGGTTGTTGGAGTCTCCTGTGCTGGTGATGGAGGTTGTCTGTTCCTCTGGGACGCCATGACCTCAGTATTCCTCAAGTCCACCAGGTGGCAGCAGCAGCCCGAAAACCTTTCAACTCCTAAATCCTCAGGGCCCACTTTGAAAAAACACAGAAATCTTCACCGGTTTGAGACGACACTGCACCTCTATCTGCACAGCGCCCCCTGTGTAGCCGGACTTACAGGTCACCTGAGGAGTGGCTGAGAAGGCAGTACGGACCCACTACTCACTCACCGGGGTGAGTACTGGGTCATGTCTGGAGGAATAGAAAGCAACTGGTCTTAATTTATCCCCAGACTCCTGTAACAGGACAGATGTCATAAAACCATTTTTGCAATCCACTGTTTGTATGAAATCCTTTTTCAAGTACAGACGAAGAAGCTATCAACTGCTTTAACTTTGTGAAAGCCTGCTCGCCCTCCTCAGTCCACACCACCTTATCTGAAGCAGCCATTGCTTTACCATAAATCATATTCTGTAATGGTTGTGCAATTTCGGCATAATTAGCAATCCATAACCTGCAGAAGTTGCAAGTACCAAGAAAAGACATCATCTCTCGCTTTGTTGTAGGCTGTGGTAACTGCAGAATAGTTGTTTTTCTCTGCTCATCCAACACACGGCCTTCAGGAGTTAGCGTGTAGCCTAAATATTTCACCTCCTGACTCCACAGCTGGAGTTTAGATTTAGAGACTTTAACACCAGCTGCAGCTAGATATCTCAACAAGGCCAAAGTCATGTTTTTGCACTTTTGTTGAGAGCTAGAAGTCACAAGAATATCATCAACATAAGTCAAAATCTGAGACTCCTCTTCAGGAGGTTCAAAAAGGTCAATACATTTTTTAATTTCTTGTGAAAAGATAGTAGAGCTATCTTGAAACCCTTGAGGAAGTCTTGAATACGTCAATCGTCTGTGTTTAAACGTGAACGCAAACCAAAACTGTGACTCAGGGCTCAAAGGAATGGTAACAAATGCGTTCGTCAAATCAATCACTGAGTACCAGACATTAGTGGGTTTTATGTTGTTCAGAAGAGTGTAGGGGTCTGGTACGTTTGGAGCTCGTGGAACTACAGCTCGGTTCACAGCTTGTAAATCATTTACTAACCGCCACCCGGAAGTAGCTTTTTTCACAGGCAGAATTGGTGTGTTGCAGGGTGAGTCAGGACAATCAACTAAAACCCCTTGTTTTATCAAACTGTCTATCACTTCTGAAATACCTTCCTCAGCTTCCGGCTTCAAAGGATATTGTTTAACAAACGGTCTATAAGAGCTTTTAGGTTTAATGGTAACAGGTGTGGCAGTACGTAACAACCCGATATCACCATCTTTCCCTGTACTCCAAAGTTCAGAAGGTAACTCTTCTAACTCTTTTTCCTGCTCCTCTGTCAACAAACACACTTTGTCCTGCAATGATCACAAAGAGGGCTGCAAATAAGTGGTGGCTGCTCCCACCGTTACCCAATTCAGCGCCTTCTTGTACAGACCGTGTCTCTGGTGGAAAAACACACCGTTCCCCCCTGACTCATGCTGCACCCAACCTTTTAAGGTCCTCTCCTGCCCCGTCCACCGCCTTGACCTCCGCCCCGCCTGGTGTCCGCAGCTGGCATGGGACTTCTGCATTCTCTGGCGATGTGGCCTCTTTTCCCACAGCGATAGCAAATAATTTCCTTCCTATGGGACTCAGAAGAGAAAAAGCAACCATCACTACTTTTTTATGTTTCTTATCTACATTTTCCAGAACTTTTTCAGCGTGTTTAGCATGTGCGAGAATAACCCTTCTCTGCTCTCCTTCCCATCCGACCAAATGTTTTTTTATCCAATTTGCAATCTGTGGTTTTAAACCCCTCAGAAGGCAGGATGTTAACTGCGACTCGTAGCGTGGATTAACCTCATCTCCGATTCGCGGCTCCAGCCCACTGTGTCCTTGAAATGTTTCCGTGAGCCTGGCAGCATATTGTGCTACTGTCTCTTTTTCCTCCTGTACCACAGCATCAATTTCAGCCCAATCGTTTCTCCGGCCAAATGTTTCCCGAAGAGTCTCTGCCATTTGGTTCAGCTGTGGACCGAGCCCGAGCGTTCTATCTCGGTCCCACAGGAGCGGCTCACCGTTTTCCCCCCATAGGTCTCCAATCAACATTTACAGTCGCCCAATCAGTAGTCAAACTTTGCATGAGGCAGTTAGTCATTTCTTCCCCGTTTAGCCTATAGCTATTATACAGCCCATACATTTTATCGATGTATGCTTGCACATCTTTACGTGGATGAGGAATCCCATCTACTGCCTTTCTCACGTCCTCCTTTGTCCAATTACAGAAGACCCAAACCGAATCAGGTTGCCCTTCCCCTTGTCTGGGATTCGGCAGTTCAATCAGTGGCGCTACTAAATCGGACAGTTTTTTCTGTGACAGGTCACAATGTTGTCTGGTTCTGCTTGATATCGGAGGATCTGTTACAGACCTCTCCTCCCCACTTAATTTGGTCAGATCAGGATAGAGAGATGGTGCTTTTTGAGATACAGGGCTATTCAGGCTCAATCTGTTTATACCCTCTGTGATTCCACTTACCTGTTCCCAAGCTGCGGCTCCTTCCTGGTACGGTGGCGGGGTACGCTGTGTGGTCGGAGGCGAGGATGACGTGAGGTCGGGGATCAGAGCGGTGTCCTGTACCTGTTTAACCACAACAGAGTGCAAGACAACAGAGCTTGCCACAGCATTAGTTCCATCATCATCTTGTTGTTTTACTTGGGCCATAGACTAAAGTTTCTTTCGTCTTCTGCACTCACTTCAGTTATTGTGGCAACTGTGTTATTGTGGCAACTGTGTTGCCACAATAACTGAAGTTTGCTCCCCCAGTCCAGATTTGCAAGAAACACCTTTGCAAAATCCTGATGTTGAACTGTTCATGGATGGATCAGCATCACGCAATCCTGACACAATCAATCAATCAAGTTGGTTTCTCTGTGGTAACTGCACATGACACTCATTGCTAAACCACTTCCTGCTTCACTGTCTGCACAGGCAGCAGAGTTAACATCTGTCATCGAAGAATGTAAACTGACAAAGGACAAAAAAGTGAATATCTATACAGACAGTAGATATGCTTTGGGCATTGTGCATGATTTTGGCACAATTTGGAAACCTATTGCACACCACACTCTTGTGTCACAACTGCTGGATGCTGTTCTACTCCCAAAACAGGTTGCTGTGTGTAAATGTGAAGCTCAACAGGGTCTTCTTTCCCCGCTGATTCTGCCAAGCCCGTTCCCTTGGCTGTGGTTTCGCTAGATAGTAGGTAGGGACAGTGGGAATCTCGTACATCCATTCATGCGCGTCACTAATTAGATGACGAGGCATTTGGCTAACTAAAGAGAGATGTAATTGGCCCCCGCCGTTTAACCCACGCTTTATAGAATTTCTTCACATTGACATTCATAGCTGGGCGCTATGAATGTCAATGTCCTAACGGAGCTTGGGGGTGCAGTGTTCCGACACTATGGATGCCTCACGGCTGGCCCTTCGGAGACTTCTCTTGGACCGTGAGGGGACCGGCATCACCATAGAACATGGCTATCCAGTCCATCTCCATTTCGTAGTGTTTACCGTCTTACGTCGACGTGGACCCGCTAACCATCCACGCGTCATCCATAGTTTACGACGACTCCCGCGAAGAGGAACGGCCCAAGTCCCTTGCACTACCTCAAGCATTCAGAGGCTGTTCTACTATCTGGCCAAGATCTTGAATATCTTGCACGTATCTATCGTCTGCAGGAGCGCCCTTTTGCTGAGGATGGCTGCGACTTTGGTGGCCCTTGACTTCCGCATGCCCATCAGCTCAAGTACCCTGAAGTTCCCCTGGTGCCATTTCCCTCTAGCTCCGAGAGGGAACCCGGCCACCTCGACGGTCTTTACCCCTGGGTAAAGACGCGTCACCGCCCCTCTGAACTTCATGTACTTGTCCACCTTCCGTTTCTCCGCGTCTGATAGTGTGCAAGGTGACTTTTCGAAACAGATAGTCACATCAATGATCAAGGCAACCTGGTCCCGGATCATGATGAGGTCCGGCACTCCCCGTGTACCGTCTCCAGACTGAAGTCTCTTTTCCCTCATCACGCGCCAGCCTAAGTCTTCACCCTCCTTCTGGAGGAACACGCACACCTTGTTGTGGCTGGCCATGCGGTTCCTCTTGAGCTCCGCACAGTTCCCAATGATATGCTGCGCGGTCTCCTTTTCTTGTTGACAAAGTCTGCACTGTTGCGACTCCTTGGGCCCCCTTCCTCTCGACAGCAGTGAAAGGGTAGGGAGTGTGTTCGTACGGAGTTGCAGTGCCATGATCAATTCCAATTGGGTAAGCCGATGCTTCTCGGGATCCCGGGTCCAGCCGTTGGAGATCTTGTCGCTCTTGAACACGACCGTTCCCAAACCCTGCTTGATCAACTCACACCACCTGTCGAACGCAACCGATCTCCACGCCGACGTGCTCGCCCTGCTGACGTCGATTTGGTCCAGGTCCGGCCTACTGGTCTTGTCCGGCCTGCCCCCATCCCGCAGCACCTGCCGCCAGAGCTGCCATATCCGGGACACTGGGATGGAGGCTCTGGAGATCGTCCTGGTGCAGTCATCTGTTGAGTTGTATAGAGACAAAGAAAAGTACAGCCTCTTGACATCTTATCAAGTTTGTATAAGCTACAATCATAGGTGGAAGAATGGTAAATGGACTGTACTTGTATAGCGCCTTCCTAGTCTTCCAACCACTCAAAGCGCTTTTTACACTACGAATCACATTCACACACATTCACACGCTGAATGGGTACAGGAGCTACCATGCAAGGTCCCCACCTGCCCATCAGAGGAATCTAACCATTCACACACATTCATACACTGATGGTTCAGCCATCAGGAGCAATTTGGGGTTAAGTGTCTTGCCCAAGGACACATCGACATGTGGACTGGAGGAGCCGGGAATCAAACCGCCGATCTTCCGATTAGTGGACGACCCGCTCCACCTCCTGAGCCACAGCCGATCTGAAGTAATCAGATCCTTTACTGCACTAAACGTAGTGATAGAAACACAATACCAACTGAAAAAGGGCATGTAAACTCCATCTACTCTAATAGATCAACTTAGAAAAGATCCCACAACATGATTTTGTGGTCATGGTCACGTCATGTGATACCTGTGTGTGATACGTACAGCTCAGCTGACCATCAGACTGAACACTAGTGGGTTATTTCATGAGATATTATCATCAATGGAAGGAAAAACTTCAGGCACTGATGAATGGAGCAGGAACAAAAACACTAGGATTCAATTAAAAGCCTTTATTCAAAACATGGCTCCTTACAATAAAACATGATCTGTTTCAACTTTAAAGGTCCAAAAGGCTGAACAATAAACAAGCAAACATGTACATATGATTATGCAAGAATGTCAGTTTGTCAGAATGAGACTCAAGCACAGGGCTGTCTATAAAGCCAAGTGTCCAGTTAGCTCTCCTCACTGACATGTAAATGAGTCTTTAAAGTCTCAATGTCTCGTCAGCGGTGGTTCAGAGGTTGTTGTTCTTTTCTTTTTGTGAAGAAGACTTTCTTGAGGAAAATAGCAGGACGAGTAAGTACTGATTCATTTTCACTAGTTGATTTTTTAATTTGTGTTTTCTGCTTGATTTGTGACATTTGTGACAAATTAAAATCTAAATTCAGTCCTCCAGAGAGATAATACTTTTTATTGCTGTGTTCATATCAGAGCGTGTGTTTCTGTATTTGGAGAAGTTTACCGATGCTATGGCTGTGCTAGGCTGGAAAGTCAATACTTGTTGCAAAGAAGATAATTTAAGCTTTAATTTGATGCTGAACATGTTTGATTTAAAGCAGGTTTAGCAGAAATACAGGAGGATAGGTACAATTATAAATGTAGGTTGGCTGAGGGTCTTTTGAAAACAGCTAAATGTAAACGTAATTCAGCAGCGTGCTGCTAGACACCAGAAAGTTTCAAATGAACAATGTTGGAGTGGGATCATGTTAACCTGAAAGACCAGGTTAACTCTAGAGAACATATTTGACCTTCAAAGGTCAGCAACACAATCACAGCCCAAACCTATGCAGTAGAAACATCTGGTCAACGTGAAGCGGAAACAATAACAATACAGGACTCTTACAGATAAAGTATTATCATGAATTTCACCCATATCAGTTCTTCTCTGTCTTGTTTCATACAACCAGAGTTGCCTGGTGCCGGGGACAGGAAGGAGCAGCAGAGGAAAGAGGAAGACGCCAGCTGCAAAAGAAGCTTTCAGCAAGGACAAGGCCAACTAAGACAAAGCTAACCGCTACTTCTCGCCAAATCAAGGTGAAGCTGTATTTTACAAAAACCCTGGAAGAAAATGTTGTGGAGATTGTACCATGGAACAAACATTTCAAGCATCTTAAATGCCTTGTTGATCAGTCTAAACCCAAAATCTGAACATCTGATCATATTCAGCACAAACATGATGAAACATTGTTTACTCCACTGTTACCTGTGTACAGTGGACTAGTGACACACAAACACATTCGTCAGTGTCACTGTATTTTTACACTTCAAAAATACACAAGTCAAATACAACAGACACTTAAACATGTTTTTTATTGGTAATTGAGTTAAAATAGAAGACATGAAGCCAGTTTAGATGATTTAAAGAATAAATCCAGTTCCATGAGTTGCTCAGCAGGAATGACATCAATAGCTTGTTGTTGTTGGATAGCCTCATTAAGACAGCAATAGTGGAAGTCAAGTGGACACTTAGCACTCTCAGCCTACTGTTTAACATCATTATGAGCTCTTCACCTGTGAATAGATTCACTAGCACTCATTCACAGTTTGGCTGCATTGTGGGGGAAGCCCCATTGACCCTGTCCTGTTGTCAGAAAAGATGTGAGAACACACTGCATGTGAAAAACAATATCAGCTGAGTGGTTTTATTCTGACTTTACAAGTTTTAAACTTGAAAGTTAACATAGTTAACATGGGTCAGAGGTCAACTTTGGTCTGTATATTTAAGCTGGTATTTCAGGTCAGTGTGATCTGATTTACTGGTGTCTTACCTCATTTTAAAGCTCAGATTCAGACCTTCTCATAGAGAGAAACACTGTTAATGTGAAACCTTCTGCTGACTAGCAGCACGTTGGTGAATTCTGGTTACATTCAGCTGGTTTGAAAAGGCCAGCAGGAAACCTGTATTCATGTTTTTACCTTTCCTCCTGTATTTCTGTCAAACCTTCAAATAAAACATGTTGGACACCAAATGAAAGCTCAGACTCTCTTCTTTCCAACAAGTATCGGCTTTCCATCCTAGCACAAACTGGCTGCTAATAATAGATGAATGCAGAATTGTGTAACAATATACATTAAATACAAACAACAATACATAACTTAATTCAATCAATTAACATCAATACGTCAAAAGTGAACAAATAAATACATGAAATAGAAATATTTACAAAGCTGTGTGAAAAAAGAAATGAAGACACAAGGAGAAATATATACTAACATAAACAAACAACATTGAGGAGTCTCAGTATAATATATAATTAATATTATTAATGATATACAATATAATTACTATATATAATGTTACAATTAAAATGGCGGGCTTATATCTTTACACAAAGAGATGATACTAATACTACTACTACTAATAATATAGATATAATTATACTATAGATAATGTACAGATATGTATAGATAACAATGCTACTCATTGTCACTGATGTCTCGGCTGGTGTTACTGGGGGAACAGCTGCTTGGTACTGGGCAGAAGATATTTTGCTGATGTGTACAACCTGATAGTTTGTTTGTTTGGTGGCTTTTAACAGGATTTAAAAAGGCAATTGTAGAGAAAAGATTGGCATTACTAAATGACTGGGCTGTTTCTGTGGAAAGCTAATTAGGGATATTGAAAAAAATATATATAAACATTAACAGGTGGTTAAAAAGTAACCAGAAAAAAATGTGCAAACAAATGATTTTATTATCAATTTTCAATGTTTTATCTGCTATAATTTATTATGTATGAATATAGCATCTTCCTAAATTGCATTATAATTAGTGTTATGATTTTAGTTCATTTTCAGTTGTTCCCTGTCTTGCTGCTCCAGACTGCGTTTTCCTGATTCACGTCCGCAGCGGGCCTACGGTGGCCGGCATGAATGTGGGACTAGCCCCTCTCTCACAATCATGGATGTATAATAAGAGCTCTTATAATACATCTATGCTCACAATGCAATGTGTGTTGTACGTGGGAAGATATGAGTGTTCATGTGTTCAATGTAGATGTAGATGTGCTGACATGTGGGGCAGACAGCCCGCCGCCCCGCAGCAGCGTCATTTGAAATATTTTAAATGACGCTGCAGTGCGGCTACAGCGCGAGCTTGAAATTTACAGTCGGCAAAAGAGGGGAGACTTTCCTCCAACGCTAGCAAACTTGAATGAATTAAGTGGATTTCATAACCAAGCACAGGGTACAAACCCTTTATTTGGAGGAGAAACTGGATTTAAAGCGCCTCGGAGCCCACCAGCCACGGAGTACTGTCATCACTCAAACTGCTGGTTAAATTAACCGCGGGAGGAAAAACCGCCATGCTGCCCTTTTCTGAGCCGTCAGCTGGTAAGTGAAAGTATATTTTGGTGGTTCTGGTCCGTGCATTGGCCATATTGTTGTGCTGGATCGATTGATGTAGATGGTGACGAGTGTCAGTGTGTCCGTGCTTATCTACTGAGGTTGTTGTCATAAAGTTGTTGTCACAGAATAGATTAGTATCCTTAAAAAGTTGTCTTTGCACTTCGTTGTGGTGTCGAGCTCTTTGCTGTTCGTTCATGGCCATGTAGGCTGATTTGTTCTGAGCTTGGCTGTGTCGGCTTATGACGATATAATATCGCATTATTAATGAATCAATATTTCAGAGAGGTTGTGCTTCAGTGATGCGTTCAGGCGCCTCGTTCCTGAACGCATCACTGTCGTGAGTCAACCAGCCAACTTCAGCTAATGCTTTCTAGAGATCGTGGCTTTTCCCAAACTGAATAAATACAACACATATAAACACAAAACTGCTTTGCTAGCTCAATCTCGTTGTAACTAAGATATTCGTTGAGAAAAATATTTTTTCCATGGACAGATTTAGCTACTACGTCCGCAAACTTCACATATATTTGTAAGCTAGTAGCGCCACAGCACCGGCACAGCTGATGGAGGATGCTGGAGTGGAAACTGAGATAAACTCTCAACTGAAGGGAAAATGGTTAAGTTTAGCTGTGTGTGGGGGAGCCAGATAATGATGAAGAGTGAGGAAGGGTTCAGGTTTTTCTGTGTGTGTGTGTGTGTGTGTGTAACTCGTCTCAGTCTCAGAGTTCAATCCACCCGGTAAAGGGTCCGTTTTGTTTCCCCCACAACCCCTAATCAGTTCAGTTCAATCCACTTTCACAAACATTAACTCAAAACTCCACTCCGGGTTTTCACCTCAGATCCCCCACAAAACAAAACAAATCAAAGACACTAGCAAAGCCACACATAATATTTTTAGTGATAAGGCTTTTTTCATTTGAACACGGCTAGGTGTGCTGTTCTAAATGTCTAGTTGACCAATCAGATTGCTTGGTGGGAACTACGTGTTGTGTAATTTAGGCTTGTGACAGTGGTGATGTAACTTGTGTAATTTCTCTCTCTCTCTTCCTCTGTTTATGTGTACAGGACCTGCTAGAAGCCACTTTGTTGTTAAAAGTGTTTTGTGGAGCCATGCATGGACCCATAACATGTTAAAAACACATCAGTAGCAAGAGCAAGTACTGTAGTTTTCCTGGTATGTAGCCTATCTATTGAAGTAGTTGTTGCCCCACCAATTTTTTAAAAACACCACTGCTCATGCCAATGTGTTGCTCAGTTCTCAATCGGTGGTGACTCCACTGTCTGACAAACTCTAGGCAAGATTGCTGGATTCTTCCAAGATAAACATAATGTAATGCTCAGACTTGCACTTCATTATTTGAATCAAGAATTCCTACACTCTCCATGTACTGAAATAGTTGTCGGTAGAAGTCAGAGACAACTCTATTGCCACCCGCCCACAGCCTCTCAATCCGTTGATTATGAACACTTCTAGCAGCTATATAACTCCCCCGGTCCGCACCCCTGTTCTCAATCATAAACCTTGCCACATCTACATTTTCTCCCACTCTGTCCCCTCTTACTCTGAGTGGCAAACCAAACTGAGATACACCATTGCAGAAAAAAGAAAGAACAGTTGAAGCATGCTTGTTTGTGCAACATTCCAAATAAACGACTGTAGCCATCAATGCATCCATGGAAAACAAATCTCCAGGCGATCAGTTTATGATTGGAGTCAATGTGCCTGTAATGAAAATGGAAAACAAGGTTAAAGTGACTACAGAACACATATACAACTGCACGGTTGGTCTTCATCTAGAGACTGATCAGCCTACTACGCTGTTTTATCTCTGTTGTATATAGTAATGGGTGTAGCCGTCTGTCCGTGTGTTAGCATTGTGGCCGGATTTGCACAATGCTTTGTAGAAGGTTCATTGTAGGTCAACTGAGAATTGATTAAATTTCCACAATCATCCACCAAATGGGGGCGCTGTAACCCTGACCAATCACTAAAAGGCGTAACTTCCGAACGGATTTCACGTAACACCACAAAACCTTGTAGAAAGGTTGGACATGGGCTGAGGAAGAACTGATTAACTTTCCACCTGGATTGTCCTTAAATGGATATTTCACTTCAGTAAAACTTGTCAAAATTCAGCAGTCTTACCTCTATCAAAGTGCATCTACAAGTAAGCTAGTGATCACTGCTGTCCTTGTTGTCTGCCCTCAACACCACCATTTCTCCCAGGTGTCAGGCTCCTCATTCACTTCCATTCATTTTAGGGACCTAGTCTAAATATTATACTGGTGGTGTTGAAAACAGATAACGGGGACAGCAATGGTCACAAACTTACTTGTCGATTGCTTTAGATGTGGGTAAGACTACTGAATTTTGGTGGAGGTGGAGTGGGGGACAGAAGAGGACGGGTGCCTGCTGTCCTCTGCATCTCTTACATTGGACTTAATGTATTTCATTTTTTTCATGCTAATCTGTGTTTGGCCATGACACGTAAAATTTCGTTCCAAGGGACGACGTCCTCTCTAACCAATCAACAACCAGAATGCAATATTGACATCAAGTTGGTCCAATGATAGTTTCCAGATTTCATCTTCAATTCTCTCCACTGTAAGGCAGAATAGCAGCAGTAGATAGCTCCTTGCGTTAGCCAACGCAACAGTTAGCTTGTTGTAGCAGCCTGAAGGACTCTTTATACATCCATGGAAGGACTGTTAAGGACTGTCGTTAAGCTAACGGGAGAAATGATCTGGACTGTGCAGCGCAGCAGCAGCAGGACGCTGACGGGAGGCTGGAGAGAGAAGCAACCGGAGAAACAACCAGGAGAGTTAGCTTGTTTGTCATTGTTGCTAATGATATCAGACTGGTTAACCAGCAGCCACAAAGTTCTGTTAACTAACAAACAAGATGACCAACAGCTACAAATGGACGTTATGACATGAATACTTCATCTCCATGATAGAAAGAAGAAGACATCAGATAACGTGAGGCAGATACAGCTTCTCTCTCTCTCTCTCTTTGGTCGCTAATTTCATCTCTGATGGTTAAATGTCTCTGTGTGGCTTTTTTTGTGTTTTTTATCTCCTTAACAAGAATGCAGCAGAGATCATATAATGTGTTGTGGGTAACGTTAGTTTGCTTGTTGAAGTTACAGTGAGCTGTCTGGACTCACTCATTCATTCGTTTTTAATTGAGTGGTTGTTCAGTCACCTGTTGATGTGTGATTAGTGAATGAGTGCAGGAGGTCTGGCTGCTTGCTTCTGACAGTTTCTTTAGTTCCTTTTTAAGCTGAGCTGTATATTGAGTAATAAGCAACTAGAATAACAGAATAACAAGTGTTTACTAGTGGTGTAACTGATTGTAGTTGATCCATGATCCGTACGTATTGCCCCCCACGGTTTGGCAGGCATCTGAACTGCGGATTAATTGCAAAATTTAATGTCTCAGTTAAAGTAGACATTTTAGAGACAAAGTAAACAAACTGCTGTAAGTACAAGTCATAGACAGACAGCTTGTCGCTAACAGAGATTTTGAAGAGCAACAATCAAACCAGCATGTAACAGGTCCGTTGTGACATTTGAGTTGTTTATCTGCTGTTTAATGTGCTGCAGCTGAGCAGCTAATTAGCATCTAGCTGCTAACTGATGTTAGCGGTGAATGTTTATTATCATCAAGTTTTGATGATGTGGACAGAGGCTGTTTCATTCACTGTTTAAAAGAGGAAGGTTTCATGCCTCATATTGCAATAACTAAGCTTTAAATATTTTATATTTATTTTACTTTATTTCATTTAGACATTGGACATCTTAAATGTTGTTTTCATTTAAGACCATGGGCAAAAGTTCCTTGCTGTTTCTGGCTGTAAGTGTGTTGCAGAATAAATGGAGAACGCTGATCCTAAAAATGATCCGATCCGTGACTCAAATCCATGATACGATCCAAACCGTGAGTTTTGTGTTCATGTTAACACCCCTAGTGTTAACATATCAGCTTTATAGACTATATTTTGTATGTCGTGCACATAGATAAGATTGTGTAAGTCATGTATTTGATACATGCATTAATACTTTCTGATGTGAACCTACACTTTTAGATCTGTGAATGTTTTTAGTGTTCAGTCTCTCTAGTATTCAGCACTGATCTGAACCTGTATCACATTATAAGCTTTGTGCTACTTAATATATTTCTGTACACTAAGAAAATACATAGGAAACACGTGTAAATCATGTGATATGTCTCTTTTTGATGAGAACATAAATCTGTTGACGCAAAAGAACAATACTATAAATCTGAATTTCACTTTGTTGGTAAAATGACACATTTGATCCACTCCATGGCTAAAATAAGCTCTTCTTTGTTTAGAGATATTATGTATATGCTAGATGTCTTTAAAGAAGCAGCCTTTTCACCACTCAAGCAAATTGTTTTATTGGCATATAAAATTGCCCCCCACCCCTTGCTGCATGTGTGCACATGATGTTCACACGTTATGTGTATGTTTGCAAATTATGTACAATAATTCATTGTTCGAACAGCAGTGATTTGCATCTGACGCATCTAGGTCGCGGAAGTGGTACTCAAAAAACTCGTCCAGGGTTGGCAGGTCTGACTTTGTGATAAAAGCATGAAAATCAGCAATATTATATGTAGGCTATAGTTTTCCGTGCTGTACCATATCTAGTGCCGATTGAGCTGGACCTCATGGGGGGCTTGCCTATTTGTACTATCTGCTAGTTTTTCCTGGACTACACCTTGATAGTGACTCAAGATAAAACAAATCAACATTTACCATTTACCTAAGATCAATGAAAATTTGAATATATTTACTTAAATTCAATTCAATAGCCTTATCTGAGACATGGTTAAATCAAGAGAAAGGTATTGATTTCCATATTGACGGTTTTGAGCTTCTTTATATCAATAGAACCAACAACAGGGGAGGGGGTGTGGCCCAGTATGTGGACAGTGACTTGAAATGCAAACCAGTCGAATATATGACAACTGTAATTGGTGATTTAATGGATAACCATGGAAATTGAAGCAAGAGGGATGAGGAATGTACTTGTGTATACAGAACACCGGGGTCACATGTAGAAACATTTTAAGATAGTTTGAAAGGATTAATGAAAATAAAACATCTTTAATCTGTGGAGATTTATTTAATATTGACCTCCTAAATGTATCTAAACATAAAACATCAGATTTTCTGGATGCATTATATAGAAGAGGGCTATACCTATTGATCACCAAGCCCAGTAGAAAAACCTCCATTTGTGCAACATTAAGCGACTATTTAACTGTGTTTGCAATGTATGATTAATATGAAATATATGATAAATATATGACTTATCATTGTATGATAAACATTGTCCAACAACACCATGTTAACATAAACGTGGTTATAATAAAAAGCCTTGGATAAAAAATGGGCTTACAAACTTTATGCAAAAAGAAAAACAAACTTTAGAGAGATTTCATAGCAGCCAGGTGATAAAGAAGTTAAAGCAGGAGGAGGAATAATCCTGTTTGTGTGTCAGTGAGCATCTGGAGCATCTTAACAAGATTGTGGAGTAGCTCCTAAAGAAATGAGCCCAGAAGAGAGTAGAGATTAGGGTTGTGCCCGAATACAAATAATTTAGTCAGCAAAGCACCAATAGTGTTTTTTTAAACTAATATTTGTTTCATATAAATATTTTAAAAATCATTTGTATTCGGGAAGAAACCCCCCCAAAAAACATGTCAAATACCAGCACGCATGTCTGTTACATCACTATCTCAGTCTCTCTCTTCTGCTCCGCTGTTACATCTATCAGCAGGTCTCAACAAGGGGAGTCACATCCACCTGCTACATGATGCACATTTCCTTGTTTGAACATCACTCCCGGAGTTTGGGGTGTTCCCCAGAGAAGTCGCTAAGGAGATGGGTGGATGAGGAGGGAGGAGTATCCTTGTAGAACATTTAAAATGGTGAAGCTGCTCAAATTTTGGTTAATGGCAGGGGTACCAGGCAGGGTCGTTCTGACCCCACCAAGTATGAATGGATGAACCAGTTAAGTTAATGTTGCTCGTTCTGATAACTTTGGCTGCTGTCTGTTTGCTTTTGAGAGCTCTGAGTGGGCTAGGGAGAAGGATCCGCCACTCTTAACTGCGATCCAAGCGACGAGAAGCGATTAAGCCAACTGACCCCTCTAACCGACTGTGATAGGACAGGTCACCTGCTGTCATAGAAGGAAAGATGTGGTCCACATCTAGGGCGAGTGGAGTAGTTGCCAGGAGCAGGCAATTACTCAAGAGGAAGAAGGAGGAGAGCCCGGCTGGGACTCCTAAAAGAAAGAAGGTACCATCTGGAGCGAGGGCTCTTTTCCCGGCTGGGAAAAGAGCAGGCATGATCTTCCTAAGCACGGAGAAGGGATGGAAACCCAAGCGGGCTAGCAAGGGTCTTCCATCGACAGTCATGGTGGGCCTCCGGGTGCCATGGCTAGTCCAACCGTGCAGGCTGTGCGCTGCCAGTCTGGGCTCGGTGAGGGCCGCCCAGACTCAGTTGAGAAAAGCACACAAACCAAGGGTGATTCTTTTCATCTGTGGCAAGTGTGCCGGTACTCACAAGACCCCACACCGAGCGACGTGCCACGCAGCGAAGTGTGGGGCAACCCAATCCGGAGCGGCTACCATCACGGGGTTTAGCCTGCAATACATGCCCTAAATCTTTCTCCTCACAGAGGAGCCTCTCGGCCCATCAGAGGAGGAAACACCTGGGATTGTATGCCAGCAAGGCGAGCGCGCGGGAGGCTAAGGCAACCGATAGTGGGTGGACCCAGGCCGAACTGGCAACCCTAGAGCGCGTACACAACGACCTCGGCGGAAAATCTGGGTTCCTCGAGGCAGCGGTTTCGGCCCTCCCCCACTACACGAAGGCCCAGATACAGCGAAAATGGAGGAGCCTCAGGAGGCTGAGGAGAAAAACTGTGGATAAGTCCCCCACAGCGGTTGCCTTAGGGAAGTTGCCGGACCTCACTGAGGAGCTGCCTCCCACAGCCCCGGTGGCCCTGGTCAAGGAGCACCTCGCAAAGACCTTGCAGGTGAACAGTGCTGATGGCGTGTCACCACTGACCTCCTCCTGCAAGGCAACCAACCGTTATCTGAGGAAAGTACTCGCGAGACTGCGGATTCGGGGCCACGCTCGAATCGTGAGTACGGGAAGGAAGACCTGGTCGGATCATCAAAAACGCCTCAAAATGAACAAGAGGCTCCGATACAAGAACTTGCAGACGCTGTATCGCAGCAACAGAATCTCTGCTGCGAGGTTGGTGCTCGATGGCAGGGAACAAATGGTCTGCCGTATTGATCCCAGACTGGTCACTGAGACATACAAGGGGATATGGGAGCGAGATGACAGTTTTGTGGGCCTTGGTCAGTTCGCCTCTTTGCCGGAGGCGGACAACTCGTCCCTATGCCCTCCCATCTCACCGGCTGAGGCGCTACAGGCACTTCGGAAGATGGACCAGGCGAGTGCGCCTGGTCCTGATGGCGTTGGACACAACGTCCTACTTTTGTGGGACAAAAAGGGCGAGAAGCTGGCGGACCTGTTCAACGCCATACTGTACAGTGGGCGGTTGCCGAGGTGCCTCAAACAGAGCCGAACCAACTTGATCCCCAAGTCTAGTGATCAGAGTAAAGCCGGTGACATTAACAACTGGCGCCCCATTACGATCGGCTCAGTAGTCTTGAGAGCGTTCTCAAGAGTCTTGACCATGAGACTGACCGAGGCTTGCGCCATCCACCCTTGTCAGCGGGGCTTCACAGAAGCGCAGGCTGCTCCGAGAACCTGGCCATCCTCGACGGACTTATCCTGGTGAGTAAGTCCCAGAGGAAAACATTGGCTGTCGTGTTCATCGATCTGACCAAGGCATTCCACACTGTCTCCCACAAGCATATTGCCGAGGTGCTTGAGAGACGTGGAGTGGATGAGTTGATTAGAGGTCTCATCTAAGACTCCTACAGGAATTGTTTCTCGACAATAAAAACTGCTCAAGGCGACACCAGGAAGATCGGGATCAAGGTGGGTGTAAAACAAGGCAATCCAATGTCTCCTCTGCTCTTCAACCTGGCCCTCGACCCACTTCTCCACATGTTGGAGAAGCTGGGGGTGGGGTTTAGTGTTGAGGGCACCGCCATCACCGTTCGCGGACGACCTGGTGATTCTGAGTGACTCGTGGGAGGGTATGTCCAGGAACTTGGAAATCCTGGACAGGTTCTCGGACCTTACGGGCCTGAGGACCAATCCCACCAAGTGTCATGGATTCCTTATTGGGAGCAACGACCCAAGGCGATACACAGTCAACGACTGCGACGCTTGGTCACTCTCGGGAATGCTCATCCACATGGTGGGGGAGCAGGAATCGGCGAAGTGTCTGGGCGTCCAGATAAATCCCTGGAAAGGGATCCTGAAACCCCCACTTAGAGATACAATAAAAGACATGACGGACAAGATATCCAAGGCCCCCCTGAAACCATCTCAGGAGGTCGAGCTTTTGAGAACGTACGCTATCCCACGGACGGTGTACGTCGCGGACCACGGCTCGGCCTCCCAGACAGCGTTGGACGAGTGTGACAGGGACATTCGGACACAGGTGAAGAAATGGCTCCACCTGGAGCCGTTCACCACCGACGGGTTGCTGTACAGCAGATGTGTGGATGGAGGACTTGGTATCGTAAGATTAGCTGCCCAGATCCCGGCAATCCAGCTGAGGAGGCTGTTGTCTCTATGCAACTCGACAGATGACTGCACCAGGACGATCTCCAGAGCCTCCATCCCAGTGTCCCGGATATGGCAGCTCTGGCGGCAGGTGCTGCGGGCAGGCCGGACAGGAACAGTAGGCCGGACTTGGATCAGATCGATGTCAGCAGGGCGAGCACGTCGGCGTGGAGATGGTGTGAGTTCGACAAGTGGTGTAAGTTGATCAAGCAGTGCGTGGGAACGGTCGTGTTCAAGAGCGACAAGATCTCCGACGGCTGGACCTGGGATCCCAAAAAGCACCGGCTTACACAATCGGAATTGATCATGGCACTGCAACTCCGTACTAACACACTCCCTACCCTTTCGCTGCTGTGGAGAGGAAGGGGGCCCAAGGAGTCGCAACAGTGCAGACTTTGTCAACAAGAGAAGGAGACCGTGCAGCATATTATCGGGAACTGTGCGGAGCTCAAGAGGAACCGCATGGCCAGCCACAACAAGGTGTGCGTGTTCCTCCAGAAGGAGGGTGAAGGAGGGCTGGCACGTGATGAGGGAAAAGAATTTTTGGTAATGGCAGGGGTACCAGGTGGGGTCGTTCTGACTCCGCCCAAGCATGAATGGATGAACGAGTTAAGTTAATCTTGCTCGCTCTGATAACTTTGGCTGCTGTCCGTTTGCTTCTGAAAGCGTTCTGAGTGGGCCAGGGTGCAAGACCCGCCACTCTTGACTGTGATCTGAGCTATGACAAGCAATAAGCCAACTGACCCTTCTGACTGACTGTGATAGGACAGGTCGCCTGCTGTCATAGGAAGAAAGATGTGGTCAACCCCGAGGCGTGAACGTGTCCGTCGGCCGACGGCACGTGACGCTGGAGTAGGGGCGGCTCCTGGCAGTGTGGATATGGCGAGCGGAGTAGTAGTCCGGAGCAGACTACTACTCAGACGGAGGAAGGAGGAGAGCCCGGCTGGGACTCCAAAGAGAAAGAAGGTACCATCTGAAGCGAGAAGGGCTCTTTTCCTGACTGGGAAGTGAGCAGGAATGATCTTCCTCAGCACGGAGAGGGGATGGAAGCCCAAGTGGGCTAGCAAGGGTCTTCCATCCACAGTCATGGTGGGTGTCTGGGTACCATGGCTAGTCCAAACGTGCAGGTTCTGCGCCGCTAATCTGGGCTCGGTGTTGGCCACCAAGACTCACCTAAGGAAAACACAAGCCAAGGGTGATTCTTTTCATCTGCGGTAAGTGTGGTAGTACTTTTAAGACCTCACACTGAGTGACGTGCCATGCGGTGAAGTGTGGGGCAACCCGATCCGGAGCGGGTTGTATAACGGGGTACGCCTGCAATACATGCCCTAAAACTTTTTCCCCACAGAGGGGTCTCTCAGCCCATCAGAGGAGGAAGCACCTGGGTATGTATGTCAACAAGGCGAGGGCGCAGACGGCAAGGGCAGCAAAGGACAGTGGGTGGACACAGGCTGAACTGGCAACCCTGGATCGTATACACGATGACCTCGGAGGGAATTCTGGGTTCCTCGAGGCCGCGATTTCAGCCCTCTCCCAATATACGAAGGCCCAGATACAACAGAAGTGGAGGAACCTCAGGAGGCTGAGGGGAAAAGCTGTGGTTAAGTCCCCCACAGCCGTCGTCTTGGGTAAGTTGCCGGACCTCCGAAAGGAGCTGCCCCCCAGGGCCCCAGTGGCCCTGGTCAAGGAGCATCTTACCAAGACCCTGCAGGCTCACAGTGTTGACAGCGTGTCACCGCTGACCTCCTCCTGCAGGGCAATTAATGGATATCTAAGGATGGTACTCGCGAAGTTGCAGAGGAGGTGCCACACTTGTGTCGTGAGTACGGGTAGGAAAACTTTGTCATATCACCAAAAGCGCCTCAAGACGAACAAGAGACTCCGATAGAAGAACTTGCAGACATTGTATCGGAGCAACGGAAGCTCCGCAGCGAGACTGGTGCTTGATGGCAGGGATCAAACGGTTTGCCGTATTGATCTCAAACTGGTAACTGAGACGTAGCGAGGGATCTGGGAAAGGGATGATTGTTTCGTGGGCCTCGGACAGTTCGCCTCTCTGCTGGAGGCGGACAACACATCCCTATTCCCTCCTATCTCACCTGCTGAGGCACTGCAGGCATTACAGAAGATGGACCAGGTGAGTGCGCCTGCTCCTGATGGCGTTGGACGTAATGTCCTACTCATGTGGGACAAGAAGGGCGAGAAGCTGGCCGATCTGTTCAACGCCATAATGTACAGCGGGCGTTTGCTGAGGTGCCTCAAGCAGAGTCGTACGACCCTGATCCCTAAGTCTAGTGACCAGAGTAAAGCCGGTGATATCAACAACTGGCTCCCGATCGGCTCGGTAGTCTTGAGAGCGTTCTCAAGAGTCTTAACCATGAGACTAACCGAGGCATGTGCCATCCACCCTCATCAGCAGGGCTTCACCGAAACGCCAGGCTGCTCTGAGAACCTGGCCGTTCTTGACAGACTTTTCAGGCTGAGTAAGTCCCAGAGAAAAACGCTAGCCATAGTGTTCATTGATCTGACCAAGGCCTTCGACACTGTCTCCCACAAGCATATTGCTGAGGTGCTTGAGAGATGTGGTGTGGATGAGTTGATCAGAGGTCTCATCAAGGACTCCTACAGGAATTACTACTTGACAGTAAAAACTGCTCAAGGAGACACCAGAAAGATCGGGATCAGGGTGGGCGTGAAACAGGGCGTTCCAATGTCTCTGCTGCGCTTCAACCTGGCACTGGATCCACTTCTCCACACGTTGGATAGGCTGGGTGTGGGGTTCAGTGTTGAAGGCACTTCCATCACCTCACTGGCTTTCGCCGACGATCTGGTGCTTCTGAGTGACTTGTGGGATGGCATGTCCAGGAACTTGGAAATCCTGGATAGGTTCTCAGATCTCACAGGCCTGAGGACCAACCCAACCAAGTGTCATGGTTTCCTTATTGGGAGCAATGGCCCAAAACGGTACACGGTCAACGACTGTGATGCTCGGTCACTTGCGGGAATGCTTATCCACATGGTGGGGGAACAGGAATCGGCAAAATATCTGGGCATCCAGATAAATCCCTGGAAAGGGATCCTGGAACCCCCACTAAGAGATACAATAAAAGATATGATGGACAAGATATCCAAGGCCCCCCTGAAACCATCTCAGAAGGTCAAGCTTTTGAGAACGTACGCCTTTCCACGGCTCGGCCTCTCAAACGGCGCTGGACAAATGTGACAGGGACATTCATACACAGGTGAAGAAATGACTCCATCTGGAGCCTTTCACCACCGACGGCCTGCTGTACAACAGGTGTGTGGATGGGGGACTTTTCATCACGAAAATGGCTGCACACATCCCGGCAATCCAGCTCAAGAGAATGATGTCTCTGTACAACTCAACCGACCAGTGCACCAAAACAATCTCCAGAGCCTCCCTCCCAAAGCCCGAGAAAACGAGTCAGCTGGACCTAGGGCAAATCGACACAAGCGGGGCAAACATGTCAGCGTGGAGAGAGAGAGGGTGTTTGACAACTGGAGCAAATTGGTGAGGCAGGGCTTGGGCACTGTTGTGTTCAGGAATGACAAAATCTCCAACAGCTGGACCCGGGACCCAGAGAAGCATCGGCTGAAACAATCCGAACTAATCACGGCACTGCAACTCCGTACCAACACACTCCCTAACCTCTCACTGCTGTCGAGAGGAAGGGGGCCCAAGGAGTCACAACAGTGCAGACTCTGTGAACAAGAAAAAGAGACCATGCAGCATATTATTGGGAACTGTGTAAAGCTCAAAAGGAAATGGCGTGGCCAGCGAAACAAAATATGTGACGACCTTAAGAAGGAGGATGAAGACATGGGCTGGCATGTGATGAGGGAAAAAAGACTTGTGTCTGGAGACAGTATTACAGGAGTACTGGACCTCATCATGATCCGGGATCGCACTGCCTTGATTCTTGACGTGACTATCTGTTTGAAAAAACAGAATGCACACTGGTGGATGCGGAGGAAAGGAAGGTCGAGAAGTATGAGAAGTTCAACAAGGCGGTAAAACATCTCTATCCTGAGATAAAAACAGTTCTGGTGGCCGGGTTTCCTCTTGGAGCTAGACGTAAGTGGCACCAAAGGAACTTCAGAGTACTTTATGTGATTATTAGTAAATGTCTTCTGATTTTGAAGCCATTATCCTTACTAATCAATGTAATATCCTTGTTTTGTGCAGGTGCAGGAGTGGATTGTCAGAAAGACGAACAAATAAGGCAACACCATTATTAGTGTAAAGGAGCACAAGAATGCTGCACAACAAGTGGCCACGTGTGACCTGTCACAGGAAGAGGAGTTTGTAAGTTCATCAAGTTTCCTGTGCGAACCTGTTCAACAGCAGAAATTAAATTGATGAACTATAGCAGCCATCTTTTCATCAAATATTATTTGTTTCAGGGACCAATGTTTCAGCTCTACCGACCTTTCTCAGGGCAACAACTGACAGACTTTTTCACCCTATATATCAACTCACCTGCCACAGGTGGCTCCTGATTAGCAATCAGCAGGTAAGGCACCTGACACACTTCCTGTTTCTTCCATATATGGTCTTCTTAGATATACAAAAAAACTGTACCATCATTAAAAGCTCCAGGAATATAACGATTTCATGAACAATAACAGACATCAAATATTTAACATTTCACTAACCGTGTGTGTGTGTGTGTGTGTGTGTGTGTGTGTGCGCGTGTGTGTGTGTGGTTGAGCGAGTGCAGAGAGCGAGCGGCAGAAACGTGACGTGAACACAAGTGGAGCAAAGAAGAAGGTTAGCAGTAAGTTGTCAATAAGGCAGTAAATGTAGAGTACAGACTGTGTGTCAGTTAATAAATGCTGCAGCTCCTCAACACAAAGAAAATACTCGTCTATCAAAAGGGCTGCCAGCAATTCTTATTTTAGTGTCAATCTCAGCCGCTCTTTAACAGAGAACGGAGAAATGTCTGGCTGATGAGTCTCTGTCTTGAGTTTTTCCCCCGTTTTGGATTATTCCATCTTCTGGTGAAGACATATCTTCCACCACTCTCAAAAATAGAATCAGTATTGTGTTTATACATGAAGAGTCTTGCTGTACACTAAAATAATGATTTGTTGTAAGTATTGGAAACACAGTGCTCGGTGTAGACGTTGATTCCAGCCCTTCATTCTAACCAGTAACGCTCGTGTTACATCAGACGCCATCTTATGGTGAAGAAATAGATTACACTCTACAGTCGGTAGGCCTGTTGTGTTCATACATCAGGAGGGCTTGCTGTAAAACAATATGTCATGAGCATCTATGGCACAGGAGTCAGGGTGATTCAAGTCTTTTATTCTATAATGAGACACACAACCAGTCAGTTCAGGAGGACGGACAGACGGATCAGCACAGCTTGCTCCCACAACACCATGAAAATCCTTCTCTGCTGTAGGTTACTATGTTGGCTTGAAAGACTTTACATTGTGGTCGTATAGTGATACAATCATAATAAAATAAACTTACAAATGAAATAAAATACATTAAAATGACTGTGTACCTTTTTACAATATCAATAACTCTCTATAACATCAATATCTACAGTATTATACCAAAACTAGAATGGATTCTTTACAGTAGAAAAGATGTCATTTAATCCCATGCAAGTTCTTTTATATTTATATATATATATATATATATATATATATATATATATATTACATTTATGTTCCTCTGCTGCCACCTTCAGGAATGTTACAGTAACAGCAGACAAGCTGGTTTATCTCTGTTAACAAGCATGAATGAATCTGTTACCTATTAAATGGCTGATTTAACTTCACTCTGCTTCACATATCTGAACACACTGTAACGGACTGTGTTCATGTCAGTGTTTAACTGTTATGAGTGTTACTGTAAGAAACATTAGGTCCCAGCGTAAGTCACTGTACACAATGTCCTCTTCCAACCTGAAAGACCAGGTTAACTATAGAGAACATATTTGACCTTCAAAGGTCAGCAACACAATCACAGCCCAAACCTATGCAGTAGAAACATCTGGTCAACGTGAAGTGGAAACAATAACAATACAGGACTCTTACAGATAAAGTATTATCAGCCAGCTGCAAAAGAAGGTTTCAGCAAGGACAAGGCCAACTAAGACAAAGCTAACCGCTACTTCTCGCCAAATCAAGGTGAAGCTGTATTTTACAAAAACCCTGGAAGAAAATGTTGTGGAGATTGTACCATGGAACA
Organism: Thunnus maccoyii; assembly: GCF_910596095.1. Taxonomy (NCBI): domain Eukaryota; kingdom Metazoa; phylum Chordata; class Actinopteri; order Scombriformes; family Scombridae; genus Thunnus; species Thunnus maccoyii. Next base: position 316,203 of record NC_056536.1, on the reverse strand, counting down.
AACATTTCAAGCATCTTAAATGCCTTGTTGATCAGTCTAAACCCAAAATCTGAACATCTGATCATATTCAGCACAAACATGATGAAACATTGTTTACTCCACTGTTACCTGTGTACAGTGGACTAGTGACACACAAACACATTCGTCAGTGTCACTGTATTTTTACACTTCAAAAATACACAAGTCAAATACAACAGACACTTAAACATGTTTTTTATTGGTAATTGAGTTAAAATAGAAGACATGAAGCCAGTTTAGATGATTTAAAGAATAAATCCAGTTCCATGAGTTGCTCAGCAGGAATGACATCAATAGCTTGTTGTTGTTGGATAGCCTCATTAAGACAGCAATAGTGGAAGTCAAGTGGACACTTAGCACTCTCAGCCTACTGTTTAACATCATTATGAGCTCTTCACCTGTGAATAGATTCACTAGCACTCATTCACAGTTTGGCTGCATTGTGGGGGAAGCCCCATTGACCCTGTCCTGTTGTCAGAAAAGATGTGAGAACACACTGCATGTGAAAAACAATATCAGCTGAGTGGTTTTATTCTGACTTTACAAGTTTTAAACTTGAAAGTTAACATAGTTAACATGGGTCAGAGGTCAACTTTGGTCTGTATATTTAAGCTGGTATTTCAGGTTAGCGTGATCTGATTTACTGGTGTCTTACCTCATTTTAAAGCTCAGATTCAGACCTTCTCATAGAGAGAAACACTGTTAATGTGAAACCTTCTGCTGACTAGCAGCACGTTGGTGAATTCTGGTTACATTCAGCTGGTTTGAAAAGGCCAGCAGGAAACCTGTATTCATGTTTTTACCTTTCCTCCTGTATTTCTGTCAAACCTTCAAATAAAACATGTTGGACACCAAATTAAAGCTCAGACTCTCTTCTTTCCAACAAGTATCGGCTTTCCATCCTAGCACAAACTGGCTGCTAATAATAGATGAATGCAGAATTGTGGAACAATATACATTAAATACAAACAACAATACATAACTTAATTCAATCAATTAACATCAATACGTCAAAAGTGAACAAATAAATACATGAAATAGAAATATTTACAAAGCTGTGTGAAAAAAGAAATGAAGACACAAGGAGAAATATATACTAACATAAACAAACAACATTGAGGAGTCTCAGTATAATATATAATTAATATTATTAATAATATACAATATAATTACTATATATAATGTTACAATTAAAATGGCGGGCTTATATCTTTACACAAAGAGATAATACTAATACTACTACTACTAATAATATAGATATAATTATACTATAGATAATGTACAGATATGTATAGATAACAATGCTACTCATTGTCACTGATGTCTCGGCTGGTGTTACTGGGGGAACAGCTGCTTGGTACTGGGCAGAAGATATTTTGCTGATGTGTACAACCTGATAGTTTGTTTGTTTGGTGGCTTCTAACAGGATTTAAAAAGGCAATTGTAGAGAAAAGATTGGCATTACTAAATGACTGGGCTGTTTCTGTGGAAAGCTAATTAGGGATATTGAAAAAAATATATATAAACATTAACAGGTGGTTAAAAGTAACCAGAAAAAAATGTGCAAACAAATGATTTTATTATCAATTTTCAATGTTTTATCTGCTATAATTTATTATGTATGAATATAGCATCTTCCTAAATTGCATTATAATTTGTGTTATGCCCAGTCCAGATAATTTCTCCCGTTAGCTTAACAACAGTCCTTAACAGTCCTTCCATGGATGTATAAGAGTCCTTCAGGCTGCTACAACAAGCTAACTGTTGCATTGGCTAACACAAGGAGCTATCTACTGCTGCTACTCTGCCTTACAGTGGAGAGAATTGAAGATGAAATCTGGAAACTATCATTGGACCAACTCGATGTCAATATTGCATTCTGGTTGTTGATTGATTAGGGAGGCCGTCCTACCTTGGAGCATCATTTTACCTGTCTTCTCCAAAGAAGAGAGAAAAATTATGTTGTAAATAATACTGAGATTTGGTAATGGTTTATTTCAACCAAATATTCTTTTTTATATTTTGATCTCCCTTCTTGCATGGCTAAAATGAGCTCTTCTTTGTTTAGAAACAATATGTATATGCTAAATGTCTTTAAAGAAGCAGCCTTTACTCCACTCAGGGGTTTTTGTTTTTAAAAGCAAATTGTTTTATTGGCATATAAAATTGCCTCCCACCCCTCTGATGTCATCAGGTGGGGGACAATCATATAGTTTGATGCGGTATGTTGGTTTTCCTCCTGTCCTCCCCAATTATTTGAGTCATCAGCTGCCACTGGTGTGGGGGTTGAATGCAGCTCATTTTTGTAGGATACAGCAGAAAGGCCTATATACATACAGTACATTATACAAACTTTGTATGAAGTTTGGTGTTATTATCATTTATTTTACAATAATTATAGGTCTTATATGTATAATTCAGTAGTGGGGATGACCTATGAGGGGAAGGGAAAAAATGGAGTGAGAGTGACAGTTTAGTGATAAAGTACATCAAAACTAAAAGTTGTAGCTCTGTACTGCAGTTTTTCCCTTATTAAGGCCCAAACACCTAGTGGTTCACTCACACTCTCCATTCACATATATGAGTATCAGTTACTTATTGTCTCTACACACCTGACAGGACACATGTCAATCACACTTTCACCAGGTCATGTGGGTTAAAAGTCTTTACTTTTCTAAAAATGGACTTGATGAAAATTAGGAAATTAATTTGTTTCACACACAAACTCATCAAGAGTTTTCAATTTACTAACTGAAATTCAAGTGAATGGACCCAAAACTTGCATAATTTTGATGACACAGCTGTGAGTAAGACAGACAGGTGTGAGCGAGACAGACAGGTGTGAACGAGACAGACAGGTGTGAACGAGACAGACAGGTGTGAGCGAGACAGACATGTGTGAGCGAGACAGACAGGTGTGAGCGAAACAGACAGGTGTGAGTAAGACAGACAGGTGTGAACGAGACAGACAGGTGTGAGCGAGACAGACAGGTGTGAACGAGACAGACAGGTGTGAACGAGACAGACAGGTGTGAACGAGACAGACAGGTGTGAGTAAGACAGACAGGTGTGAACGAGACAGACAGGTGTGAACGAGACAGACAGGTGTGAGCGAGACAGACAGGTGTGAACGAGACAGACAGGTGTGAGCGAGACAGACAGGTGTGAACGAGACAGACAGGTGTGAGCGAGACAGACAGGTGTGAGTGAGACAGACAGGTGTGAACGAGACAGACAGGTGTGAGTGAGACAGACAGGTGTGAACGAGACATACAGGTGTGAGCGAGACAGACAGGCGTGAACGAGACAGACAGGTGTGAACGAGACAGGTGTGAGCGAGACAGACAGGTGTGAACGAGACAGACAGGTGTGAACGAGACAGACAGGTGTGAGCGAAACAGACAGGTGTGAGCGAGACAGACAGGCGTGAACGAGACAGACAGGTGTGAACGAGACAGACAGGTGTGAACGAGACAGACAGGTGTGAGCGAGACAGACAGGTGTGAACGAGACAGACAGGTGTGAGCGAGACAGACAGGTGTGAACGAGACAGACAGGTGTGAACGAGACAGACAGGTGTGAACGAGACAGACAGGTGTGAGCGAGACAGACAGGTGTGAGCGAGACAGACAGGTGTGAACGAGACAGACAGGTGTGAGCAAGACAGACAGGTGTGAGCGAGACATACAGGTGTGAACGAGACAGACAGGTGTGAACGAGACAGACAGGTGTGAGCGAGACAGACAGGCGTGAGCGAGACAGACAGGCGTGAACGAGACAGACAGGTGTGAACGAGACAGGTGTGAGCGAGACAGACAGGTGTGAGCGAGACAGACAGGTGTGAGCGAGACAGACAGGCGTGAGCGAGACAGACAGGCGTGAACGAGACAGACAGGTGTGAACGAGACAGGTGTGAGCGAGACAGACAGGTGTGAGCGAGACAGACAGGTGTGAACGAGACAGGTGTGAACGAGACAGACAGGTGTGAGCGAGACAGACAGGTGTGAGCGAGACAGACAGGTGTGAACGAGACAGGTGTGAACGAGACAGACAGGTGTGAGCGAGACAGACAGGTGTGAACGAGACAGACAGGTGTGAACGAGACAGACAGGTGTGAGCGAGACAGACATGTCTCACCCTGCAGGAAATTCTCATCCTCACACCGGTGAGATTTGATGTTTCACCATGACAGAGGAAGTTGCTATAACTTTATTGTAAATGCTCCAGTCTGCACCAAACTTTACATGTTTGATAAGAGTCCCGGCCTGAACACGTCTACATGACGATATTCCATCAGTGATGCAAACTGGCTGAATAGAGCCCCCTATGAAATTTCAGCAAAGCAGCCCCAGCAGCAGGCAAAATAGAGGACAAAGGAAGTGAAGTATATCTCCTTCTTGCACTGTCTGAAAACAGTCGGGTCTGAAGACATCTACATGCCCGTCACAGAAGCCCTTCGATTGCACCGCAGCCTGACATCCGCGGAGGCGCGAGGGCCCGTTCAACACTGCTTGCAGCTTTAATTTTAAGTTATATTCTGTTAATAACATTGTGCTGCAACCTCAGACTGGGATTAGTAATTTTAGTTTCTTTTAAGATTTCCCAGTGTGATTGGCTGCATAGATGGCACACACATTCCCATCATGGCTCCCTCACGTAATGAAGCCGATTATGTGAATAGGAAGTCCATTCACAGCATAAATGTACAGGTACATTTAGATTGACTACTGTTTCAAAATGTTAAAGACTGCATCATAGTTCAACTAACATCTGTCATTCTCTGCAGTGTCAAGATCATATGTGATGCTGCATACATCATTTCCAATGTGGAGGCCAAGTGGCCTGGGTCTGTTCATGACTCGAGGATATATCGCAAGTCTAACCTGAGCAACAGACTGCAACGTGGTAAGCAGCCTAAAGTTTTGCACAATATAATTCACTTGTCTCCCTCCTTTAATACACTCTAATGTATCCACTATACATTACAGGAGAGTTTGATGGCCTTCTGCTGGGTGACAGGGATTAACTATGCCAACCTAGGCTGCTGACCCTTTACCCTGACCCTGAACCAGGCCCCCAACAGAACTTCAACCGGGCTCACTGCAGTACGACAGCCTGGGTGGAGATGACCAAAGGCCTGCTGAAAGTCCGTTTCCAGTGCCTACGTCACCTCAGGGTGACCCCTTAGAGGGCCTGTGATATTATTGTGGCATGTGTTGTTCTTCATAATATTGCCACTATTAGAGGAGAGCAACACCCTGCCCTACAAATTGAAGACCCTGATGATGACCCCATCCACCTGCCAGCTATCCAGGACAGCAGAGCAGTCAGAGACACCATATGCCATAATCACTTTAGAGTTTAAGTCACCATCATCACCACCACCACAGCAGTCAAATAAAGACATAATACACATTTCATTTGGTCTTCTTTATTTCCTACAAATACAAAAGCTAGTTTAGTTAATGTTCCAATAGTTAACAGGATCAACATAATTCACCTGTGACCATGCACCCACCTCTAGCTTGTGCTCCAGTATTTCAATTTCCAGATCTGCCTTCCTAATCTGGCGGTCCAAGTATAACATTTCTTTATCGGTTTTCTTTATTTTTTTTCCACTGTGTCAATCTGTGCAGTGGAAGTTGAGAGACCCTCCTGCTGCTGCCCAGCCATGCTCTGTTAAAAAGGATGAGAATGTGTTAATACTTCAGTGTAGGCTAAATGTCACTCTATTTTCCACCAGAATGGTAAGAAATGTGAATGGGAAGAGAACTATCAGTAACATATCAAGATGTTACCTCTATAGGCCTTTCTGTATCCCCCTCAGTAAAGGCAGCAGAAACAGTTTCCTCGTCCTCTTCATCCTAGATGAGTGATATGTTTCAGTATTCTTAAACTACCATTTGGCTAAATCTTTGGAGTATTGCCTACTTACAGTTACAAGGTCTGTTGTGGCGTGAGGGGGATCCACCAGGCAGATAGCACCATCAGAATCTGTTGGGACAAAAGAAAAAAAAAAAGACATGAAAGGGAAATAAATATTTGTATGAATAGGCTAAAAAAGATATATAGGCCTAGGCATATTACATTTTATAAAGGCACTTGTGTCTTGGGGGGTGGGCTCAGAGGATGAGCTCCCTCCAGGGATTCCCTCAGCCACTGGCCTTCCTATAGTCTGGCTTAGGGCCAGCTCCTCTGCCTCCGTTAGAGGTGGCGGTGCTGGACCACCACCCGTTTTACGGACATCTGCCTTCTTTCTGTTGGCTGAGTAGAAGTCTGTGTTAGTTTAAATAGGATTAATTATTTAACAGAACAGTCACAGCAACAGCTACTTAATATTTACTTTACAATGTAAAACATGATCAAAATGAGGTTCCCCCATGAGATTATGCCGAGGTCTCACCTGTTTGAACAATGTTTTTATATTTCATCCTAAACTGCTGCTAAGTGCGCTTCTCCCCCGCAGGATTGGACCTAAATGAAATAAATGAATAGGCGACCAATCAAGCAGTTTTCCTCTGTAATATTATTGTGATTACAAAGGACTACATTTAAACTCACGCATTGACCCGAGCAGCGATGTTCTCCCACGCCGTCTCCCTCTCTTTTGCAGCTGCAGCGGTGTTGCACTTCTTTTTGAAAATGTGTTCAAACGCAGCCTTCCTCTTCCCCGTTGCCATGGTGACTCGTCGAATCGGGGCTCCACTGATGCTGGCTTTTTATAGTTGTGGTGCACGCGCTTAACTCCAGGTGAAACTACTCTGAGTTGATTAAACTGACTCAAATCAGCTGTTCTGGAACCGGAAACTCAGAGTTTCTTATCTCAGAGTAGATCAACTCAGAGTTCAGGATTAGACTCAGAGTTTGTTGAACCTGCTTTGTGAAACGGACCCCTGTTCCATGACCCAGAAACTGATACATCACCACTTGGAGTGTGAATAGCATGAAAAACACTAAACCTGCAGCTCAGAGAAACCAGCCTGAAACACATTCTCAGAACCATCTGGTGATAAAAAACAAATATTCCCAGTATTAACCAGGTGATGACAAACATATTTCAGATGACACTTCAGTACTGTTTGCTCTTCCAATCGAGCACATGTATTATGAACCAGGCAGTAAAATGTCTGGAGGGACTTTGGCACTAAAAGGACTGTAACATTGACAGATATCTACTTGATTTGCACAGACATTTTGCACACTTTTTGCGCAGGAGGACTGTGGATTTTGTCCCACATCACTTCCATTGTAAGGTCATTATGAAGGGATCTTCTAATGGTCAGTTTGAACAGGAGGAATGATTACAACAAGAACAACATGTTTCACTGTTCATTTGGGCTCCTGACTGTTGTTTTAAGCCAGACTTGAAAAATTGTGAACCCGTCCTTTAATCACTAGACTGGCAGTCAGTTCCACCTTATCTTTTTTTTTTTTCTATTTTACATCTCATTTCTGCTAATGACAAAATGTTCCTGCCATATTGATTTTTTTGGAATAATAAATGTGTCTATTATTTATAAAACACTTTCATATCACATCTGATCTTTCTGAGGACATTGCTCAACACGGTTACACAATCTTTCCAAATACTGCAGAGACATTTCAACATTTCATTTTCATACACAAATTTGAAATTGCAAAGAAGAAACTCTCCTTAATAAGTGAATATAAAAAAACATTTATGTCTGAAATCCAGGATCTGGTTTGAGCAGCTCTGCCTCCAAGAAATGTTTGAATAACTTCAACTTGTTGGGGAGTTGACTTGTGAATATGATGGTGTTGAATTGTAGTACTCTGCTGGAGAACTCAGTGCAGGTCAGTCTGGATGTGGGCATCAGTAAAGTGTGAATGTAAAAGCTGCAGCATCATCACTTAAGAGGATGCACAACAAAGCTGAACATATATGGACATAACCAACGAACTCCAGGGCGTTTGTGAGTCTGTCCGTTTCCCTCGACAAGAACTGTTCCTCTTTTTTTGTGAATCGGCAGAATATAAGATCACACCTCTCTGGTTCACTCATCATTAGACTTTAGTGAGTTGTTAGTAACTGAACACAGGAGGCGTTTACAGCAAAGATCCAGTGTTAACAAGCGTCTGAAGATGAGGAAGACTCTCTGCATTTGTCTGCTCACCCTGGCTATCGTGATGCTGTTGTGTGCATCAGGAGGTACAGCTCTTCATCTACACTTTTTGCACTGTTTTACATACAGAGTAATGAAGTTATACTAGTCAACAGACTATTGATCTGTAATGTCATTATGACTTTGTGCTTAATGCAACTGCATCTCATGTTTTTACAAAAAATAATAATTTGTACAGTAATGTAGTACCGTACATGAAAGGTTTTCCTCTGACTGCTTCAGACAATAGCATTTAGTGTATAGTTTGTAAAAATAATGATTATTAATGATTATTATTACTATTGTTTATTTATGTATTCATCTATTTAGCACATTTTCAAACATAGTTGCATAGTGCTTGTTCTACTGTTTACATTTGTTTACAATGTGAGATCTGTGAAACACTTTGTATCACACTGACCTGTATGAAAGGTGCTATACAAATCAATTGATTAAAAGTAAAAACCAACAGAGGAAACAGTAAAAATACTAAAATAATTAGATTACAAGAAGTCAACTCTAAAACGATGAGGAGCACAGACCACAACAAGATAAAAAAAAAAAAAACAGTAGTGACAATTTAAAGGTCTATATTTATATTCTTGGACTCTACTGGAATATCTTTGTATGATTTACAGCTAAAAGCTCCTTATTGATCTTATACTGGCCCTTTATGCAACCTCTTGCAGCTGTAGAGTCTTGCTTCAATAAAAACTACACACTAGGAAAGACCTACGTTTCTAAGTTTTTAACCCCTTTAGAAATGAATCACAGCCTGATGTCTATATGAATAAAGAAGTATTAGTGTTGAATCTTGGACGGATCATGTTGTCTGGGTACCTCCCAGTGTGTAACAGTGTGTCATGTTTGTTGTATTGATGAGTAAAAAATTAATTCACAGTGACTCTCTCTGTATGATGGTCTGGCAGGTTCTCCCATATTTCTCTGCTGCATGAAAGCCAGTGCTCTAAGGAAGACTTCTATTGGGTCAATCAAGGCGTGTTATGAACAGAAACCACGAGGCGGTTGCGTGCATGCCTTCCTGTAAGTACAGCATGTTTTTTTGAACATGTCTTTAAACATACTAAACCTGAATAAATCTGTATTCATCTCTCTCTGATGTCATTACTGTAATCTGCTGGAAAACTAGTCGAGAAGAACTTCCTGATACCAGAACACCACTCAGTGACATGAAGTCATAGCTGTCTCAGGGTTAAATATACTGTATTACAGGATACTTGAGCTTCATTCAGGTTTGGTTGCATAAAAGAATCTGTCAAATGATAAATGTTTGTCTGAGCGTATTGTATCATTTCCGGTTGCCGACTGTGTCTACTGATAACGTTGTTGCTGCTCTCATCTCAGTTGATTTTCCTATATATATCACATTACTGTGGATTAATATCTGTTGTATATTTAAACTTTCGCTAGTTTTACACAAGCACGCTTACCCTAGCACGTCAGCACGTCCACTTTACTTGAAGAGTTTACCAACTTTTATGTAAACAGTGTCACGGCTCTTGTCAATCAGATGTAATTGCCTTTACAAGCACTCTCAGCGCTTTTCTCTTAGCGACTTTTCTCGCTAATCGCACAAGTTGTTAGTCACTTTGGCTCTGCAGCTAGCATTAGCAGCTAACTTAAACTAAGCAGTTAGCGATGGCTTCTCTCTCTCCCTCTCGTTCTCCTGCTCTCTCTTGCTCGGTGTGTCAAATGTTCAGTTACTCCTCTGCCTCCTTTAGTGATAGTGATAAGTGTAATAAGTGTAGTTTATTTGCAGCACTGGAGGCAAGGCTTAGTGAATTGGAAGCGCGGCTCCGCACCGTGGAAAAACAATCAGCAGCTAATGTAGTTAGCCAGCCCCCAGTATCCGGTGCGGGCCGACCTAGCGTAGCTCCCACTCCCCCGGTAGCTCCCGAGCAGCCAGGAAGCCAGGGCGGCTGGGTGACTGTCCGAAGGAAGCATAGCCCTAAGCTGAAGCCCACGGTTCACCACCAACCAGTTCATGTTTCTAACAGGTTCTCCCCCCTCAGTAACACACCCGCTGAGAAACAAACTCTGATTATTGGCAGCTCCATAGTCAGAAACGTGAAGTTAGCGACACCAGCAGCTATAGTTAAATGTATTCCTGGGGCCAGAGCGGGCGACATTGAGTCAAATTTAAAACTGCTGGCTAAGAATAAACGTAAATATGGTACGATTGTCATCCATGTCGGCGGCAACGACTCCCGATTACGCCAATCAGAAGTCACCAAAATTAATGTTGAGTCGGTGTGTACATTTGCTAAAACAATGTGGGACTCCGTAATTTTCTCTGGACCGCTGCCTAATCTGACCAGTGATGTCATGTATAGCCGCATGTCATCAGTCAACCGCTGGCTGTCGAGGTGGCGTCCAGCAAACGATGTGGGCTTCATAGATAACTGGCAGACTTTCTGGGGAAGACCTGGTCTGACTAGGAGAGACGGCATACATCCCACTCTGGATGGAGCTGCTCTCATATCTAGAAATATGGCCAAGTTTATTAGTAAACCAAAACCATGACAACCCAGAGCTGAGACCAGGAAGCAGAGCTGCAGTCCTACACGCTTCTCTGCACCTCCATTAGAGCAGTTACCCACCCAAAACCACATAGAGACCACGTCTGTCCCCAAAACCACATAGAGACTGTGTCTGTCCCCAAAACCACATAGAGACTGTGTCTATCCCCAAAACCACATAGAGACCACGTCTGTCCCCAAAACCACATAGAGACTGTGTCTATCCCCAAAACCACATAGAGACCACGTCTGTCCCCAAAACCACATAGAGACTGTGTCTGTCCCCCAAAACCACATAGAGACCACGTCTGTCCCCAAAACCACATAGAGACTGTGTCTGTCCCCCAAAACCACATAGAGACTGTGTCTGTCCCCAAAACCACATAGAGACCACGTCTGTCCCCCAAAACCACATAGAGACTGTGTCTGTCCCCCAAAACCACATAGAGACCACGTCTGTCCCCAAAACCACATAGAGACTGTGTCTGTCCCCCAAAACCACATAGAGACTGTGTCTGTCCCCAAAACCACATAGAGACCACGTCTGTCCCCCAAAACCACATAGAGACTGTGTCTGTCCCCAAAACCACATAGAGACCACGTCTGTCCCCAAAACCACATAGAGACTGTGTCTATCCCCAAAACCACATAGAGACCGTGTCTGTCTCCAAAACCACATAGAGACTGCGTCTGACCCCAAAACCACATAGAGACTGTGTCTGTCCCCCAAAACCACATAGAGACTGTCTATCCCCAAAACCACATAGAGACTGCGTCTGACCCCAAAACCACATAGAGACTGCGTCTGTCCCCCAAAACCACATAGAGACTGTCTATCCCCAAAACCACAGAGACTGTGTCTGTCCCCAAAACCACATAGAGACTGCGTCTGACCCCAAAACCACATAGAGACTGCGTCTGTCCCCCAAAACCACATAGAGACTGTGTCTGTCCCCCAAAACCACATAGAGACTGTGTCTGTCCCCCAAAACCACATAGAGACTGTGTCTGTCCCCCAAAACCACATAGAGACTGTATCTGTCCCCCAAAACCACATAGAGACTGTGTCTGTCCCCAAAACCACATAGAGACTGTGTCTGTCCCCCAAAACCACATAGAGACTGTGTCTGTCCCCAAAACCACATAGAGACTGTGTCTGTCCCCCAAAACCACATAGAGACTGTGTCTGTCCCCCAAAACCACATAGAGACTGTGTCTGTCCCCAAAACCACATAGAGACTGTGTCTGTCCCCAAAACCACATAGAGACTGTGTCTGTCCCCCAAAACCACATAGAGACTGTGTCTGTCCCCCAAAACCACATAGAGACTGTGTCTGATCCCAAAACCACATAGAGACTGTGTCTGTCCCCCAAAACCACATAGAGACTGTGTCTGATCCCAAAACCACATAGAGACTGTGTCTGATCCGAAAACCACATAGAGACTGTGTCTGTCCCCAAAACCACATAGAGACTGTGTCTGTCCCCCAAAACCACATAGAGACTGTATGTCCCCAAAACCACATAGAGACTGTGTCTGATCCCAAAACCACATAGAGACTGTGTCTGTCCCCAAAACCACATAGAGACTGTGTCTGTCCCCAAAACCACATAGAGACTGTGTCTGTCCCCCGACCACATAGAGACTGTGTCTGTCTCCAAAACCACATAGAGACTGTGTCTGACCCCAAAACCACATAGAGACTGTGTCTGTCCCCCAAAACCACATAGAGACTGTCTATCCCCAAAACCACATAGAGACTGCGTCTGACCCCAAAACCACATAGAGACTGCGTCTGTCCCCCAAAACCACATAGAGACTGTCTATCCCCAAAACCACATAGAGACTGTGTCTGTCCCCAAAACCACATAGAGACTGCGTCTGACCCCAAAACCACATAGAGACTGCGTCTGTCCCCCAAAACCACATAGAGACTGTGTCTGTCCCCCAAAACCACATAGAGACTGTGTCTGTCCCCCAAAACCACATAGAGACTGTGTCTGTCCCCAAAACCACATAGAGACTGTGTTTGTCCCCCAAAACCACATAGAGACCGTGTCTGTCCCCCAAAACCACATAGAGACTGTGTCTGTCCCCAAAACCACATAGAGACTGCGTCTGACCCCAAAACCACATAGAGACTGCGTCTGACCCCAAAACCACATAGAGACTGTGTCTGTCCCCCAAAACCATATAGAGACTGTGTCTGTCCCCAAAACCACATAGAGACTGTGTCTGTCCCCCAAAACCACATAGAGACTGTGTCTGTCCCCAAAACCACATAGAGACTGTGTCTGTCCCCAAAACCACATAGAGACTGCGTCTGACCCCAAAACCACATAGAGACTGCGTCTGTCCCCCAAAACCACATAGAGACTGCGTCTGTCCCCAAAACCACATAGAGACTGTGTCTGTCCCCCAAAACCACATAGAGACTGTATCTGTCCCCCAAAACCACATAGAGACTGTGTCTGTCCCCAAAACCACATAGAGACTGTGTCTGTCCCCCAAAACCACATAGAGACTGTGTCTGTCCCCAAAACCACATAGAGACTGTGTCTGTCCCCCGACCACATAGAGACTGTGTCTGTCCCCAAAACCACATAGAGACTGTGTCTGATCCCAAAACCACATAGAGACTGTGTCTGTCCCCAAAACCACATAGAGACTGTGTCTGTCCCCCAAAACCACATAGAGACTGTGTCTGTCCCCAAAACCACATAGAGACTGTGTCTGTCCCCCAAAACCACATAGAGACTGTGTCTGTCCCCCAAAACCACATAGAGACTGTGTCTGTCCCCAAAACCACATAGAGACTGTGTCTGATCCCAAAACCACATAGAGACTGTGTCTGTCCCCAAAACCACATAGAGACTGTGTCTGTCCCCCAAAACCACATAGAGACTGTGTCTGTCCCCCAAAACCACATAGAGACTGTGTCTGATCCCAAAACCACATAGAGACTGTGTCTGTCCCCCAAAACCACATAGAGACTGTGTCTGATCCCAAAACCACATAGAGACTGTGTCTGATCCGAAAACCACATAGAGACTGTGTCTGTCCCCAAAACCACATAGAGACTGTGTCTGTCCCCCAAAACCACATAGAGACTGTGTCTGTCCCCAAAACCACATAGAGACTGTGTCTGATCCCAAAACCACATAGAGACTGTGTCTGTCCCCAAAACCACATAGAGACTGTGTCTGTCCCCAAAACCACATAGAGACTGTGTCTGATCCCAAAACCACATAGAGACTGTGTCTGTCCCCCGACCACATAGAGACTGTGTCTGTCCCCAAAACCACATAGAGACTGTGTCTGTCCCCCAAAACCACATAGAGACTGTGTCTGTCCCCCGACCACATAGAGACTGTGTCTGATCCCAAAACCACATAGAGACTGTGTCTGTCCCCCGACCACATAGAGACTGTGTCTGTCCCCCGACCACTTAAATCTATTGAATCTAAAATAAACAGAAGAAGAGTCATTCATGAAAATCTAGTAAAAATTAAAACCACTACTGCAATAGTACAACAAAATAAGAGAATTAAATGTGGACTCTTGAACATTAGATCTCTGTCATCTGAAGCCGTATTAATAAACGATTTAATCTCAGATCATCATATTGATTGATTGTCTTACTGAAACCTGGCTGTGTCATGAAGAACATGTCAGTCTAAATGAATCCAGTCCTCCCAGTCATATTAATACTCACATTCCTCCAGACACTGGCCGAGGAGGAGGAGTCACAGCCTCATTATCAACTCTAGACCTGAACTTCATTATAACTCATCAGAAAGTCTTGTTCTTAGTCTCTCAGCCAACCTGGAAAACTTTACAGCCAGTTCTATGTGTTATAGTGAACCGTCCTCCTGGTCCGTACTCTGAACTCTTATCTGAATTCTCAGAGTTTTTGTCGTATTTAGTCCTTAGTACAGATAAAGTAATTATAGTAGGTGATTTAATATTCATGTGGACGTTGATAATGACAGTCTCAGTACTGCATTTATCTCATTATTAGACTCAATTGGCTTCTCTCAGTGTGTAAATAATCCCACTCACTGTCTTAACCACACCCTAGACCTTGTTCTGGCTTATGGGATTGAAATTGAACATTTAATAGTTTTTCCACAAAATCCTATTTTATCAGATCATTTTTTAATAACTTTTGAATTCCTATTACTGGATTACACACCATTAGACAAAAATGTCCTCACTAGATGTCTCTCTGATAGTGTTGTAGATAAATTTAAGGAAGCAGTTCCATCAGTACTGAATTCACTGCCATGTCTCAATACTACAGAGGACTCTTATGTTAACTTTAGTTCCTCCCAAATTGATAATCTTATTGATAGTGCTGCAGGCTCACTAAGACAAACACTCGACTCCATCGCCCCCTTAAAAAAGAAGATAATAAAACATAAGAGGTTAGCTCCATGGTATAACTCCCAAACCCGCAAATTAAAGCAAACATCATGAACATTGGAAAGGATTTGGTGTTCCACCAAAGTAGAAGAATCTCGCTTAGTCTGGCAAGATAGTGTTAAAACATATAGGAAGGCCCTCTGTAATGCCAGAGCCGCCTATTACTCAGCATTAATAGAAGAGAATAAAAACTGCCCTAGGTTCCTTTTCAGCACTTTGGCTGACAAAGAGTCATAACTCTACTGATCCATGTATTCCTATAGCTCTCAGTAGTAACGACTTTATGAGCTTCTTTAATGATAAAATTCTAACTATTAGAGACAAAATTAACCACCTCCTGCCCTCAACAGGCACCGTTCTCTCCCCAAACACAGGGACCTTGGTAACGGCAGTAAATCCTGACATATATTTGGACTGTTTGTCTCCAGTAGACTTGTCTGAACTAACTTCAATGATTTGTTCAGCTAAACCATCAACCTGTCTCTTAGATCCCATCCCAACTAGGCTGCTTAAGGAAGCCTTACCCTTAGTGAGCACTTCTTTACTAGATATGATCAATCTGTCTTTAGTAACAGGCTATGTACCACAGTCCTTTAAAGTAGCTGTAATTAAACCTCTTCTTAAGAAGCCTACTCTTGATTCAGGTGTTTTAGCCAATTATAGACCTATATCTAACCTTCCATTTCTCTCTAAGATCCTTGAGAAAGCAGTCTCTAATCAGTTATGTGACTTTCTACATAACAATAGTTTATTTGAGGATTTTCAGTCAGGATTTAGAGGCATCATAGCACAGAGACAGCACTGGTGAAAGTCACTAATGACCTCCTAACTGCATCAGACAAAGGATTTGTCTCTATACTTGTCCTGTTAGATCTTAGTGCTGCATTCGACACAATTGACCATCAAATCCTTTTGCAGTGACTGGAACATTTAATTGGCATTAAAGGAACTGCATTAAGCTGGTTTAAGTCCTATTTATCAGATTTCAGTTTGTACATGTTAATGATGAATCCTCCATGAAGGCAAAAGTTAGACACGGAGTTCCACAAGGTTCTGTACTTGGACCAATTCTATTCACCTTATATATGCTTCCTTTAGGTAATATTATTAGGAAACACTCCATAAATTTTCATTGTTATGCAGATGACACCCAATTATATTTATCAGTGAAGCCTGATTAAACCAATCAGTTAAACAAACTCCAAACATGCCTTAACGACATAAAGACCTGGATGACCTGCAATTTTCTACTACTAAACTCAGATAAAACTGAAGTTATTGTGTTTGGCCCTAAACACCTTAGAAACACATTATCTAATGATATAGCTACTCTGGATGGCATTACCCTGGCCTCCAGCACCACCGTAAGGAATCTGGGAGTTATCTTTGATCAGGATATGTCCTTTAACTCCCACATAAATCAAATCTCAAGGACTGCCTTTTTTCACTTACGTAATATCACAAAAATCAGGCACATCCTGTCCCTAAAAGATGCAGAAAAACTAGTTCACGCATTTGTTACTTCTAGGCTGGATTATTGTAATTCCTTATTATCAGGCTGCCCTAACAAGTCTCTAAAGACTCTCCAGCTGGTCCAGAATGCAGCTGCACGTGTTCTGACTAAAACTAGAAAAAGAGATCACATTTCTCCCATTTTAGCTTCACTACATTGGCTTCCTGTAAAATCTAGAATAGAATTTAAAATCCTTCTCCTAACTTATAAAGCCCTTAATGGTCAGGCACCATCATATCTTGAAGAGCTCATAGTACCGTATTATCCCACTAGAACACTGCGCTCCCAGTATGCAGCTTACTGGTGGTTCCTACAGTCTTTAAAAGTAGAATGGGAGGCAGAGCCTTCAGCTATCAGGCTCCTCTTCTATGGAACCATCTACCGGATTCAGTCCGGGGTGCAGACACCCTCTCTATGTTTAAGAGTAGGCTTAAAACTTTCCTTTTTGATAAAGCTTATAGTTAGGGCCGACCAGGCTCGCCTTGGATCAGCCCTTAGTTATGCTGCTATAGGCCTAGACTACTGGGGGACTTCCCATGATGCACTGAGCTCCTCTCTCCTCCTCCTCCTCTCCATCTGTATGTATTCATGTAACATCAATGCATGTCACTAACTTTGCTTCTTCCCCGGAGTTTTTTGTGCTTTCTCATCTCACAGGAACCCCTGGGTTCTGGGCCGAACCTTCGCGGTCCTTCACAGTCCTGATGGCATCCTTCCCTGGCTGTTGCTGCTTGTGCTTGTTGTTGTTGTTGTTGTTGTTGTTGTTGTTGTTGTTGTTGTTGTTGTTGTCATTGTTTTTCTTCTGTCCCCCCTCCCCCTTTCCCTCTCTCTTTCTCTCTCTCAACCCAACCGGTCAAAGCAGATGGCCGCCCACCAAGAGCCGGGGTCTGCTTGAGGTTTCTACCCGTTAAAGGGGAGTTTTTCCTTACCGCTGTCGCCAAGTGCTGCTCATGGGGGAATTGTTGGGTCTCTGTATATTAAAGAGTACGGTCTTGACCTGCTCTATGTGAAAAGTGCCTTGAGATGACTTCTGTTGTGATATGGCGCTATATAAATAAAGATTGATTGATTGATTGATATTAGACACTTAAGACACTGCTGTAACAACAGCAGAGGAATACTGGGCTCTCTTCAAGTCAATATTTAATAAAAAAAAACACAGTGGGACTTATGTTTAATAAGGTGTTGTGGATAGAAGCATCAGCCAACATTCAGGTAAAAATGTCTAATTGTTTCATTTCTCTAATTCCTGTTTCTAGGATTACAACCGACAACGGTTCGAAGTGTCTCAAGCCAAATCTCCCGTGGCTCAAACAGGAGATAAATGAGGTGAGAATTAGCTGTTAAAATCTGTTGGGTTAACAAATGTGATATATTACGAGTACATAGTGTGCTATAGTTAGAAGGTCTGGAGAATCAAAATAGTTTCAAACCTTGCAGGATATGATGAATTTCATTTTTACCATGTTGACAAATTTCACATTTTTGCATGATCAACTGACCTGTTGTGCACTTACTAAAATACTTTAGGTTTTGCTGGCTAAAAAATTGGAATTAATTAATTAGAAGTGTTCCAGTTAAACAGTCTCCATTTTCCCTATGATCACTGCCAAGCTGCAAAGTTCTCTGAAATTATTTGAAGGCTATGGAACCATAAAAACAAAATACTATATTAACTGAACTTTTCCAGCCAAGGATTGGTTCACACTATTTCATGGTCCTAATTACTTCCATGCAAGTATCCTGGAAAGAAAAATATAATTTGGTACTGAATTCAGGGAAAAACAGAAAATTCCCTCAATTCTTCAATTTAAAGCCAAGTAAATATTCATTCATTATTCATTTATTATTGAAAATTACATGTTGAATTGTATTCTTACTAGTGATGTGCAGAGAGCCCAGTATTTATATTTGTAGCAAAATTATTTATATTTGTATTCAAATAAAAGTGAAAATAGGTGAAAAAATCCAGGTTTTGTTTTTATCATGCTTTTAATTTTAGGACATTAAAGTGTTAAAATAAGTGTTAAGTGTTTTAACCTTTCTTTCTGCCTCTCTGCACCACAGGGAAGATTGAGGTGTCCTCCAGAATTCTCAGCCAATCACAGATTTGAAGTCCTGGATGAAGATGATCTGGAATAAAAACAGCAGCCCAGAACAATTTCTGATGATTTACTACTTATTGCTTTTACTGAAATATCAAGATGTTTCAAGCAGAGTTGTTCTTTTTTGGGAGAAATAAACCTGAAGCCAGAAATAAATCATATTAAATTGATTTAAAAAGTGACTGACTGTTGTTTTTCTACATTTATAAAGTTCACTTTTAGTACAGGAGTTCATAGTAGCAGAGCAGATGGACCCAAATGCAGGAGACATCAGGCACAGGAACTGAAGAATTATCTTTATTAAGTCTCAGAAATGCAGGCAAAGCAAAACTGAACAGGACAGAACAAAACTGAGCTACAAATGATCCAACAAGACTGAACTAAAACACAAGACTGAAATACTAAATGAACTAACGAGGAGATGAGGTGCAGGTGGGGAGATGGGCTGAGAAACTCAAGTGAGGTTAAGGAGGAGATGAAACAGGAGAACAGGAAAGAAGCTGATAGGTTGGGGAAAACACTGAGAAAAGGGCAGGGCCTACGAGGCTGAATGCAGGACAGGTGTGAGGGAAAAGCAGGCTGGGGAAGAGCACAGGAAGACAGGAGGGAAACAGTGCAAACAGACAACCAAAAACACAAGCAGGCTCAAGAAAGCCTTAAATACCAGCAGACCAAATACAAACAAAAAACACTACAGAGCTACGTGGGCTTAAAGTCCCAAAACATAGATCTGTTCCATGACCCAAAAACTGATACTTCACCAGTTGGAGGGTGAAAAGTATGAAAAACACTAAACCTGCAGCTCAGAGAAACCAGCCTGAAACACATTCTCACAACAATCTGGTCATAAAACAAATATTCTCAGTATTAACCAGGTGAAGACAAAAGTATTTCATATTTCACTTCAGTTCTGTTTGCTCTTCCAATCGAGCACATGTATTATGAACTAGGCAGTAAAATGTCTGGACAAAGGTTCAATGCAACAAGCATCAGTATCTCCACTGGTCCTTAAATATAATCTGCAACATATCTTCTCTTCTGTATCTTAACAGAATACAATGCAATGTAATGTGAAGCAATGATATACATTTACATGTTATTCCAGGTTATCTGAGCTTCTGATGAAATAACATCTGTCAGTTACTGATATCAATATGAACTAAAAAACCACGTGTGTCTCCAAACTGCCAGTCTAAACTGAATATTTCATATCTGATTAACCAATATTGCTACAACATGATATGTTCCTTTTTATGCTGAAACACTGAGGCACGTTGATGAAGATAAAAAGCCATCGGCATGTTGATGCCTGTTTAGAGAAGCCAAAGAAACACATCGTCATGGTGACAGGACAGATGAAGGACAAATGAAGCAACAGGAAAGTGTTTTGGCTAAACCCAAACGGTGATATTCAAAAAGGTGGTTGCTTCACATTAACGTTCATGAGCATGAACATGTTGTTTATAATCTGCATTTCACTGGAAGCCTTAGCAAAGACAGAGAGAACTTTAATTTGGCTTGTATTCAGCTTGTTTTATTTTATTTTTAACTGGTCAGGTTGTAGCTTTGTTTTTCAGACGGACTTCCATTGATGGCCTTGCACATTACTTCCTGTGACACCTGCCACATAATACACTTTAACTCAACCTACGAACACTGTGCCTGTCCCAACCCACCTCAAATCAACAATTATTCCTGCAAGACTCCTGAACCCTCTCACCCTCACAATGGTTCCAAAGACATTAAAATGGTGTGTTGAAGGTAAAGGAACTATTCACTTAGGAACATCCAAATGTGACACAATTTACAATTCAACAGAAGAACTCACTGATAAGTCAAAAAGGAATGTGCCTCTAAAACAACAGCCATCATCAGACCCCATTGATGATTATAATCACCTTGCTACAATGATCGGTCATTGTTCTATACCACTACCAAAGGGTGTATACTGGATTTGTGGCATGAAAGCTTATGAATTTTTACTGGATGGTCTGGAAGATGTGGTCTGGGTCATGTGATACAAGCCATGAGAGTCTTTACTGTGCCACCTGAAGCACGCAATGTTAAAAGAGACTTGTACACACACACACAAACACCATGGACAAGATTTTTCGGTGCTCTCATTCCAAGTTACAGAGTCATGGCGGCTTTGGATCAAATAAGAGACCTTTCTCATTTGGTTGAAGACCTTGCAAACACTACTGCAAAAGGCATGTCCATGCCCTCACAAGAAATGACTGCTGTTAGAATGATGACTTTACAAAATCATGCTGCATTGGATTATTTACTGGCTTCTCAAGGAAGAACCTGTGCACTAATTGGAGCTGAATGTTGTACTTTCATACGTGACCACAATGCCACCATACAAGAGATAACTAACCACTTGAATAATATTGCCAAATCGTTGCATAACCCTGTCACCACTGGTCTGTTTGATTGGTTTGAAGAAAAATTAGGAGCATTAATTTATGTAATCTTTGAATTTGTCTTGCTTGGATTTGGAATCTAGACTGTTATAAGCCTTTTGATCACCTGTCTTAAATCCATTTGTAACTCATTTCTCAAACAACCACTAAAATCATGTACACCACTGCAACTCAACCTATTCTACCATTCTTACCATTGTAAAACAATATGTCATGAGCATCTATGGCACAGGAGTCAGGGTGATTCAAGTCTTTTATTCTATAATGAGACACACAACCAGTCAGTTCAGGAGGACGGACAGACGGATCAGCACAGCTTGCTCCCACAACACCATGAAAATCCTTCTCTGCTGTAGGTTACTATGTTGGCTTGAAAGACTTTACATTGTGGTCGTATAGTGATACAATCATAATAAAATAAACTTACAAATGAAATAAAATACATTAAAATGACTGTGTACCTTTTTACAATATCAATAACTCTCTATAACATCAATATCTACAGTATTATACCAAAACTAGAATGGATTCTTTACAGTAGAAAAGATGTCATTTAATCCCATGCAAGTTCTTTTATATTTATATATATATATATATATATATATATTTATATTTATATATATATATATATATATATATATATATATTTATATATATTTATATATATTTATATATATATATATATATATATATATATATTTATATATATTTATATATATTTATATATATATATATATATATATATATATTACATTTATGTTCCTCTGCTGCCACCTTCAGGAATGTTACAGTAACAGCAGACAAGCTGGTTTATCCCTGTTAACAAGCATGAATGAATCTGTTACCTATTAAATGGCTGATTTAACTTCACTCTGCTTCACATATCTGAACACACTGTAACGGACTGTGTTCATGTCAGTGTTTAACTGTTATGAGTGTTACTGTAAGAAACATTAGGTCCCAGCGTAAGTCACTGTACACAATGTCCTCTTCCAACCTGAAAGACCAGGTTAACTCTAGAGAACATATTTGACCTTCAAAGGTCAGCAACACAATCACAGCCCAAACCTATGCAGTAGAAACATCTGGTCAACGTGAAGCGGAAACAATAACAATACAGGACTCTTACAGATAAAGTATTATCAGCCAGCTGCAAAAGAAGGTTTCAGCAAGGACAAGGCCAACTAAGACAAAGCTAACCGCTACTTCTCGCCAAATCAAAGTGAAGCTGTATTTTACAAAAACCGTGGAAGAAAATGTTGTGGAGATTGTACCATGGAACAAACATTTCAAGCATCTTAAATGCCTTGTTGATCAGTCTAAACCCAAAATCTGAACATCTAAGCCACTAAAATCAATTTTATTGGTGCTTTGTCTACACAATATTACACCATGCAAATAGAACTGCAGTAAGTTACTTTACTTAATAATAAATGTTCAGTTTCTTGTTGATACAACTTTAGTTGTTTATGTGTCGACTGAGTTACATCTTAGTTTTTCAGATTGTACTTTCTTGTGGTGGTGTTACCGTGGACTGTATTATATATAGAGGTGTTTCTGATATTTTGTCCACCTCATAAGCATCCCATAATAAATGCAAGCAACTTTTATTATTGTAACTTAACAGTCAGAGACTTCATCAAGATCAGAAACATCATGGTGTGGTGGAATCCAATCAGGAATAGTTTGCTGAGTCATTTGATGAGAGACAGATTTGTCAACCGTGTGGACAATCAAACCTCTGATACACGGGATCAAACAACAGCCACAAGATACAAACACATTGAACCAAGCAAACCACACCGTCCAGGACGTCTGAATGGATTCCACGGTCATCGTTCGGGTTCCATCGTAGATCCCACGATGGTGACACTAAGATTCACTCAGCACGTCACTTAGTTGGAGCTCGGCCTGCTCTTGTCGGACAGTATGCCGATACTGTCACTTCTACTTCTCTTCCTGGTCTGTGAGTGGATGTCTTTGTGTTGGTCACCTGAGAGCAGCGATCCGCCTACGCTCTCGTAGAGTCCTCAATCGCGCTGTGGTGACTTACTCTGTTGTTGATGTCTCTGGTGGAGGTGGAACTGTTTTGCAGTGGTTGGCATGGATCCAGGTGACTCTTTCAGCGACCTTTACTGCCGTCTGTGTGGTCAACAGCACCTGGAATGGGCCCGTCCACCGCTTAGAGCGCCAAGCCTTTCATCACTATCCAGTCAAAAGGCTGCCGGCCATGAAGGGGTCCTTTGGCTGGAGTTGGTACTGCTTCTTTCACTTGATTTGCTGAAGGAAAAAACTTCAATCCATTTGGAAAACATGTCAACAATTACCAGACAATATTTCTTTCCTTCACTTGGTGTTAGTTCAATGAAATCCATCTGTAAGTGATCAAATGGTTTATCTGGTGAAGGGTGTGCACCTTGTGGTGTTTGAATACTTCTGCCAATATTGTTCGTGGCACAGATAACACATGATTGACTAAATTTTGGGGCATAGTTAGTAAAAGTCTTTGTGAACCAGTGTTGTGAAATAGTATCCATCATCCCTCCTCTTGAGGCATGGTCCAACCCACGACTCAACTTTGCATAGGGAGGAAACAAATACTTTGGCAGACATGGTTTGTCATTGAGGCCGTACCGTACCCGTCTTTGAAAACACAGCCACTGTTTGTCCACTGAGTCTTCTCAGTCTGATCAGCTCTCTGCTGGAGTTCTCGCCCCCCTCTCGCCCCCGCTGGAAGCGCGGTGTGCGGCGCGCGTCACCGGGCGGGGGTTTTCGGGGGGCGGTGTCCGCCGCCGTGAGGAAGGCGGGTCGGCCGGGGGGGGTCGGGTCGGTCGGCGTGGATCTCCCCAGCTACGGCGCCTGTTGGGCCCCGTTCACGCGGGTCCTGGCGGGTCGCCTCGGCTGGCGCCTAGCAGCTGACTTAGAACTGGTGCGGACCAGGGGAATCCGACTGTTTAATTAAAACAAAGCATCGCGAAGGCCCACGTAGGGTGTTGACGCGATGTGATTTCTGCCCAGTGCTCTGAATGTCAAAGTGAAGAAATTCAATGAAGCGCGGGTAAACGGCGGGAGTAACTATGACTCTCTTAAAAGGCCAAGTGGTAAATGATTACCGCTTTCGCTGGTCTCCTGGGATGTGTGACGGCCTGGGGGCCACCCGCAGCCCTGGAGACGAAGAGAACCATGACCCGGCAAGGAGTATCTCCTTGGGTAAGAGCTGCTCTGGCCATGGTAGCATCATAGTGACCCCTCACCTCCTCGTGGTCCCGCCGGCAACGTACTCGTGGAGAGTACGGTGAAGAGGGTAACCCAGGAAGCACGGATGGGCGCACCAACGGGCATCCACTGTGGGATCAGCCTAGTCTGTCCCCAATGATCTTATAGATGAACAACTTAAATTTGGGAACAAAAATAAAGATCGTAGCGTGCAGCAACGATGTCCGGAATAAGGAAAAAAGGAACAGTGGTCAGGATCGAGCGCTGGGAACAACTAACGTCGGGAAGACACTAGGGTGTCTGCACCGATGTGGCCCCTGCCCATAAAATTGAGTGTCTAGGTGCTGACGCTCGAATTTTTGGCAATGGCAGGGGTACCAGGCGGGGTCGTTCTGACCTCGCCCTAAGCATGAATGGATGAACGAGTTAAGTTAATCTTGCTCGTTCTGATAACTTTGGCTGCTGTCCGTTTGCTTTTGAAAGAGTTCTGAGTGGGCCAGGGTGCAAGACCCACCACTCTTGACTGCGATCAAAGCTAAGACAAGCGACAAGCCAACTGACACATCTGACTGACTGTGATAGGACAGGTCGCCTGCTGTCATAGGAAGAAAGATGTGGTCAACCCCGAGGCGTGACCGTGAACGTGTCTGTCGGCCGACGGCACGTGAGGCTGGAGAAGGGGCGGCTCCTGGCAGCGCAGACAGGGCGAGCGGAGTAGTAGTCCGGAGTAGGCTACTACTCAGACGGAAGAAGGAGGAGGACCCGGCTGGGACTCCTACAAGAAAGGTACCATCGGTTGCGAGAAGGGCTCTTTTCCTGGCTGGGAAGAGAGCGGGAATGATCTTCCTGAGCACGGAGAATGGATGGAAACCCAAGCTGGCTAGCAAGGGTCTTCCATCGACAGTCATGGTGGGCCTCCGGGTGCCATGGCTAGTCCAACCGTGCAGGTTGTGCGCCTCCAGTCTGGGCTCGGTGAGGGCCGCCCAGACCCACTTGAGGAAAGCACACAAGCCAAGGGTGATTCTCTTCATCTGCGGCAAGTATGCCGGTACTCATAAGACCCCACACCGAGCGACGTGCCACGCAGCGAAGTGTGGGGCAACCCGATCCGGAGCGGGTACCATTACGGGGTTTGCCTGAGATACATGCCCTAAATCTTTCTCCTCACAGAGGGGTCTCTCGGCCCATCAGAGGAGGAAACACCTGGGCTTGTATGTCAGCAAGGCGAGCGTGCGGGAGGCTAAGGCAACCGATAGTGGGTGGACCGTGGGTGGACCCAGGCCGAACTGGCAACCCTGGAGCGCGTGTACAGCGACCTCGGCGGAAAATCTGGGTTCCTCGAGGCAGCGGTTTCGGCCCTCCCCCACTAGACGAAGGCCCAGATACAGCGGAAGTGGAAGAGCCTCAGGAGGCTGAGGAGTAAAACTGTGGATAAGTCCCCCACAGCGGTTGCCTTAGGAGAGTTGCCGGACCTCAGTGAGGAGCTGCCTCCCAGAGCCCCGGTGGCCCTGGTCAAGGAGCACCTCACAAAGACCTTGCAGGTGAACAGTGCTGATGGCGTGTCACCACTGACCTCCTCCTGCAAGGCGATCGATGGCTATCTGAGGAAAGTGCTCGCGAGACTGCGGACTCGGGGCCACGCTCGGATCGTGAGTACGGGAAGGAAGACCTGGTCGGATCATCAAAAACGCCTCAAAAAGGACAAGAGGCTCCGATACAAGAACATGCAGACGCTGTATCGGAGCAACAGAAGCTCTGCTGCGAGGTTGGTGCTCGATGGCAGGGAACAAACGGTTTGCCGTATTGATCCCAGACTGGTCACTGAGACATACAAGGGGATATGGGAGAGGGACGACAGCCTCGTTAGTCTTGGGCCTCCTTGCCGGAGGCGAACAACTCGTCCCTATGCCCTCCCATCTCACCGGCTGAGGCTCTACAGGCGCTTCGGAAGATGGACCAGGCGAGTGCGCCTGGTCCCGATGGCGTTGGACGTAACGTCCTACTTATGTGGGATAAGAAGGGCGAGAAGCTGGCGGACCTGTTCAACGCCATACTGTACAGCGGGCGGTTGCCGAGGTGCCTGAAACAGAGCCGAACCACCCTGATCCCCAAGTCTAGCGATCAGAGTAGAGCCGGCGACATCAACAACTGGCGCCCGATTACGATCGGCTCGGTAGTCTTGAGAGCGTTCTCAAGAGTCTTAACCATGAGACTGACCGAGGCCTGCGCCATCCACCCTCGCCAGCGGGGCTTCACGGAAGCGCCAGGCTGCTCCGAGAACCTGGCCATCCTCGACGGACTTATCCGGGTAAGTAAGTCCCAGAGGAAAATGTTGGCTGTCGTGTTCGTTGACCTGACCAAGGCATTTGACACTGTCTCCCACAAGCATATTGCCGAGGTGCTTGAGAGACGTGGAGTGGATGAGTTGATTAGAGGTCTCATCCGAGACTCCTACAGGAATTGCTTCTCGACAATAAAAACTGCTCAAGGCGACACCAGGAAGATCGGGATCAAGGTGGGTGTGAAGCAAGGCGATCCGATGTCTCCTCTGCTCTTCAACCTGGCCCTCGACCCACTTCTCCACATGTTGGAGAAGCTGGGGGTGGGGTTTAGTGTTGAGGGCACCGCCATCACCTCACTGGCGTTCGTGGACGACCTGGTGATTCTGAGTGACTCGTGGGAGGGTATGTCCAGGAACTTGGAAATCCGGGACAGGTTCTCAGACCTCACGGGCCTGAGGGCCAATCCCACCAAGTGTCATGGATTCCTTATTGGGAGCGACGGCCCAAGGCGATACACAGTCAACGACTGCGATGCTTGGTCACTCTCGGGAATGCCCATCCACATGGTGGGGGAACAGGAATCGGCCAAGTATCTGGGCGTCCAGATAAATCCCTGGAAAGGGATCCTGAAACCCCCACTGAGAGAAACAATAAAAGACATGACGGACAGGATATCCAAGGCCCCCCTGAAACCATCTCAGAAGGTCGAGCTTTTGAGAACGTACGCTATCCCACGGATAGTGTACGTCGCGGACCACGGCTCGGCCTCCCAAACAGCGTTGGACGAGTGTGACAGGGACATTCGGACACAGGTGAAGAAATGGCTCCACCTGGAGCCATTCACCACCGACGGGTTGCTGTACAGCAGATGTGTGGACGGAGGACTTGGTATCATGAGATTGGCTGCCCAGATCCCGGCAATCCAGCTAAGGAGGCTGTTGTCTCTATACAACTCGACAGATAACTGCACCAGGACGATCTCCAGAGCCTCCATCCCAGCGTCCCGGATATGGCAGCTCTGGCGGCAGGTGCTGCGGGATGGGGGCAGACCGGACAAGACCAGTAGGCCGGACCTGGACCAGATTGACGTCAGCAGGGCGAGCACGTCAGCATGGAGATCGGTTGCGTTCGACAGGTGGTGCGAGTTGACCAAGCAGGGCGTGGGAACGGTCGTGTTCAGGAGCGACAAGATCTCCAACGGCTGGACCCGGGATCCCGAAAAGCATCGGCTTACACAGTCAGAATTGATCATGGCACTGCAACTCCGTACGAACACACTCCCTACCCTTTCGCTGCTGTCGAGAGGAAGGGGGCCCAAGGAGTCGCAACAGTGTCGGCTTTGCCAACAAGAAAAGGAGACCGTGCAGCATATCATTGGGAACTGTGCGGAGCTCAAGAGGAACCGCATGGCCAGCCACAACAAGGTGTGCGTGTTCCTCCAGAAGGAGGGTGAAGACTTAGGCTGGCGCGTGATGAGGGAAAAGAGACTTCAGTCTGGAGACGGTACACGGGGAGTGCCGGACCTCATCATGATCCGGGACCAGGTTGCCTTGATCATTGATGTGACTATCTGTTTCGAAAAGTCACCTTGCACACTATCAGACGCGGAGAAACGGAAGGTGGACAAGTACATGAAGTTCAGAGGGGCGGTGACGCGTCTTTACCCAGGGGTAAAGACCGTCGAGGTGGCCGGGTTCCCTCTCGGAGCTAGAGGGAAATGGCACCACGGGAACTTCAGGGTACTTGAGCTGATGGGCATGCGGAAGTCAAGGGCCACCAAAGTCGCAGCCATCCTCAGCAAAAGGGCGCTCCTGCAGACGATAGATACGTGCAAGATATTCAAGATCTTGGCCAGACGGTAGAACAGCCTCTGAATGCTCGGGGTAGCGCATGGGAACGTTGGGCCGTTCCTGTTCGCGGGAGCCGTTGTATACTATGGATGACGCGTGGATGGTTAGCGGGTCCACGTCGACGTAAGACGGTAAACACTACGAAATGGAGATGGACTGGATAGCCATGTTCTATGGTGATGCTGGTTCCCTCACGGTCCAAGAGAAGTCTCCGAAGGGCCAGCCGTGAGGCATCCATAGTGTCGGAACACTGCACCCCCAAGCTCCGTTAGGACATTGACATTCATAGCGCCCAGCTATGAATGTCAATGTGAAGAAATTCTATAAAGCGTGGGTTAAACGGCGGGGGCCAATTACATCTCTCTTAAGGTAGCCAAATGCCTCGTCATCTAATTAGTGACGCGCATGAATGGATGAACGAGATTCCCACTGTCCCTACCTACTATCTAGCGAAACCACAGCCAAGGGAACGGGCTTGGCAGAATCAGCGGGGAAAGAAGACCCTGTTGAGCTTCACATTTACACACAGCAACCTGTTTTGGGAGTAGAACAGCATCCAGCAGTTGTGACACAAGAGTGTGGTGTGCAATAGGTTTCCAAATTGTGCCAAAATCATGCACAATGCCAAAAGCATATCTACTGTCTGTATAGATATTCACTTTTTTGTCCTTTGTCAGTTTACATTCTTCGATGACAGATGTTAACTCTGCTGCCTGTGCAGACAGTGAAGCAGGAAGTGGTTTAGCAATGAGTGTCATGTGCAGTTACCACAGAGAAACCAACTTGATTGATTGATTGTGTCAGGATTGCGTGATGCTGATCCATCCATGAACAGTTCAACATCAGGATTTTGCAAAGGTGTTTCTTGCAAATCTGGACTGGGGGAGCAAACTTCAGTTATTGTGGCAACACAGTTGTGTTCTCCTCCGTCACCTTCTGTGGGGAGAAGAGTTGCAGGACTAAAACATTGCATCTTTTCACAGTGATGTTAGGCATTTCAAGTAACACAGTGTTGTAACGGAGCCATCTTGCTGCAGAAAGATGAAATGTTTTCTGTTTGAGCAAAATCAGTGAAACAGCATGTGGAACAAGCAAAGTCAGGTCAGAATACCCCACTATGTCTCAGACAGCTCTCAGACATGTAGGAAGTTCTGCAGCTACAGGGTCAAGTTTAGAGGAAAAGTAAGCTACAGGTGTCTGTCTGCCTCCATGGTCCTGGAGCAGCACTGAAGTCACGCATCCTCCCTTTTCGTCAACAGTCTGCGTGAAAGGTCGACTTGGATCAGGTAATCCAAGAGTCGGAGTCGTTTGAAGAGCAAGTTTCAAGTCAACAAATGCTTTTTCTGCTTCAGCAGTCCATGTCACCTTACTGTGTGCCTGCAGGCCTCGCCCATGTACGATTGTGCTCAGGGGCGCCTCGAGGACAACATAGTTGGGAATGAACGATCTGCAATAAGAACACATTCCTGTACAATACATGACTTGTTTCTTTGTAATTGGTTTTGAAATGTTTTGAACTGCTTTTATTCTCTTTTGGGAGAGGGATTTGCCCTCAGATGTGATCACATGACCCAAAAATGTCACTTCTTGTTGCACAAATTGCAATTTAGAAAAGCTAGCTTTATGACCTTCTTTAGCCAAATGTTTCAACAGTGTAATTGTGTCTTCTTCACACTGAGCTTGAGTTAGAGCACAGATCATTAAATCATCAACACATGTTTGCTTTGGGCCCACAGAGTCTTTGGGACCTCCTGTAGGGCTGGGCTGATTGTGACGTCACAGGTGTCATGCATGTATTGCAGATGTGTGTTGTGTGTCTGGAATCAATTGAACTGATCTATTTTTGTTGATAATTGATAGAAAAATCCATGTATTAGTTAAGTAGGTATGGTCATATGTATGTATATATTTGGCGGCAGGGCCTTGAGAGGAACACTATGATAGTTATATGGACATCATGGTCATCATGTGGAAGGGAGAGCTCTGTAAAGCTTTGTCTAGGTCTGTTAGAAGGAATCTGTAAACAACTAAAGGTGCCTCCCCAGGGCATCAAGGCCGTCAACATATACTAGTGTCTTTCCTTTGTCTTGTCAGAATTCTCCACGGAGACTCTGCGTACTCTCCGTGTCTACAACATATGTTTGGTTTGAATTAAAGAGACGCTTGACTTCAACCAACCTCAGTCTATTTGGTCATTTTTACCTATCATTTTGGTCCTTCGAGCCGGATTCCTGGATGTGCTTCTCGGCCCTCTTTCCAAGCCGGAGCGGAGTAGAGTGCACGACATAGGTTACAAAATCCTTTTCCTGCTACGTTCAGAGATAAAGGCGCTTGCGGGCTGGAGAGGGTCGGGAGCCCCACGGATTCCTTTGTGAGGTGAGAAGTTTGTCTCTTTAATCAACAATTGAGTTGTGTGAAAGGCCTGAATCTGTAAGCCCAGCATCTGGCTATGTGGGAGAGAGTTTAGTGGTGATTTTGAACGGCTGTATAAGACTGGCAACCCTTGGGAGAGTGAAGGGAGAATAGGTGTGTCTACCTAGGTTAGAAGTGTGAAAAGTGTCAATCTAAAAAGACATATATAAATTAAAGCTGCAAGCAGCGATGATCGGGCCCTCGCACCCCAGCGCATGTCGAAGTGACGTTCAGTCGAAGGGCTTTTGTCAGTGACTTGTTGTGTAAAGTTTGAGGCAGATCCAACCGTGTACACTCAAGTTATATCAATTTCCTCTGTCATGGCGAAACATCAAAACTCAACGCCACGCCACGGCCAAACCATCATGATCATACACTAGTCTAGATGACACACACTGATTTTGAAGTCCTTACGATGAAATCTGTAGGAGGAGTGCGTTAAAATACAAGGTATGCGAAATGGCCAAAAAAAGGCGAAAATTGACCAGTTTTTCAAGATGGCCGACTTCCTGTTCAACTTACAATAAGGCGTCAACAGACTTTTTTGTGCGTCTTGACATTATACATGTGCCCTGTGAATTTCATCTCTCTGCGTTAATCTGGAAGGCGGGGCTTCAATTTTGAAATTTTAAAGGGGGCGCTGTTGAGCCATTTTGTTACGCCCATTAAGAGGAACTACATAGGTTTTTAGCTGGTGTCTCTCCAGACATGTGTGTCAAGTTTCATGACTGTAGAGCAATCCATTCTCCCTGTAAAACAGTATTGTATTTCATGGCGAAGGATGTGTCGCCATGGTAACAGCATTCAGTTTTGGGTCATGAGCTGCCAAATGTAGCATCACCAAGGTCTTGTTTATTAGCTGACTTAATTTCAGGTGCATCAGCCAAATTTCCTAGGAGTAATTAGACAAAGTACGACACGTGTTACTTCATGTTGCCAGTAGGTGGCGCTATGACTTTCGCTAAATATGAGACTGAACATGTGTTCAGACCGAGACTCTTAACAAGCATATGAAATTTGGAAAAGATCAGACCACGTGGAGTCAAGTTATAAGGCGTTGAAATGTCATGGCGACACATCGGAATTCGCTGCGTCGCCATGGCAACACCTTTCGACGAAGTGTCACCAACTTCATAATATAAGATCTCCAAGGTCTTGAGAGTTTCCTCAGTAAATTTCAGCTGGATTCGATCACCGTCCTAATCACAGGGCGTCAGAACGTAAAACATGTAACTTCCTGTTGAAGACGCACACTGATTTTGAAGTCCTTACGACAAATTCCGTACGAGGAGTTTGTTAAAATACAAGGCATGACAAATGGCAGTGAAAAAGTTTTTCAAAATGGTGGACTTCTTGTTGGATGCTTTTTGTGCGTGTGAATAAATTACATATGCCCTGTGAATTTCATTTTCTATGTTAATCTTTAAGGCTGGGCTTCAATTTAGACATTTTTTATGGGGCACTTTTGAGTTATTTTGTGTCATACATGTCAATGACTCATACAAAATGTAATTTTGTGTCTCTTCAGACATGTGTCAAGTTTCGTGACTGTTGGCCATTCCTTGTCGCTGAAACAAGGAATTGATTGCTGCTATTGATGTGTTGCCATGGCAACGGCTTTTGATCATGTGTCATTCTCATGTAGCGTCCATGCTTTATTAAGAGGATGAGGATTGGTCGACATGTTATGTTCCGATTTAACCTTAGTCAATCAGAGGCAGAGTAGGGGCGGGGCTACCTGGAGTATGTGTAAAAAAAAATAGCCGGGCAACCAGATCCACTTAAGCAAGCTGAAGGTCAGCATCTCTTCTACTGTGTTTTCACTTGTCATTTTTAATAGGAAATATGAGTTCGGGATATGTTACATGACGAAATATGTCTTGTGACGATAGAACATGTTTACTATTACACATATTATGCTATATTTTTTATTTCGTAATACGTAAATTAAACCTTTTATGACAATATCTTTATTAGTTTTGAGTCTCTTCATTGCTTTTCGGTTACTTTGTAATAAAGTACTGTTCTTGGATTTTTATTTGCAAAGCTTTGGTCATAGTTAATTCTCAACTTGTCATTGCTGTGTTTCGCTGCTCTGCAGCTCTGCACAAATGGTGGGGTGGGGGATGGGCAGCGTCTGCCGCGTTCAGAAAGTACTAAAGAGTAGCGAAGTAGCGAGAAGGCGACTTGAAATGATAGCAAAATTCAGCAGAGATAGTAATTGTTTATACGCCTTATGAAATTACGACCCCGTGTAATTTAAGTGTAAAAGCATATACAGGCTTGTAGTTGCACAATTAATTACTTTTTCTCTGAATTAAAAATGTGCTATATCTATATGATATATGATATGATGTGATATTTTTGTTTTGTTTTCTTTCCATAGTATGTGGTTATTAATTAAGTATTTATCTTTGTTGTTTGTAGTTTAATTATTGTGTCGGGTTTTATGTTGTTGCGCAGATGGCTGAGGCATCACCCTCGAAATTCACAAAAACTGATGATGCTGAGATGGAGCAGCTCCGGCAGGAGCTGCAGCTACATTCTGTAAGTGATTAATGTGGTAGTTTTTGTGTAGAGAGTATTTATGAGATTCTTTATGAGTTGGACAAAACACCTCGGAAAAATAAATATGGTATTTGGAAAATAATATCGACATGATAATATGGAAAAATACAATGTTATGCTCATACAAATCAAATTCCATGTACATAATACTTTATAAAACCGGCAAATACTTTTTTTTTTTAAATCAAGGTGTGATTTTTACCTTGCTATTGTTTATTTTTTTTTAATGTTATCAAGTAATTGGATTCAAATCAGCATGTGTTTATCTGTTCACAGTATTCATGCAACGACGAGGCAGTGCCCCGACGCCAGCTATATGAGCAGAGCGTCGGGGTACATGGCCGAGTCTGCCACAAGATCGCAAAAGAGATTCGTCTTCGCCGGGCGGCCGAGATGAAGCTGCGCATGGAGCAGCAGCAGAAGCATCAGCTTCAACTGCAGCTGCTCCATGCGCAGCAGCAAATAAAGGAACTGCAGGAGCAGTTGGAGGTGGAGCGGGCGTGTGCCTGTTTTATTAAAGATGGTAATTGTTTGTTCAGTTGTGGAGAGGCTATTGTAGATGTTATTGAGTACCATTGCATGTTTTATATTCATATGCATTATATATATATATATATATATATATATATAGTTCAAAAGAATTTATGTCATAAAGTGTTATTGTCACAATGACTGTTTTAATATTTTTGTCTACCATGTCTGCAGATGCTGCCATTCCTCCAGAGGAAGAGGAAGAGGAAGAGGAAGAGGAACCCTCCACCTCATAATTTTTTTAAAAATTTTTTTTTGTTGGTTTTGTTCAAATAAAGTTTTTTCAAATGTTCTTGTGGTTGTTGATTGACTGTTATCAGGTGTATTAGTCACAATATTATTTAACAGGTGCCCCTTGAAGTGTGTGTTATTCTGTTGTCAATGCAGAAGAACCCCCTCCACCCACAATATTATTAATAGGTAAATTTTAATAAAGTTATACTATGTACCAGCTCCATATTTGGGTTTTATTGGTACACAGTCACTTCTCTGTTCAAAAATAAAACATTATATTGTTTTATTTATAGCTTTATGATTATTTTCACAACATAGATTAATCTGTAAAAATTCATGAAATGGAGCAATTTAGTTGTTAGAGTAACGTGAGTAATTACTTATTAATATCCATTTTTATGTTATTTTCAATATTTTTTATCTAACCAGGTCAGTATTGGTTTCTGTCTTTTTTGTTTCAACATATTACCTCTTGAAGCATTAATACTCAGTTTATTTGTAAAGTACTGATTAATTTTAAATGTAGCAGTTCATTACAACTATTTCCTTTTAATAACATTGTGCGCTGGAACGCAAAGGCTTTTATTTTGACAACTTCCGTAATGGTATCCGCTATGTTTTTTTCTTCAGCAGCTTTGCGCATATTTGTCGGCACTCCTGGTTGGCTGATTTGAATTTTGAAAGCCGCAAAGGTTAAGGTATAAATACTGGTGAGATAACGTTTGCCGCTTGTTGCTTTGTTTTCGGACATTGTGACAACTGGTGAGAGAGCGATAGCGCAAACAAGCTAGCTTGTGAGCCTTTCTGCAATTTCAACAGCAACTTCAGCAGCGACTTTAGCAGCGACTTTGACAGCATTCTTCTTCTCTTCGGTGGACTTTTGGTGAACGCACTGTAAGTGAATGAAATGTTTTATAATTAGCGACAAAGTTTTAAGGTATTTGTGGCTCATTATCATTTTATCCTCATGTGTATCATTAGCTCCTGTGTGAAGTCAATTATAGCTTTAGGAACAGTGTTTTTTTATGTTTCGAGTATGGTAATTTCAAACGTTGTCCTATGAGTAACGTACGTTTTGTGTTAACGGATAGCTGCACTCCCACTATCGAAATTTAGCTTTAGCATTATTATTTGTATTGTTAAACATAGATTGTCAAAGCACTCTGCTAAACTAGCTATGATTAACGCCATCCTATCAACCAAATATAGCCACTTTTTCTTAGTCTATGGTCTGTAAACTTGTACACATCGTCGGAGTCCCTTATATTAACCATGTTATTTTGTCAGAAATTATATATCCCTTGTGGCCAAGTTTCTTTCATTGATAAAGTGTGTGTGTGTGTGTGTGGGTTGGCGCGCGCGGTCTGTCTATTACAGAAAACAATAATTTGAAATATT
Source organism: Thunnus maccoyii (assembly GCF_910596095.1). Classification (NCBI taxonomy): domain Eukaryota; kingdom Metazoa; phylum Chordata; class Actinopteri; order Scombriformes; family Scombridae; genus Thunnus; species Thunnus maccoyii. Next base: position 280,561 of record NC_056536.1, on the reverse strand, counting down.
TTCCCGCCATTGTAAATGATATGTTAGATGTATGAAAAAATGTAATAGTACCTCTATTGTGTGTTAGAAGTGTTTAGTAATGTCATATAGCACAGTGTCATAATGTAAATTAACCAGTTGTGTCTGCATATTTTCAGATGCCTCGCGACAAGTCCTTTCGCCGTTCTCAGGCAGCCAGGCAGAGCATGGCGGAGCGCCGTCTTGTGGTTTCCGGACCTCAGCGGCCTTCCACTGGCACCTGTGCCCGTATGTATTCAACAGTTTTTTCAGTACAGCTTTTTCTTATATGTATATGCATTACATAGTTGTAGTATGATTGTAATGTATGTTTCCATGCATTTGTTTGTTCCAAATTTTTAATTGAACTTTTTGTGGGGTTGTTGTGTTTTTATAAACAGGTGAGGGCACAGGTTTTCGTCATAAGGTGAAGAAGTGGCCAATTTCTGCTTTGACTGGGCGCAGTCACAAATTGGTCATTCCACCTGAGGATCCTGACAAGAAGGTATTATTGGTTCAGAGTTTAATAAAAAACCTTTGATGTAAAGAGTTGTTATTGATTGTAATTGATTAAATTGTTTGTTGTTCCAGTTCGTTCTTGTCATTGGAGCCTCCCATCTACGGGCCATGGTAGATGGATTTGTGAAGATGCCAGAGGGACGCCTCTCCTTTGGCTTCATGTCGACCCCGGGGGCCTGTGCGTCTGAGTTGAGGACCGAGATGTTGCATGCTGCTGTACCTCGGACACCCGACGCAGTCTGTGTGATGGCCCCCAGCAACAACCTGACCGCCAGCAGGACGGTTGATGAGGCGGGAGCTGACTTTCGACAGTTCCTGCGCAGCGCGTGCAGTCTTTGGACAACGGTATGCTTTATAGTAGTAAATAGTCTTTGGTACTACGCATTATTTGATTGGGTTACCTGGTGAAAATTGTATACAATAATTTTCATCATTATGGAAATACTTTTGTTTTGTATAGGTCTTTGTCCAGGATTTCACACCTCGCCTGAATGCAGACCTGGGTCTTCAGGAACTCATGCGGCAAGAGTTCCATCGTGTGGCAGCCAGCATGGGTAAGTTGAAAAGAAAGTTTTAGTGTTAGTTTTGATATGTATAACAGATGATTTCTTTTTGGCCTATCTGATTATAGGAATCAAAGAATTCATTCAGTTAATATGATATAAAGTGACAAATTAATATATGTAGATATTTCACTGTTTCATGATGTGTGTGTGTGTGTGAGTTTTTTGTTTCAGTGTTGTTGTTTTTTTTTTTTTTTTAGGTATCAGATACTTTCCCACCGCTGAGCACTTCCCCTTGGATCGCCTGGACTTGTGGAGCAGAGATGGCGTAAGTAGAACAATATCTGATAAGATTGCCAATGAAAAACTTACTATACTCAAGTTTAGTTGATTTTTAAAGTGCAATTCATTGTAGATTCATACAGACATGAAAACTTCTGTTTTGTAAAATGTTATTTATTGCTTATATTTTGCAGGTCCACCTGAGTGATGCTGGCGGTATGGCGATCCTCTCTCAGCTGATCTGGATGTCTGCTTATCAGCTATTGGAGACACCACCACCTACGCCCCAGGTTCCTCTCAGGACTTCACCCCCTGGGAGAACCTTTGTACCAAAGGTGGTGGTGAAGGGAGAAGCACCTGTGCCGCGTCCGTCAAACCCTTTTGACTGGACAGTTGTCAGCAAGGGCAGGAAGGTGAGACATTGCATATTGTATGTGTGTTTTAGTTTTTGGAGTGGAAGATTTTTCCTGACTAGTGTAACACTGTGCGGACAAAGTGATATCCATTTGTTGCTGTACCTGTGTGCATGTTTTGGCTTATTTTCAAGATACATTTGCAACAATGGTCTTGTTCTTTTGTTTTCCACAGGCAGATGAAACATCAGTCAAGTGTTTCATCCCGCTGAATCCCGTCCGTTTCAGCAGTGCCGTGTTGGATGCGATGGACAAAGCTGTCCCATCGCATCTCCCTAGCCCTGTGTGCACGGCTGTTCCACAAGGCAAACTGGTAATTTGCATTCAAATTGTATTTGTGAGGCCTTTTTATAAGTGTTTTGTCTTGACACAGAATGGGACTGTTATATTGTATGAATTTACTTATGCCCCAAATTTGTATTTGTATTTAAAATGTTTTTGTCTTACATTAGAAGCCAAATGTGGTCCGCCGGCAGAAAGCTGTTGCCTCAAAAAGGAAACGTGGACAGCAGCAGGTTGGTAACTTTTCTTTTTTTAAATGTTATATTTACATTTTTCTTTTGTATAGTTTGAGAAGATAGTAATGACATATTTACCTGTTTGTAATATTCAGGGAGTAATTGTGAAACAATGATAAAGTACATTTATACAGTTCTTTCAATTGTGTTTCCTTCCTAGGTTGTGGCTAAACCTGGCACCCAGCTCGTGTCTTGTGAGGCCTCACCTGGCTGTCCTGTGAAAGACGTTCTGCCGGTGGAGGTTTGTGTGAATGTATTTTACACTTCAGCATTATTTACAATCATGCAAGTCTAGTTTAAATTGGTAGCCTATAAGGTTGCATATAAAAAAACATGGATTAGTTATACGCATTGTATATCTGTAAAGTCGAAGCAAATTGTATAATACAGACCTAATGTTTATAAAGGATGTTTTGTTCTTGCACTAGAAGCCAGAAGATATTTTGTGTCACAGCAGACTTGCAAGGAAGTATTTTAGTAATGTGGTTCATTCATTTTGTTTAATTTTATTTTGTTTTTGCTTTTTGTGTTGTAGGAGGAGGCAACCCCCTGTTTTGTGGAGGTGTTTTCCCAGGATTCACCTACCAGTGTCAAGACAGTGGCTGCAGGCGAGGAGGTAGGTGCTCTCACTAAAAATTTTCTGTTTCGTTCTGGTTTCTTGTAATGGAGTTAGTGAAGCTACTTTATTGTCACTGTTCATGTAGTATAAATGATAATTACAAATTGATATTTTTTGTAGCATTAAAGCCCCATGTCTATGCAGTTTATACATTGTGTTTTTTCATGTGGTATTTTGTTTTTATAGGAGGAGGGAACCCCTTGTGTTGTGGAGGTGTTTTCCCATGATGCACCTACCAGTCCCATTCAATTGGTTGGAACAGAGGAGGTTTGTGCTCTTAGTCTGAATGTTTTTGAATCTAGTCATCAGCCATGCTATTGTTAGTGTAGTATATGCATGATTGAAAACAGTTTTGTTATTATTTGTAGTAGTAGTAGTAGTAGTTGCACTTTGGAAACGTAATATAGTCTAGATGAAATCAAGTGTAAACATGGAAATAGTAACCAGCCTTTTTTGTTGAACTCAATAAATACACCTAACTAGATGAAGACTAACTAAAGGTGTAATACAGTCTGTGATCGAGAGTGTTTTGTTTTGTCTATTTCTGATGAGGATGATGATGGGAGCGCACTGATCAAAATCTCCATTTATCTTTATTACAGATGCCGGACAAGGAGAGTCTTCATCATCAGCACTCATCAGGATCTGGTAAGGTGAAGAGCAAGGCTAGCCCTAGCTCCAGCGTATTATGGTCTTCTGTAGTAGCTGGTACTTCTAGCCATGTTCAACATAGTGTAACAGGTTCGTATCATCAGGGTAGTAATCGCTTTAAATATGGGGGATTCCAATGTATGGCTGTTGGTTTGGTAAGTCTGGCAAAACATGCGGTTGACAGTGTTTTTGCATGGCAGGTAAAAGATCTAGACAGGGTCGTAGTTTTAGGTGATCAGTTGTACACGTCTTTGAGAGACAACAAGAAGATTAGTGGATCATCTAAATTCTTGTGTGTTCCTGATTTGCCAAAGCACTCGGTTATAGATGGACATAACTTTGAGTTTCGTTATGGTGACTATGTATCGGGTGATGTCAGTGTGGTTGATGGAGAGTTTATTCAGGCTGGCATATTCATGTCTCTACAAAATAGCTTGAAAAACATGTTTGAGAAATATGATACGTTTGCTAACATTGTGTGGTACCACGTGTGCAGTCATTCGTCAAAACGGACGCTATGCGGTTGTTGATTCCCATGCGCGCAGTGCTGCTGGAATGCCAGATCCTAACGGTAATAGTGTTGTTGTATATTTTAGTTGTCTTAAAGAGGTGTACAGTTTCATATGCAATTTGTCTACATCTCTCACTCAAAATGACAGACCATATGAGTTTGCTGGTGTTCGTGTCATTTGCGGGGGCAGTAAGTCTGAGTTGAGAACAACAAAGTGTACTGACACTGTCACGACTTGTGAAACTGCATCCATGGCTTTCGGTTCATCGCTGGTATGTGGTATTCCTTCAGGAAGTAAAGTGACCGAGGTACGAAGCGTAAGATTACAGGGCAAACTTGTGCTGCTAAGAAAATGAAAAGGAATAATGTGGCTGTAGTGAATTCAGATGTTGTGTTTGTCAGTGATGTAACTTCGGAAAAGCTGTGGTTTGATCCCATTTGTAAAGATGTTGCGCAGGCTTTATGTACACAGTTTAATGTAGAGTTTGAGAAATATGATGCACCAATGCCTACAGAAGTTGGTCTGTTGGGAACGCCGTGTAAGAATGAGAAAATAGTGGCTGGCGGTAACTGTTTCTTTAGAGCGATTTCCCAAGCTGTTAGTGGAACACAAAAGAACCATAGGAAAATTAGACTTGCTGTTGTGAAACAATTAGAGAGTAATGCTGCGGACTATAAAAGTATCTTGAGAAGTGAATATTCTTCAGTGGTAGAATACATTAAAAGTTCAAAAATGCGATATGTTGGCAGTTGGGCAACTGAGGTTGAAATACAGGCAGCAGCAGATTGTTTAGGAGTTAATATCTTTACTTATCATGATGATCGATGGCTAGAATATAGTTGCAAATATAGGTGTTTTTCAAAACAGGGGATCTACTTAGAAAATTGTAATGGTAACCATTATGAAAGTGTTGTTTGTGTTCATCAGCCTGAACTCCATAGTTGTTATGGTAGCTGCAAGTTGAACAGGTCTGAGTCCAAAGTGTACAATTTGAGACGGCAGAGTGCAGAGGAATGTTCATGGGTTAGCGCTGTGACAGAGAACACAAGTAAGAGCGATCAGAAAGTCCAGGAACAGAGTACAGCAACAAATAATGCTATTTCTAAGTATTTTATAAAGAAAAAGTATCTACAAATGAAAAAGAAATATCAGGAAAGTGTGCAGCATAGGGAGAAACGTAAGGAAAAGATTAAAGTGAAATATCAGAAAAATGTGTTGCATAGGGAGAAAGTTAAGGAAATGAGTGTAAGCAAATATAGGAGAGATATGTTGCATAGGGAGAAAGTTAAGGAAATGAGTGTAAGCAAATATAGGAGAGATATGTTGCATAGACAAAGTGTAAAAGCCATGACTAAAGCGAGATATTATGGAAATGCTGACCATAAGAAGCGTGTTTTAGCAGCCAACAAAGTGAAGAGGCAACAATTGAAAGAAAAGGCGGAGCAGTTTGATTTTGTTATGGAGCAGTTTTTGGCTAAAGTAAAGGATGGGCCAGAGTTTGTGTGTTGCGTCTGTCATAGATTGTTGTTTAGACATCAGGTTTTGAATTGTAAGAGGGATTTTTATAACAAGAATGAAGCAGTAGCATCATTTGCAGATAAATGTATCACTGAAGTGTATTTACACAAATGTAATAAGGACTGTGAAAAGCCATGTCAGTTGTTGGATACAGCTAGAGGTTGTCTGTGGATTTGTTACACTTGTCATGGTAAGATTAATAAAGGTATAATGCCACCTGAATGTGCAATAAACAGTTTGAAAGTTGATCCCATTCCACCAGAGTTGGCATGTTTGAATAGTTTAGAGCAGCATTTGATTTCTTTACATATACCATTTATGAAAATGTTAGCGTTACCTAAGGGAGGACAGAATGGTGTACATGGACCGGTAACATGTGTTCCAGCAAATATTGTGCAGACTAGTAATGTTCTGCCTCGTTGTAATATGGAAGGATCTTTGTTGCGTGTAAAATTGAAACGCAAGTTAACGTATAAAGGGCATTATGAGTATCAGTTTGTTGATACTATGCATGTAAGGCAGGCATTGCAGTATTTAAAAAGGACAAATGTGCATTATAAAGATGTAGAGTTTAATGAAGCTTGGTTAAATGAGTTTTGTAGGGAAGAGGGTGATTTAGGGAAAGACACTGATGGTGATGTTGAAAGTGGTAAAGTTGATTGTGAAGATGAGCTTTTGCACGATAGACAACAACATTGTATGTTTCAGGATACGTGTCTCATGCCTGTGGATATTGGTCAGGAAATGCTGGATCAATATTTTGACGATATATTGAACCTTGCTCCAGCAGAAGGAAATAGTCCTGTAAAATTGCTTTCGGATCATGCAAACGAAGCCAAATGCTTTCCGGTGTTGTTTCCGCAGGGACGTAATACTTATCATGAAAGTAGAGCAAATCGTTTGACGTTGTCGCGATATTTTAATAACAGAATTCTACATGCGGATGGTAGGTTTGCACACAATGAGGAATATATCTTTTTTGCGCAGTACATGTCTGAGATTGAGCAGGTTGTTTCTAATGTATCCATAGCATTACGAAAAGGGAAAGGCTGTATGTCTCAAAACGTACCTGATAATAAGGTAAACGATATGTTAAAAAATGATGAATCTTTGAAAAAGTTGTTGGAGTTTGATGATGGGTATCGTTTCCTTAAACCGATTCGAGGTACCCCAGCTTTTTGGCAAGGAGCACAGCGTGATCTGCTTGCTTGTGTTCGTCAGCTCGGTGTTCCTACCTGGTTTTGTTCCTTTTCTTCTGCTGATATGCGCTGGACAAATCTTCTGGATAGTATTTTGAAGCAGGAAGGTAGAGCACAGACTGCTGCAGGTTTAGAGTGGGCAGACAGGTGTGATCTTTTACGCTGCAATCCTGTCACTGCGGCCAGGATGTTTGATTTCCGCTGGCATGTTTTTTTGAGAGAGGTACTTATGTCGCCATCACATCCGATTGGTAAAATTAAGGATTACTTTTATCGAGTGGAATTTCAGCAGCGCGGTTCACCCCATGTGCATTGTTTGTTTTGGATAGAGAATGCTCCATTGATTGATAAAAACACAGATGAAGAAGTAGTTGAATTTATTGATAAATATATAACATGTGAGTTGCCATCCCAAGATGAGACTTTATTGGAAACTGTCACTTCTGTGCAGCAGCATTCAAAACGACATTCAAAAACTTGTAAAAAGAAAAACACGGTTTGTCGTTTCAATTTTCCGAGGCCAGCATCCGCTCGAACGTTTATATGTCGCCGTAAAGATGATGAAGAGTGCAAAAAAGCATGCAGTTGTGAGACAGATAAATCTTCAACGTGTGTTAATCATAGTCAGAAAACTTCAAATGACATGAAGAAAAAACATGCAGCAGAGATAATGACAAAAATCAAGAATGCTCTTTCCAATGAGAAGAATAGTTTTGATAGTGTGGTACATTTATTCCAAAGTGTAGGGATTGATCAGGTCACTTTTGAGGCTGCATATACGTGTTTAGCTAGAAATACACATATTGTGTTAAAGAGGCAAGTTAATGAAGTCTGGATAAATCAGTATAGCAAACCACTATTAAAATGTTGGCAGGCAAATTTAGACTTGCAATTTGTTGTTGATGCGTATGCGTGCGTTGTTTATATTATCTCTTATATGTCTAAGGCAGAAAGAGAGATGGGATTGTTGTTAGGGAATGCACAGAGAGAAGCATCTAAGGAGGCATTGAAAAATCTAGGCAGTGTGTATTTGCATAACAGAGATGTGTGTGCTCAAGAAGCTGTATACAGATTGACAAATATGCATTTAAAGGAATGTTCGAGGAAAGTTGTATTTGTACCGACAGGGGACAATAGAGTTAGAATGAGTTTGCCTTTGAGTGTGTTGAAACAAAAGGCAAGATCGCGCGCTTGTACCTCAGAGGTTGTTTGGATGACTAGTTTTGTTGACCGTTATAAAAATAGGCCAAATGATAGTGTATTCAATGACATGTGTATGGCAACATTTGCATCTGAATATCGTGTTTTGAGTAAAAATGAAAAATCTCAGGCCAGCATTAAATTAAAGAATGATTGTGGTTTTATCACGAAAAGAACACGAACAGATCCTGCAGTTGTTCGTTACGCGCGCTTTTCTGAGACAAAAAATCCAGAATTGTTTTACCAAAGTATAATGCAGTTGTTCTTGCCGTATCGTGCAGATGTGCAGCTAAAACCTCCAAACTGTGAGACATTTGCACAGTTTTACGAAAATGGTCATGTGAGGTTTAGTGATGGGTCAAGACATCCTGTTAAGTCAGTTGTTGATTTGAATAGAAGTCATTTTGAAATTAAAGCAGATGAATTGGATGAAATCCAGAATACAATTGATAGAGATGGTGTATTAGAGGATGCGTGGTGTGAGTTGTGCCCAGAGCAAGAGTTGGAGCGTTTACAGTGTGACCAAGAACAAAAAGACAAACAACAGATAGTGGAAGAACATGAGGAAAATATTCCAGATTTAGCAGTAACTAGTCAACATGTTGCACATTTGGAAAAAAGAAAAAACATCATGTGTAGAAGTGAAGGTTTGGCTTTAATTAGATCTTTGAATGAGACACAGCTTGCTGTTTTTTATCAAATTCGACAATGGTGTTTAGAGAAAGTATTAGGGAAAAATCCAGATCCCTTCCATGTATTCATCACAGGTGGTGCAGGGACAGGAAAAAGTCATTTAATAAAAGCGATTCAATATGAGGCAATGAGGCTATTGTCAACGGTGTGTCGTCATCCAGACAATATTAGTGTGTTATTAACGGCTCCTACAGGGATTGCTGCATATAATTTGCATGCATCTACTATTCACCACACGTTTAGTATCGGAAAAGATGTTGGTTTACCCTACACACCTTTGGGTGAGGAAAAAGTTAATTCTTTGCGCGCTAAATATAGTGATCTTCAGATTTTGATAGTCGACGAAATATCAATGGTTGATCATAGGTTGTTGTCATACATTCACGGTAGGTTGAGACAGATTAAGCAAACCGGTGATTTCTCACCATTTGGAAATGTGAGTGTAGTTGCTGTTGGAGATTTTTTCCAGTTGCCTCCAGTAAAAGGGAAACCCCTATATGTAGATGATGTAGGTGTCAGCTTGTGGTCTAATCTGTTTAAGGTCGTTGAATTAAAACAAATCGTTAGGCAAAAAGATAACGTGTTCGCAGAGCTATTGAACAGGGTGAGAACTCGATCAAAAGGAACCCCAATGTTAAGCAGTGACATACAAATATTGAAACATTGTGAAACTGGTGAAGTCAGCTCAGCTTTACACATATTTCCTACAAATAAACAAGTAAATGAGCATAATTTGGCACAGCTGCTTAACATTTGTCCTGAATATGTCGAGATAGATGCTCAGGATTTTGTGAATAATAAGAAAACAGGCAAACTAGAATTGAAAAATGGACATCATGCGAAAACATATAACACATGTTTGACTGAACAGCTGTTGTTGGGTGAAAATGCGCGTGTAATGCTGTGTAAAAACGTGGATGTTACAGATGGTCTTGTTAATGGGGTTTGCGGTACTGTAACTCATATAGTTGGTGCAGATAAGGGTACGTTTCCTCTCAAAGTGTATGTTAAGTTTGATGATGAGCATGTTGGCGCGCAGAGGAGGAAACAATCGACGAGTAGCTTAGTTTTCTTTGGTTCCACCGGTATTGAACCAGAGGAAGAAAAAGTTACTAACAAAGGTGGTATGCGACGACAGTTTCCGCTGAAACTTGCTTGGGCTTGTACGGTACATAAAGTACAAGGTATTACTGTAGATAGTGCTGTTGTTTCTCTTAAGAAAGTATTTTCTGCAGGCCAGGCATATGTAGCCCTAAGTCGTGTTAGAAGTTTGTCAGGTTTGGTGATTCAAGATTTTGAAGATAAAGCCATATATTGTAAGGATGGTATTCAGGATACAATTCAGAGTATGCCTCAATTCTTGAACCAAAATATAACTAGACACAAATTTAGTACAAGTAGTTTTACTGTATTTTTGATGAATGTGCAAAATTTGACACACCATGTATCTGATTTGGCATTATGTACACAGCAATTGCAGCTTAACTGTATTGCTGTTACAGAAACATGGCTACCTGCTGCTTCCTCATTTGAAGCTGTAAAGATTGATGGTTTTACTTTTCATGGTTGTCCACGAAGTTTATCTTACAATAGCAACAATCCAGCACTGATTGAACTTCAAGGACAACAGCATGGTGGAGTCGGCTTTTATAGTGCAGACAATTTGGAATATAATATTATCGAAGCAACAAATGTGAATTTGGAATGTTTTATTTATAACTATGTTACATGTAACATATTAATAGCTGTCATTTATCGACCACCATCTTATCCCATGTCTTTATTTAAAGAACATCTAGGCAAATTAGTTGATTGGCTAGATCCAAAAAGTAACACAATTGCAATCATGGGAGATTTTAATGAGGACATCTTGAAATCATCAACAATCTGCAAATTTCTAACAGACAAAGGGTACATTCAATATGTTACACAGCCCACAACAGAGAAGGGCACATTAATTGACCATGTGTATGTGAAAACATCACATTATGAAATTGAACCAGTAGTGTTGCCAACATATTTTAGTGATCATGAGGCGGTTGTTTGTTCTTTTAAATGTATATCTTCTGACATAGGACAGTAATACTTTACAACTGTTGTAGATGTATGTTTTTAGTGAGCATTATTTGGTGATTTTTAACTTTATGAGTTGTATGTTATTTAAGCTTATTTATGGCCAAGCATGAAATATGAAATGAAACTGGTATTTTTAACCATTTTGTGTATTAGGTGTTGTAAAAATAAATGACAAGGGTTTCTTTTTCCTGCATTACAACAGCATTTATAAGTCTAACATGTATTGATAATATTTGATAATGCACAAATGACATTTGGTGAACAACTACAATATAATTGTCATTTTGACATAATATGAAATGCTGCCATATGCTGTGGGTAATGCAGGTTTTGCTTTTCCTTCTATGTAGTGTCAAAAAGCAAAAGGCACCGGTAATGGCTACTCCTGGTTTATACTGGGATGGGGTTCGATTCCCTGCGGTGCCCTGCTGATCAATTTGACATTTACATAAAAGCATGTCCTCCAGCGCATGTCGAAGTGTTGCCCAGTCGAAGGTCTTTTGTCAGTGACTTGTAGATGTTTCCGGACTCAGGCTGTTTTCAGACAAATCAAGGAGAGAAACATCACTTCCTTTGTGCACTATTTTGCCTTCAGCTGGGACTGCTGCGTTGAAATGCTGTAGGGGGCGCTATCGAGCCAGTTTGCATCACTGAATGAATATTTTAAAGTAGACATGCTCAGGCCTGGATTGATATCAAACCTGTGAAGTTTGAGGTAGATCCAACCGTGTACACTCAAGTTATATCAATTTCCTCTGTCATGGCGAAACATCAAAACTCAACGCCACGCCACGGCCAAACCATCATGATCATACACTACTCTAGATGACACACACTGATTTTTAAGTCCTTACGATGGATTCTGTAGGAGGAGTTCTTTAAAATACAAGGTATGCGAAATGGCCAAGAAAAGGCGAAAATGTACCATTTTTTTCAAGATGGCCGACTTCCTGTTCGACTTACAATAAGGCTTCAAGAGGCTTTTTTGTGCGTGTTGACATTATACATGTGCCCTGTGAATTTCATCTTTCTACGTTAATCTGGAAGGCGGGGCTGCAATTTTGAAATTTTAAAGGGGGCGCTGTTGAGCCATTTTGCCACGCCCATTCAAAGCGACCACATAGGATTTTAGCTGACATCACTCTAGACATGTGTGTCAAGTTTCATGACTGTAGAGCAATCCCTTCTCCCTGAAAAACAGTATCATATTTCATGGCGAAGGATGTGTCGCCATGGTAACAGCATTCAGTTTTGGGTCATGAGCTGCCAAATGTAGCATCACCAAGGTCTTGTTTATTAGCTGACTTAATTTCAGGTGCATCAGCCAAATTTCCTAGGAGTAATTAGACAAAGTACGACGCATGATACTTCCTGTTGCCAGTAGGTGGCGCTATGACTTTCGCTAAATATGAGACTGAACATGTGTTCAGATTGGGACTCTTAACAAGCATATGAAATTTGGAAAAGATCAGACCACGTGGAGTCAAGTTATAAGGCGTTGAAATTTCATGGCGACACATCGGAATTCGCTGCGTCGCCATGGCAACACCTTTCGACGAAGGGTCACCAACTTCATAATATAAGATCTCCAAGGTCTTGAGGCTATTCTCAGTAAATTTCAGCTGGATTCGATCACCGTGCTGCCCACAGGGCGTCAGAGCGTAAAACATGTAACTTCCTGTTGCCAGGAGGTGGCGCTATGACTCATATCCTGTATTGTCACATGGACCCGTTCAGGGCGGGACTCTTATGAAGCACAAAAGGTTTGGCTCTCTTAGGATCATGTATGCCGGAGTTATAGCCGTTTCATTTTTCATGGCGAAGGATCGAAATTCGCCGCCCAGCCACGCCCCCTAGGAAAGACTAATGAGAATTGTTTTAACAACTTTTAATCTCCTATGCCTGTAGATGATACGGACCGAATTTGAAAGTCCTGGGGTCAAATCTCTAGGAGGAGTTCGTTAAAGTATGCGGGCTGGAAATGACAAAATCGGTGCAAAATTTCAACTTTGATACAAAATGGCCGACTTCCTGTTGGAGTTAGGCTATGTGTCCTTGAGACTTTTTGGTGCGTCTGGTCATGATACATATGCATACCGAATTTCGTTCTCCTACGACAATCTGTATCGAGGGGCTCAATTTTCTTGACTTTCTAGGTGGCGCTGTCGAGCCATTTTGTCCCGCTTTATTTCGAGACCCATAAAATATCGAAATTTTCGCCAGTCCTGACATCTGTGCAAATTTTCATGAGTTTTCGTGCATGTTTAGGCCCTCAAAAATGCGTTTCTTTCGGAGGAATAATAATAACTCCTTCAGTTTCAATAGGGCTTCGCACCGGTCGGTGCTCGGGCCCTAAATATATAAAAATAAAAAAGGGGGGGGGGGATAAGTAGTAGTCTTACATTAAAACAAAACAAACAACAAAAAAAAAAACAAGAAACAAATAAAAAACAAATAAAAAAATCAAATTAAAACAAAAAAAAACTACAAAATTTTTCTTTTATATCAAAGGTAGGTTGGGATCTTGTTATAGAAGGTAGTTATTAACAGTGTCTCAGTGAAATAACCAGACAAGGGTAACCTTACAGTGTCCAACCAACCAACCTCAGTCTATTTGGTCATTTTTACCTATCAATAATCCTTCAAAAACAGGATTATACTGAACATAACGATCAGATTTAACAAATTCAATATTTCTGCATTTTCACATCGTCTCACCCATGGATCCAAATCCTGCCATTTTCCTTCCCTGTATTTGGCAAGTGACATGTGTGGGTATGAGTCAGGAACCTCAAACAGAGAATCCCACCCTGAATCACTGAAAGGGAACTATAGTGAAGATTCATCAATCTGCTTTGGCTTTGTTTGTTCAGGCAAAGTCACTGAAAGAGCACATCTGTGTTTATTCCCAAACATAGAACTTAACGTTAGCTTTTCTCTCAGGCAACCTTCTTTGAACCATCTTTTCTCAAACTCTGCATCTCTCCCTTCATGTATGTGTGCAGTGCAGTGTAGATCTTGTGGTTGCATGTAGTCTGTGTTGAATGTGAGCACGCGTTATCAACAAGAGCGGTGTTTACGGAAGTCACAGCTGATGTGCAGAGCTTCCATTCATACACATAAAGCAGCGTGTCAGGGCTGTATTTCACAAATATGTGAGTGTCACTTGTTCCAATAACAATAACCCCTTTTGATGTCGAAACAAGACAAATAGCCAATAAACACATCACAACTCGTCCCATTAGATTGATTGGGCAACAGTTTGACAGCAAAAATGAATGCTTCAATTTGCCTGTAACATCGTCAGAGCATGATAATGGATTTTTCCAGAACTGTCACCTGACGCCCCTACAGACTTCACGAATCTTCCTCTCATCTTTAGAGGTGTTGAAAACGTGTCTAATAACAGAGTGTGTTGCACCAGATCAACAAGAAATGTTACATGCTTACCATGTACAAGGAGCGTGTGTGTCGGCATGTCTGCGTTAGCTTCAGTTGAGTATTTAGCATATGTGCCTACAGGCTGTGTGTTTCCTGCTTCTTCTCTAACTGAGCTTTGGCATCATCAATCAGTGTGTGTGTGGTGCAATCACCCATCTGATGTGTAGGTTGTCTCTCATCGTGCGTCAGTGTGGTCAAAGGTGCCGGTTCCTCCCCCTCCCGGGCTGCCGCCCCGAGTCCATCGGCCTTGTGCTTGTAAGTTGGATTTTTCTTCTCTCGCCACAGTGAAAACAAGCATCTGGATCAGTCGTGCGTCGTCCTCCACGGCCCCCTCTAAGTCCACCTCTGCTGCGGCCGTGTCCGCGCCCTCTGGCGTGTCCTTGGAACATAGTCGATGCAGCCGTGTGGAGATCTTTCTCTTTCTTTTCTCCTTTCCTCTTCTGGCTTTCTTTGAGGGTTTTCTCAGCGTGCACAGCATGTGCTTCCATGAGTCCCAGGTGATGCATATATGTTTCACCATGTTGGAAATATCAGGTTTCAGTCCATTTAGGAAGCTGTTTCTCAAATGTGCTTCCCATGCTGTAACAGCATTATTCTTCAGGTCAGCTGGAGGTGTCAGGCTGCTGTGTGTGTTGTGAACTTCTGTCAGACCAGTGAGATAGTTGCAAACACTTTCATCATCTTCTTGTTTACATGAGGATATTTAGCTCATGTCCAATCTCACAGGGAAAGCTGCTTGGATGCGCTCACAGAGATCTGTGATGTGAACTCTATAGGCTGTGCTGTCATTATGCGCCGTCGGGGTCAGCCAGTCTCACATCACTCTCTGGATATCCTGCTGAGATCTTGGCCCAGTTACTGCCCATCTTTACCACCAGGAGCCGTCTCACTTCAGATTCCTCCATCTGATGGTGATGAAAGGTGAGTCGTTGCCTGTTTCACGTCCTCCATAGTCCACGGTCTGTGGATTAACATCGCCTCCATCATGGGGAGATTCAGGATCCGGTGCATGTTTCCCTCTGTGTCAGTTCTCACTGGAGATGGGAGGGTGATGAATGGATTCATAGAGACGACGGATGGATTTTGAGATCCTTTGAATACCAGACCAGACCTGGTATGAGAAGGAGAGGCAGCTTTGTCCTGGTAAGACAGATGTATCAGGGTAGATGAGGGGAACCGGAGACGGAGGACAGTCAGAGTTATGTGGCGGTGGTGCTCTTGGCCGTGGATAAGGCGTCTGACGAGCTCGGGCTGCTGTTCATCTTGTTGTTGCGGCGGGTCGATGCGTCTCCTGGGCGGCACCCGGTCGAGTTCAGAATCCTGCATTTTGACACACTGAGACACAGATGAGATCCTACCTGTCCCTGCCTGTGGTCTCCTGTCCCTGTTTTGTGCTTCTTTCATCCATAAACTAAAAGCTTTCCAATCTGTTATCAACTTACTTTTGCCTTTTTTATTCTCAGTCTCTTTTTCCTTCTCCTGCAGTCTTTCTCTCAGCTGATTTAGCTGTCTGATACTGAAACTTTCTGTGCTCGGAAAGCTAGATTCAGTCATCCAAATGTTGATTTGTTTCACAGATGAATCACTATAGTTCACTCTCATGTAGTTTATTTTAGGAGCGGACAGGTCCACATTATCATATCTATCCTTTGTTTGATTTCTACTGTTAACACTACCCATTCTGGCAGATTAAAAGACAGATTTAAGTTATGTCTTCAACTGAATCTCCAAAGTACACCCGTTAAGAATATCAGAAAACTAATCAATGTTAGTGAACCCAGAAAGGAATCAGAACAGAGGAATTATCTACGTTTTCTATGCGTGTTTTCTGAGTCTTACTTCACACAATATTATAACCC
Organism: Thunnus maccoyii; assembly: GCF_910596095.1. Classification (NCBI taxonomy): domain Eukaryota; kingdom Metazoa; phylum Chordata; class Actinopteri; order Scombriformes; family Scombridae; genus Thunnus; species Thunnus maccoyii. Next base: position 264,561 of record NC_056536.1, on the reverse strand, counting down.
AGTAATCATTCTTCCACACACTATTGTGATAACAGTGAACTCTCTTTAAGGTGGACTCATCAGTGCAGCTCCAGGTTTCTACTAAACCTGTCTGGACTCTTTCCTGATCAGCATACAGTCACAACAGACTGATGTGGGTTATTAAGTGCACATATCTTTTATAGACAAGGAGTCTGGTAAACATATCAGAATGTGAGTGGGGTGCAGTGCTGGATGTCATCAAAGCTATCAAACTAATTATAAAAGAACTGTAGCTTGTCCAGGATGATGCTACTCCCTACTCTGATCCAGTGTCAAACATAATGAGCACAGATGTTACATGTTCAAGGTTTTACAATATGAGTTTATAACTGTTAGTGTGATGCAGAGGATACAAAGTGTCTGTTTTCTTTGTCTTCTTTGAATTAGACTAGATGCTAAAATAGCGTATCGCTGCCCTCTACTGTTTGCTATTGATGTTCCTTTTGACAGTGATATATGTGTTGTTAGGCTATATAGTCCAAAACTGGACAATATTCCATAAGTAAAGTCCACAGAGTAAAAACTGTTTCTGCAGCTGCGTCCATGTGTCTGAACAGCTTCATTATTTGAAGTGAGTAATTATTGCACTGGATGAAAGAATCCTTGTACCTTCGTCTCAAATCGATTTCCTTATTCTGAAACTAAAGTCTAACAATGAAAAACGGAGCTTTTTAAAGTTATTGATGTATGTAACAACATTTTAAAAATACAAATACAGCCATTCACTGTTTACTGTTCTCCCTAAACTATCATTCTGTGGTTTTTTCCCTATTATGGGTTTTTGAACCAGAAAAATCCAGTTTCCATGACTACAAAATGCAAAATTTAGGCAGTTTTCATATTTTTGTTATGAAAGACTGAAGCGGAAGAATCTGTGTAGTTACCCTCGTCTCAACTGATTAGAGGGACTAAGGGACTGGAAAAAGAAAGAAATCCCATACTCATGTCAATGGGAATTCCCAAATGACGTAATGGGGGGTTCGAGGGCGCTGAGGGATTCATGCCACATGCCAGTGTGTTTTATATTTTTGGGAATTATTAAAAGTTTGTGGCCTCTGATGCCTTAGTGCAGCACCTGTTAAATACCTGAAGTTTTCTACATAGATCACTACATTCATGTACTTTATAGGACAGGAATTACATCATCCATGAACCAGACAGAATAGTGAAATGACATAAACTATAGTCTGTGTTCTGGTACAGTATAATGTTTGATAAATCTCAGCCAATATATCAGGTCTGAAGTTGGATTTGATTTCTCTTATTGTAGTTAAAGCTGCAGCTGAATCACTACATATGACTGAGTTGTCTGGTTTATTGTTCTTTATCCACCAAAGTGCACATTAATATTGTCAACATCTCTGCTGTGAATACTGACATCTGATATGTCTGTTTTGAATTCTTAATGACTCCAAATGCCACTTTCCCGCTCTCTGGATCCTTTGATCCATCTGTATTCTGTAAATATGAACTCCATCCTTGTTGCAGATGAGACTTCACTTCCTTGACTATATCTCCTGATTTCTATCTTTTGTTATTATTCAGTATGCATAGATTGACTTCAGGTTCTGGGATTATCCATGGTGGTACAACTGACCAACACATTAATATTAATGATACCAGTTTCCCCGCCTTAGATCTTCACTTCTTTCCAAAGTTTCTTCTTACTTCTGATTTAAGAGAGATGATTGAATTTGTCTAATCGGCACTATCAGCTGGGTAGCACGCGCTGTCCCATTGGTCATTGCACGCCATCAGGCGGGTCATTGGGACATACTGTCTCAATACATACCACCTGACTCAAGGCTAGCAACAAGAAGGAAGGTCGGTCAGCAGTGTGTCAACTGTAGAAGTCTTTATGCAAACTTCACTAAGATCAATGAAAATCTGAATATATTTAAACTTAAATTCAATTCAATAGCCTTATCTGAGACATGGTTAAATCAAGAGAAAGGTATTGATTTCCATATTGACGGTTTCTTTATATCAATAGAACCAACAACAGGGGAGGGGGTGTGGCCCAGTATGTGGACAGTGACTTGATCACAAGATATTAAGACAAAAAAACAAACCAATAACAACTTCCCCTGTCCTTCTATGCCAGTCTCTTTCTGATTGTCCATGTCATATTTGTTTAATATGCTATTTTTAAATGTTCATTTAAACTTACTAAATGTTCTGCATGTTTTCAGTTCCTCACTGCAGCTGTTCCATAAATTAACTCCTTTGACTGTAATACAATGATATTTTACATTAGTCCTCACTTATCATTTATTGCACAAGTCATGTTGACTTTCTCTCATTTGAAACAACTTTTGGATACTTTTAGGTAACAATTGATTTTTAACTTTGTACATGATTTGAACCGTTTTAAATTCAACCTAATCTTTAAATTTTAGAGCCTTTAAATTTAATAAAAAGTGGGTTTCTTGGTTCTCTATGTGGTTTTGTTTACACAAACTTGTGTGTTGTGCATGTAGCAGATGTCCATATAAAGAAATCCGTCACGAACTGACGTCAGCTTGGGCTGAAAGTAGAAAAAAACAAGTTAGAAACAGCGTTCAGAGCAGTCTGAAGCTGCTGCTTTCTGCTCACAGGGATTACTGTGACATACGTTTACCTCGTTATTTGACACGTTGGCCACTTTTAACATGAACATCCGACACACAAATACACGCATAATATATATAAATAAAAATATGGAAAAGCATAATACGTCCCCTTTAATAAAACCAATATTTAAACCAATTAATAAAATAAAACTATTACACAAAACTTAAATGTATTTCCCTTTTGCTTTCCCACCTTTCTCAGAAGTTATGACCTCTCTTTATCTTATTTACCAATAACGGAGCTCCTAATTTAAGGCACACACACACACACACACACACACACACACACACACACACACACACACACACAGAGCAAACAAAATAAAACAGTGTCCTTTAAAACCAGAACCAAACGTTGCAGGTCTGAGTCGTTGCTCGGAGCGTAGTGACCTGAAACAAATGGCCGCTGCACTAGCAAATGCAAGCTACAAAATAAAATAGCAGGTGCACTGGTTAATTGTTACTCACAAATCCCTGAGTTGAAGCATGGACGATGCGTGACGAGAGGAATGATGAGTGAGGTTACAGGCTGGCGGGCGACAAGTCCAGACGAAGTGAAAGCTGAGCGGGAGACATCAACTCGTCCATAGAGTCCAAGGACTGTTTCCTGGTCCTCCGTCTATTAGACGTACATGACAGTTGTTCTCAGTCACTTAACTCGTCCTAAAGCTCCTTTACTTCTTATGCCGAGTGCATTTTGAGCTTTTAACTAATTGACATTAACACATACTAGCAACAAACAGTAACATTAGCTGCTACTACGGTGAAATATGTGCTAATATAACTAGCGCGCTAATGCGCTAATCGCGATTAGCATCTACCTTTTACACGCACTACGTCGTGATGAAACGATACAAAAAATACATACACAGAGGTTATTTACCTTCTGCATGTGGCTATTATGTCCGTTACCCGTCGGTAAAACTCTGCATCCATCAACACAACGAACATAAACAGTCTTCATCCATGGATGTACAAAGAGGATTGGATACAGCGTCGGCGGCGGGGCCCCGTTCATGCGGCCCATAGAGCATGCGCACTAGTAACGGTCGCCGGCCGAGTCGACTACTTCCGGTTTAGGCCTCCGGCTAACTTGAATGGGGATGAAACAATTCAATCGTGCGGCTCCTCTAGGCTTTTGAAATGTGATCGGACCAAATGGATCAAATTCTGATAGAGAGACAAGTCATTTCTTTATACGTCCATGTCTTCAACAGCGTAAACAACCTTCACACAGCTCCTGTTCGTCGTCTGACCAGCCCGTGGCTTTACTCTGCGGGGTCTCCTCTACATCCCGCCCCTCCACCTTTACAATTGGCTGACAGGTTGGTAACAACCAATCAAATCAACAACATGTTAAGATGGACAACTTTATGTCCTCTGGGACTAGGTTGTGAGATAAACACGCTGCTCTCATGTGTACAGCAAACAAACTACTTGAACTGCATGAACTTCACCAACACAATGACAAAGATTTATTCATCTGCCTGTTTTTAATTCACTATGAACTGTATTAAACATTAAACTTAACTGGTTTGAATAGAATACTTTTTAAACATTTAAAAATGATTTATTGATCTTTATTTATTTACATATTTGTCTAAAATGAAAACTTTTTTTAGACTGAGCTACATTTGAGATATATACACACACAGTAAGTTATATGTTGGACTATGAAGGAACAGCATAAGGTGTATAACAAAACTTTATTTAGAGGATCTTTATATAGTATTGAAATTGACTTTTAGCTTTGATATAATTTATGTGGCTTCAATCATAATTTATTATCCAATATTACTCCAACAAATTTAATTTCACTCTTTCTATTCAACATCATTCATCATGGGTTTCCTGTATGAGTTAGTTGAACACTTCTCAAATATTATAAAGTTAAATTAGTGTTAGTTAGTTTAAGTGTTTCACTCTTTAGCATTTCCAGTTCTTTTTCCACTGTATCCAAAAGTTGTTCCAAATTATTACTGTGACAAAATAAATGTGTATCATCTGCAAATATAGTTTAATATTTTGGAAACCTTACATATATTATTTATGTACAAAATAAACAACAATGGTCCTAACACTGAGCCCAGGGGAACCCCACAAGTCACCTTCAGTATTTGTGAGTAACAGTTATCGTTGATTTCTTGGATAATAAGTCCTGGTCAACTGTATCAAATGCTTTTTGAGATCCATGAATACTCCCACTGCATATTCCTTATTTTCTATTGCAGGTAATATTTCCTCCACAAGCTCCAAGTTTCCCTATTAGATCTAAACCCATATTGCTGTTCATATAGTATATTTCTCCAATATTATAGAGAAGCCTGTAATCGGAGAGTATATTCTCCTGCCATATATATATATATATATATATATATATATGTATATATAATCTGGACTTCTCCACAGTGCTGATACCTCCCCTTCAAATAGACGTACCCCTTTGGATGTGTGTCTCTGAGGAATGAGTTATAGCCTACAACATTTTTCACAGGATTTCACACAGCTACATGGTGTAACCCTGTATGTTGGAGAGTGTTTGTGCACCTCATAACTGTGCTATGATCATATATGCTTTCAGTGTGTACATTTTACAGATTTGCCTGGATGGCTGTGGCAGTCTGACATACGTTGCAGTAGTAGTCACACCGATCATTGATGCAATGATGAACTATAGCAGCCATCTTTTCATCAAATATTATTTGTTTCAGGGACCAATGTTTCAGCTCTACCGACCTTTCTCAGGGCAACAACTGACAGACTTTTTCACCCTATATATCAACTCACCTGCCACAGGTGGCTCCTGATTAGCAATCAGCAGGTCAGGCACCTGACACACTTCCTGTTTCTTCCATATATGGTCTTCTTAGATATACCAAAAAACTGTACCATCATTAAAAGCTCCAGGAATATAACGATTTCATGAACAATAACAGACATCAAATATTTAACATTTCAAGGATCTAAAACAGTAAAATCTCATAACAGATAGGGTGAAGAAGTAGAAAAAATGTTTTAATGATATCCCCTGATTCAATCAATCAATCAATCAATCAATCAATCTTTATTTATATAGTGCCATATCACAACAGAAGTCATCTCAAGGCACTTTTCACATAGAGCAGGTCAAGACCGAACTCTTTAATTTACAGAGACCCAACAATTCCCCCATGAGCAGCACTTGGCGACAGCGGTAAGGAAAAACTCCCCTTTAACGGGTAGAAACCTCAAGCAGACCCCGGCTCTTGGTGGGCGGCCATCTGCTTTGACCGGTTGGGTTGAGAGAGAGAAAGAGAGAGGGAAAGGGGGAGGGGGGACAGAAGAACAACAATCACAACAACAACAACAACAAGCACGAGCAGCAACAGCCAGGGAAGGACGCCATCAGGACTGTGAAGGACCGCGAAGGCTCGGCCCAGAACCCAGGGGTTCCTGTGAGATGAGAAAGCACAAAAAACTCCGGGGAAGAAGCAAAGTTAGTGACATGCATTGATGTTACATGAATGCATACAGATGGAGAGGAGGAGGAGGAGAGAGGAGCTCAGTGCATCATGGGAAGTCCCCCAGTAGTCTAGGCCTATAGCAGCATAACTAAGGGCTGATCCAAGGCGAGCCTGGTCGGCCCTAACTATAAGCTTTATCAAAAAGGAAAGTTTTAAGCCTACTCTTAAACATAGAGAGGGTGTCTGCACCCCGGACCCAATCCGGTAGATGGTTCCATAGAAGAGGAGCCTGATAGCTGAAGGCTCTGCCTCCCATTCTACTTTTAAAGACTGTAGGAACCACCAGTAAGCTGCATACTGGGAGCGCAGTAGTGGGATAATACGGTACTATGAGCTCTTCAAGATATGATGGTGTCTGACCATTAAGGGCTTTGTAAGTTAGGAGAAGGATTTTAAATTCTATTCTAGATTTTACAGGAAGCCAATGTAGTGAAGCTAAAATGGGAGAAATGTGGTCTCTTTTTCTAGTTTTAGTCAGAACACGTGCAGCTGCATTCTGGACCAGCTGGAGAGTCTTTAGAGACTTGTTAGAGCAGCCTGATAATAAGGAATTGCAATAATCCAGCCTAACAAAAGCGTGAACTAGTTTTTCTGCATCTTTTAGGGACAGGATGTGCCTGATTTTTGTGATATTACGTAAGTGAAAAAAGGCAGTCCTTGAGATTTGATTTATGTGGGAGTTAAAGGACATATCCTGATCAAAGATAACTCCCAGATTCCTTACGGTGGTGCTGGAGGCCAGGGTAATGCCATCCAGAGCAGCTTTATCATTAGATAATGTGTTTCTAAGGTGTTTAGGGCCAAGCACAATAACTTCAGTTTTATCTGAGTTTAGTAGCAGAAAATTGCAGGTCATCCAGGTCTTTATGTCGTTAAGGCATGTTTGGAGTTTGTTTAACTGATTGGTTTAATCAGGCTTCATTGATAAATATAATTGGGTGTCATCTGCATAACAATGAACATTTATGGAGTGTTTCCTAATAATATTACCTAAAGGAAGCATATACAAGGTGAATAGAATTGGTCCAAGTACAGAACCTTGTGGAACTCCATGTCTAACTTTTGCCTTCACGGAGGATTCATCATTAACATGTACAAACTGAAATCGGTCTGATAAATAGGACTTAAACCAGCTTAATGCAGTTCCTTTAATGCCAATTAAATGTTCCAGTCTCTGCAAAAGGATTTGATGGTCAATTGTGTTGAATGCGGCACTAAGATCTAACAGGACAAGTATAGAGACAAGTCCTTTGTCTGATGCAGTCAGGAGGTCATTTGTGACTTTCACCAGTGCTGTTTCTGTGCTATGATGCCTCTAAATCCTGACTGAAAATCCTCAAATAAACTATTGTTATGTAGAAAGTCACATAACTGATTAGAGACTGCTTTCTCAAGGATCTTAGAGAGAAATGGAAGGTTAGATATAGGTCTATAATTGGCTAAAACACCTGAATCAAGAGTAGGCTTCTTAAGAAGAGGTTTAATTACAGCTACTTTAAAGGACTGTGGTACATAGCCTGTTACTAAAGACAGATTGATCATATCTAGTAAAGAAGTGCTCACTAAGGGTAAGACTTCCTTAAGCAGCCTAGTTGGGATGGGATCTAAGAGACAGGTTGATGGTTTAGCTGAACAAATCATTGAAGTTAGTTCAGACAAGTCTACTGGAGAAAAACAGTCCAAATATATGTCAGGATTTACAGCTGTTTCTAAGGTCCCTGTGTTTGGGGAGAGAACGGTGCCTGTTGAGGGCAGGAGATGGTTAATTTTGTCTCTAATAGTTAGATTTTATCATTAAAGAAGCTCATAAAGTCGTTACTACTGAGAGCTATAGGAATACATGGATCAATAGAGTTATGACTCTTTGTCAGCCAAAGTGCTGAAAAGGAACCTAGGGCTGTTTTTATTCTCTTCTATTAATGCTGAGTAATAGGCGGCTCTGGCATTACAGAGGGCCTTTCTATATGTTTTAAGACTATCTTGCCAGACTAAGCGAGATTCTTCTACTTTGGTGGAACGCCAAATCCTTTCCAATGTTCATGATGTTTGCTTTAATTTGCGGGTTTGGGAGTTAAACCATGGAGCTAACCTCTTATGTTTTATTATCTTCCTTTTTAAGAGGGCGATGGAATCGAGTGTTATTCGTAATGAGCCTGCAGCACTATCAATAAGATTATCAATTTGGGAGGAACTAAAGTTAACATAAGAGTCCTCTGTAGTATTGAGACATGGCAGTGAATTCAGTACTGATGGAATTGCTTCCTTAAATTTATCTACAACACTATCAGAGAGACATCTAGTGAGGACATTTCTGTCTAATGGTGTATAATCCAGTAATAGGAATTCAAGAGTTATTAAGTAATGATCTGATAAAATAGGATTTTGTGGAAAAACTATTAAATGTTCAATTTCAATCCCATAAGCCAGAACAAGGTCTAGGGTGTGGTTAAGACGGTGAGTGGGATTATTTACACACTGAGAGAAGCCAATTGAGTCTAATAATGAGATAAATGCATTACTGAGACTGTCATTATCAACGTCCACATGAATATTAAATCACCTACTATAATTACTTTATCTGTACTAAGGACTAAATACGACAAAAACCCTGAGAATTCAGATAAGAGTTCAGAGTACGGACCAGGAGGACGGTTCACTATAACACATAGAACTGGCTGTAAAGTTTTCCAGGTTGGCTGAGAGACTAAGAACAAGACTTTCTGATGAGTTATAATGAAGTTCAGGTCTAGAGTTGATAATGAGGCTGTGACTCCTCCTCCTCGGCCAGTGTCTGGAGGAATGTGAGTATTAATATGACTGGGAGGACTGGATTCATTTAGACTGACATGTTCTTCATGACACAGCCAGGTTTCAGTAAGACAATCAATCAATATGATGATCTGAGATTAAATCGTTTATTAATACGGCTTCAGATGACAGAGATCTAATGTTCAAGAGTCCACATTTAATTCTCTTATTTTGTTGTACTATTGCAGTAGTGGTTTTAATTTTTACTAGATTTTCATGAATGACTCTTCTTCTGTTTATTTTAGATTCAATAGATTTAAGTGGTCGGGGGACAGACACAGTCTCTATGTGGTCGGGGGACAGACACAGTCTCTATGTGGTTTTGGGATCAGACACAGTCTCTATGTGGTTTTGGGGGACAGACACAGTCTCTATGTGGTTTTGGGGACAGACACAGTCTCTATGTGGTTTTGGGGGACAGACACAGTCTCTATGTGGTTTTGGGGACAGACACAGTCTCTATGTGGTTTTGGGGGACAGACACAGTCTCTATGTGGTTTTGGGGGACAGACACAGTCTCTATGTGGTTTTGGGGACAGACACTGTCTCTATGTGGTTTTGGGGGACAGACACGGTCTCTATGTGGTTTTGGGGACAGACACAGTCTCTATGTGGTTTTGGGGACAGACGCGGTCTCTATGTGGTTTTGGGATCAGACACAGTCTCTATGTGGTTTTGGGGACAGACACAGTCTCTATGTGGTTTTGGGGTCAGACGCAGTCTCTATGTAGTTTTGGGGACAGACACTGTCTCTATGTGGTTTTGGGGACAGACACTGTCTCTATGTGGTTTTGGGGACAGACGCAGTCTCTATGTGGTTTTGGGGACAGACACTGTCTCTATGTGGTTTTGGGGACAGACGCAGTCTCTATGTGGTTTTGGGATCAGACACAGTCTCTATGTGGTTTTGGGGTCAGACGCAGTCTCTATGTGGTTTTGGGGACAGACACGGTCTCTATGTGGTTTTGGGGACAGACACGGTCTCTATGTGGTTTTGGGGACAGACACGGTCTCTATGTGGTTTTGGGGACAGACGTGGTCTCTATGTGGTTTTGGGGACAGACACAGTCTCTATGTGGTTTGGGGGACAGATGCAGTCTCTATGTGGTTTTGGGTGGGTAACTGCTCTTATGGAAGCGCAGAGAAGCGTGTAGGACTGCAGCTCTGCTTCCTGGTCTCAGCTCTGGGTTGTCATGGTTTTGGTTTACTAATAAACTTGGCCATATTTCTAGATATGAGAGCAGCTCCATCCAGAGTGGGATGTATGCCGTCTCTCCTAATCAGACCAGGTCTTCCCCAGAAAGTCTGCCAGTTATCTATGAAGCCCACATCGTTTGCTGGACGCCACCTCGACAGCCAGCGGTTGAATTGTGACATGCGGCTATACATGACATCACTGGTCAGATTAGGCAGCGGTCCAGAGAAAATTACGGAGTCCCACATTGTTTTAGCAAATGTACACACCGACTCAACATTAATTTTGGTGACTTCTGATTGGCGTAATCGGGAGTCATTACCGCCGACATGGATGACAATCGTACCATATTTACGTTTATTCTTAGCCAGCAGTTTTAAATTTGACTCAATGTCGCCCGCTCTGGCCCCAGGAATACATTTAACTATAGCTGCTGGTGTCGCTAACTTCACGTTTCTGACTATGGAGCTGCCAATAATCAGAGTTTGTTTCTCAGCGGGTGTGTTACTGAGGGGGGAGAACCTGTTAGAAACATGAACTGGTTGGTGGTGAACCGTGGGCTTCAGCTTAGGGCTATGCTTCCTTCGGACAGTCACCCAGCCGCCCTGGCTTCCCGGCTGCTCGGGAGCTACCGGGGGAGTGGGAGCTACGCTAGGTCGGCCCGCACCGGATACTGGGGGCTGGCTAACTACATTAGCTGCTGATTGTTTTTCCACGGTGCGGAGCCGCGCTTCCAATTCACTAAGCCTTGCCTCCAGTGCTGCAAATAAACTACACTTATTACACTTACCACTATCACTAAAGGAGGCAGAGGAGTAACTGAACATTTGACACACCGAGCAAGAGAGAGCAGGAGAACGAGAGGGAGAGAGAGAAGCCATCGCTAACTGCTTAGTTTAGGTTAGCTGCTAATGCTAGCTGCAGAGCCAAAGTGACTAACAACTTGTGCGATTAGCGAGAAAAGTCGCTAAGAGAAAAGCGCTGAGAGTGCTTGTAAAGGCAATTACATCTGATTGACAAGAGCCGTGACACTGTTTACATAAAAGTTGGTAAACTCTTCAAGTAAAGTGGACGTGCTGACGTGCTAGGGTAAGCGTGCTTGTGTAAAACTAGCGAAAGTTTAAATATACAACAGATATTAATCCACAGTAATGTGATATATATAGGAAAATCAACTGAGATGAGAGCAGCAACAACGTTATCAGTAGACACAGTCGGCAACCGGAAATGATACAATACGCTCAGACAAACATTTATCATTTGACAGATTCTTTTATGCAACCAAACCTGAATGAAGCTCAAGTATCCTGTAATACAGTATATTTAACCCTGAGACAGCTATGACTTCATGTCACTGAGTGGTGTTCTGGTATCAGGAAGTTCTTCTCGACTAGTTTTCCAGCAGATTACAGTAATGACATCAGAGAGAGATGAATACAGATTTATTCATGTTTAGTATGTTTAAAGACATGTTCAAAAAAACATGCTGTACTTACAGGAAGGCATGCACGCAACCGCCTCGTGGTTTCTGTTCATAACACGCCTTGATTGACCCAATAGAAGTCTTCCTTAGAGCACTGGCTTTCATGCAGCAGAGAAATATGGGAGAACCTGCCAGACCATCATACAGAGAGAGTCACTGTGAATTAATTTTTTACTCATCAATACAACAAACATGACACACTGTTACACACTGGGAGGTACCCAGACAACATGATCCGTCCAAGATTCAACACTAATACTTCTTTATTCATATAGACATCAGGCTGTGATTCATTTCTAAAGGGGTTAAAAACTTAGAAACGTAGGTCTTTCCTAGTGTGTAGTTTTTATTGAAGCAAGACTCTACAGCTGCAAGAGGTTGCATAAAGGGCCAGTATAAGATCAATAAGGAGCTTTTAGCTGTAAATCATACAAAGATATTCCAGTAGAGTCCAAGAATATAAATATAGACCTTTAAATTGTAACTACTGTTTTTTTTTTTTTTATCTTGTTGTGGTCTGTGCTCCTCATCGTTTTAGAGTTGACTTCTTGTAATCTAATTATTTTAGTATTTTTACTGTTTCCTCTGTTGGTTTTTACTTTTAATCAATTGATTTGTATAGCACCTTTCATACAGGTCAGTGTGATACAAAGTGTTTCACAGATCTCACATTGTAAACAAATGTAAACAGTAGAACAAGCACTATGCAACTATGTTTGAAAATGTGCTAAATAGATGAATACATAAATAAACAATAGTAATAATAATCATTAATAATCATTATTTTTACAAACTATACACTAAATGCTATTGTCTGAAGCAGTCAGAGGAAAACCTTTCATGTACGGTACTACATTACTGTACAAATTATTATTTTTTGTAAAAACATGAGATGCAGTTGCATTAAGCACAAAGTCATAATGACATTACAGATCAATAGTCTGTTGACTAGTATAACTTCATTACTCTGTATGTAAAACAGTGCAAAAAGTGTAGATGAAGAGCTGTACCTCCTGATGCACACAACAGCATCACGATAGCCAGGGTGAGCAGACAAATGCAGAGAGTCTTCCTCATCTTCAGACGCTTGTTAACACTGGATCTTTGCTGTAAACGCCTCCTGTGTTCAGTTACTAACAACTCACTAAAGTCTAATGATGAGTGAACCAGAGAGGTGTGATCTTATATTCTGCCGATTCACAAAAAAAGAGGAACAGTTCTTGTCGAGGGAAACGGACAGACTCACAAACGCCCTGGAGTTCGTTGGTTATGTCCATATATGTTCAGCTTTGTTGTGCATCCTCTTAAGTGATGATGCTGCAGCTTTTACATTCACACTTTACTGATGCCCACATCCAGACTGACCTGCACTGAGTTCTCCAGCAGAGTACTACAATTCAACACCATCATATTCACAAGTCAACTCCCCAACAAGTTGAAGTTATTCAAACATTTCTTGGAGGCAGAGCTGCTCAAACCAGATCCTGGATTTCAGACATAAATGTTTTTTTATATTCACTTATTAAGGAGAGTTTCTTCTTTGCAATTTCAAATTTGTGTATGAAAATGAAATGTTGAAATGTCTCTGCAGTATTTGGAAAGATTGTGTAACCGTGTTGAGCAATGTCCTCAGAAAGATCAGATGTGATATGAAAGTGTTTTATAAATAATAGACACATTTATTATTCCAAAAAAATCAATATGGCAGGAACATTTTGTCATTAGCAGAAATGAGATGTAAAATAGAAATAAAAAAAAGATAAGGTGGAACTGACTGCCAGTCTAGTGATTAAAGGACGGGTTCACAATTTTTCAAGTCTGGCTTAAAACAACAGTCAGGAGCCCAAATGAACAGTGAAACATGTTGTTCTTGTTGTAATCATTCCTCCTGTTCAAACTGACCATTAGAAGATCCCTTCATAATGACCTTACAATGGAAGTGATGTGGGACAAAATCCACAGTCCTCCTGCGCAAAAAGTGTGCAAAATGTCTGTGCAAATCAAGTAGATATCTGTCAATGTTACAGTCCTTTTAGTGCCAAAGTCCCTCCAGACATTTTACTGCCTGGTTCATAATACATGTGCTCGATTGGAAGAGCAAACAGTACTGAAGTGTCATCTGAAATATGTTTGTCATCACCTGGTTAATACTGGGAATATTTGTTTTTTATCACCAGATGGTTCTGAGAATGTGTTTCAGGCTGGTTTCTCTGAGCTGCAGGTTTAGTGTTTTTCATGCTATTCACACTCCAAGTGGTGATGTATCAGTTTCTGGGTCATGGAACAGGGGTCCGTTTCACAAAGCAGGTTCAACAAACTCTGAGTCTAATCCTGAACTCTGAGTTGATCTACTCTGAGATAAGAAACTCTGAGTTTCCGGTTCCAGAACAGCTGATTTGAGTCAGTTTAATCAACTCAGAGTAGTTTCACCTGGAGTTAAGCGCGTGCACCACAACTATAAAAAGCCAGCATCAGTGGAGCCCCGATTCGACGAGTCACCATGGCAACGGGGAAGAGGAAGGCTGCGTTTGAACACATTTTCAGAAAGAAGTGCAACACCGCTGCAGCTGCAAAAGAGAGGGAGACGGCGTGGGAGAACATCGCTGCTCGGGTCAATGCGTGAGTTTAAATGTAGTCCTTTGTAATCACAATAATATTACAGAGGAAAACTGCTTGATTGGTCGCCTATTCATTTATTTCATTTAGGTCCAATCCTGCGGGGGAGAAGCGCACTTAGCAGCAGTTTAGGATGAAATATAAAAACATTGTTCAAACAGGTGAGACCTCGGCATAATCTCATGGGGGAACCTCATTTTGATCATGTTTTACATTGTAAAGTAAATATTAAGTAGCTGTTGCTGTGACTGTGCTGTTAAATAATTAATCCTATTTAAACTAACACAGACTTCTACTCAGCCAACAGAAAGAAGGCAGATGTCCGTAAAACGGGTGGTGGTCCAGCACCGCCACCTCTAACGGAGGCAGAGGAGCTGGCCCTAAGCCAGACTACAGGAAGGCCAGTGGCTGAGGGAATCCCTGGAGGGAGCTCATCCTCTGAGCCCACCCCCCAAGACACAAGTGCCTTTATAAAATGTAATATGCCTAGGCCTATATATCTTTTTTAGCCTATTCATACAAATATTTATTTCCCTTTCATGTCTTTTTTTTTTTCTTTTGTCCCAACAGATTCTGATGGTGCTATCTGCCTGGTGGATCCCCCTCACGCCACAACAGACCTTGTACATGTAAGTAGGCAATACTCCAAAGATTTAGCCAAATGGTAGTTTAAGAATACTGAAACATATCACTCATCTAGGATGAAGAGGACGAGGAAACTGTTTCTGCTGCCTTTACAGAGGGGGATACAGAAAGGCCTATAGAGGTAACATCTTGATATGTTACTGATAGTTCTCTTCCCATTCACATTTCTTACCATTCTGGTGGAAAATAGAGTGACATTTAGCCTACACTGAAGTATTAACACATTCTCATCCTTTTTAACAGAGCATGGCTGGGCAGCAGCAGGAGGGTCTCTCAACTTCCACTGCACAGATTGACACAGTGGAAAAAAAATAAAGAAAACCGATAAAGAAATGTTATACTTGGACCGCCAGATTAGGAAGGCAGATCTGGAAATTGAAATACTGGAGCACAAGCTAGAGGTGGGTGCATGGTCACAGGTGAATTATGTTGATTCTGTTAACTATTGGAACATTAACTAAACTAGCTTTTGTATTTGTAGGAAATAAAGAAGACCAAATGAAATGTGTATTATGTCTTTATTTGACTGCTGTGGTGGTGGTGATGATGGTGACTTAAACTCTAAAGTGATTATGGCATATGGTGTCTCTGACTGCTCTGCTGTCCTGGATAGCTGGCAGGTGGATGGGGTCATCATCAGGGTCTTCAATTTGTAGGGCAGGGTGTTGCTCTCCTCTAATAGTGGCAATATTATGAAGAACAACACATGCCACAATAATATCACAGGCCCTCTAAGGGGTCACCCTGAGGTGACGTAGGCACTGGAAACGGACTTTCAGCAGGCCTTTGGTCATCTCCACCCAGGCTGTCGTACTGCAGTGAGCCCGGTTGAAGTTCTGTTGGGGGCCTGGTTCAGGGTCAGGGTAAAGGGTCAGCAGCCTAGGTTGGCATAGTTAATCCCTGTCACCCAGCAGAAGGCCATCAAACTCTCCTGTAATGTATAGTGGATACATTAGAGTGTATTAAAGGAGGGAGACAAGTGAATTATATTGTGCAAAACTTTAGGCTGCTTACCACGTTGCAGTCTGTTGCTCAGGTTAGACTTGCGATATATCCTCGAGTCATGAACAGACCCAGGCCACTTGGCCTCCACATTGGAAATGATGTATGCAGCATCACATATGATCTTGACACTGCAGAGAATGACAGATGTTAGTTGAACTATGATGCAGTCTTTAACATTTTGAAACAGTAGTCAATCTAAATGTACCTGTACATTTATGCTGTGAATGGACTTCCTATTCACATAATCGGCTTCATTACGTGAGGGAGCCGTGATGGGAATGTGTGTGCCATCTATGCAGCCAATCACACTGGGAAATCTTAAAAGAAACTAAAATTACTAATCCCAGTCTGAGGTTGCAGCACAATGTTATTAACAGAATATAACTTAAAATTAAAGCTGCAAGCAGCGTTGAACGGGCCCTCGCGCCTCCGCGGATGTCAGGCTGCGGTGCAATCGAAGGGCTTCTGTGACGGGCATGTAGATGTCTTCAGACCCGACTGTTTTCAGACAGTGCAAGAAGGAGATATACTTCACTTCCTTTGTCCTCTATTTTGCCTGCTGCTGGGGCTGCTTTGCTGAAATTTCATAGGGGGCTCTATTCAGCCAGTTTGCATCACTGATGGAATATCGTCATGTAGACGTGTTCAGGCCGGGACTCTTATCAAACATGTAAAGTTTGGTGCAGACTGGAGCATGTACAATAAAGTTATAGCAACTTCCTCTGTCATGGTGAAACATCACATCTCAACGGTGTGAGGATGAGAATTTCCTGCAGGGTGAGACATGTCTGTCTCGCTCACACCTGTCTGTCTCGTTCACACCTGTCTGTCTCGCTCACACCTGTCTGTCACGTTCACACCTGTCTGTCTCGCTCACACCTGTCTGTCTCGTTCACACCTGTCTGTCTCGCTCACACCTGTCTGTTTCGTTCACACCTGTCTGTCTCGCTCACACCTGTCTGTCTCGCTCACACCTGTCTGTCTCGTTAACACCTGTCTGTCTCGTTCACACCTGTATGTCTCGCTCACACCTGTCTGTCTCGCTCACACCTGTCTGTCTCGTTCACACCTGTCTGTCTTACTCACACCTGTCTGTTTCGCTCACACCTGTATGTCTCGCTCACACCTGTCTGTCTCGTTCACACCTGTCTGTCTCGTTCACACCTGTCTGTCTCGCTCACACCTGTCTGTCTTACTCACAGCTGTGTCATCAAAATTATGCAAGTTTTGGGTCCATTCACTTGAATTTCAGTTAGTAAATTGAAAACTCTTGATGAGTTTGTGTGTGAAACAAATTAATTTCCTAATTTTCATCAAGTCCATTTTTAGAAAAGTAAAGACTTTTAACCCACATGACCTGGTGAAAGTGTGATTGACATGTGTCCTGTCAGGTGTGTAGAGACAATAAGTAACTGATACTCATATATGTGAATGGAGAGTGTGAGTGAACCGCTAGGTGTTTGGGCCTTAATAAGGGAAAAACTGCAGTACAGAGCTACAACTTTTAGTTTTGATGTACTTTATCACTAAACTGTCACTCTCACTCCATTTTTTCCCTTCCCCTCATAGGTCATCCCCACTACTGAATTATACATATAAGACCTATAATTATTGTAAAATAAATGATAATAACACCAAACTTCATACAAAGTTTGTATAATGTACTGTATGTATATAGGCCTTTCTGCTGTATCCTACAAAAATGAGCTGCATTCAACCCCCACACCAGTGGCAGCTGATGACTCAAATAATTGGGGAGGACAGGAGGAAAACCAACATACCGCATCAAACTATATGATTGTCCCCCACCTGATGACATCAGAGGGGTGGGAGGCAATTTTATATGCCAATAAAACAATTTGCTTTTAAAAACAAAAACCCCTGAGTGGAGTAAAGGCTGCTTCTTTAAAGACATTTAGCAGATACATATTGTTTCTAAACAAAGAAGAGCTCATTTTAGCCATGCAAGAAGGGAGATCAAAATATAAAAAAGAATATTTGGTTGAAATAAACCATTACCAAATCTCAGTATTATTTACAACATAATTTTTCTCTCTTCTTTGGAGAAGACAGGTAAAATGATGCTCCAAGGTAGGACGGCCTCCCTAATCAATCAACAACCAGAATGCAATATTGACATCGAGTTGGTCCAATGATAGTTTCCAAAATTCATCTTCAATTCTCTCCACTGTAAGGCAGAGTAGCAGCAGTAGATAGCTCCTTGTGTTAGCCAATGCAACAGTTAGCTTGTTGTAGCAGCCTGAAGGACTCTTATACATCCATGGAAGGACTGTTAAGGACTGTTGTTAAGCTAACGGGAGAAATTATCTGGACTGGGCATAACACAAATTATAATGCAATTTAGGAAGATGCTATATTCATACATAATAAATTATAGCAGATAAAACATTGAAAATTGATAATAAAATCATTTGTTTGCACATTTTTTTCTGGTTACTTTTTAGCTCATAATGATGTTAAACAGTAGGCTGAGAGTGCTAAGTGTCCACTTGACTTCCACTATTGCTGTCTTAATGAGGCTATCCAACAACAACAAGCTATTGATGTCATTCCTGCTGAGCAACTCATGGAACTGGATTTATTCTTTAAATCATCTAAACTGGCTTCATGTCTTCTATTTTAACTCAATTACCAATAAAAAACATGTTTAAGTGTCTGTTGTATTTGACTTGTGTATTTTTGAAGTGTAAAAATACAGTGACACTGACGAATGTGTTTGTGTGTCACTAGTCCACTGTACACAGGTAACAGTGGAGTAAACAATGTTTCATCATGTTTGTGCTGAATATGATCAGATGTTCAGATTTTGGGTTTAGACTGATCAACAAGGCATTTAAGATGCTTGAAATGTTTGTTCCATGGTACAATCTCCACAACATTTTCTTCCAGGGTTTTTGTAAAATACAGCTTCACTTTGATTTGGCGAGAAGTAGCGGTTAGCTTTGTCTTAGTTGGCCTTGTCCTTGCTGAAACCTTCTTTTGCAGCTGGCTGATAATACTTTATCTGTAAGAGTCCTGTATTGTTATTGTTTCCACTTCACGTTGACCAGATGTTTCTACTGCATAGGTTTGGGCTGTGATTGTGTTGCTGACCTTTGAAGGTCAAATATGTTCTCTAGAGTTAACCTGGTCTTTCAGGTTGGAAGAGGACATTGTGTACAGTGACTTACGCTGGGACCTAATGTTTCTTACAGTAACACTCATAACAGTTAAACACTGACATGAACACAGTCCGTTACAGTGTGTTCAGATATGTGAAGCAGAGTGAAGTTAAATCAGCCATTTAATAGGTAACAGATTCATTCATGCTTGTTAACAGGGATAAACCAGCTTGTCTGCTGTTACTGTAACATTCCTGAAGGTGGCAGCAGAGGAACATAAATGTAATATATATATATATATATATATATAAATATAAAAGAACTTGCATGGGATTAAATGACATCTTTTCTACTGTAAAGAATCCATTCTAGTTTTGGTATAATACTGTAGATATTGATGTTATAGAGAGTTATTGATATTGTAAAAAGGTACACAGTCATTTTAATGTATTTTATTTCATTTGTAAGTTTATTTTATTATGATTGTATCACTATACGACCACAATGTAAAGTCTTTCAAGCCAACAAAGTAACCTACAGCAGAGAAGGATTTTCATGGTGTTGTGGGAGCAAGCTGTGCTGATCCGTCTGTCCGTCCTCCTGAACTGACTGGTTGTGTGTCTCATTATAGAATAAAAGACTTGAATCACCCTGACTCCTGTGCCATAGATGCTCATGACATATTGTTTTACAGCAAGCCCTCCTGATGTATGAACACAACAGGCCTACCGACTGTAGAGTGTAATCTATTTCTTCACCATAAGATGGCGTCTGATGTAACACGAGCGTTACTGGTTAGAATGAAGGGCTGGAATCAACGTCTACACCGAGCACTGTGTTTCCAATACTTACAACAAATCATTATTTTAGTGTACAGCAAGACTCTTCATGTATAAACACAATACTGATTCTATTTTTGAGAGTGGTGGAAGATATGTCTTCACCAGAAGATGGAATAATCCAAAACGGGGGAAAAACTCAAGACAGAGACTCATCAGCCAGACATTTCTCCGTTCTCTGTTAAAGAGCGGCTGAGATTGACACTAAAATAAGAATTGCTGGCAGCCCTTTTGATAGACGAGTATTTTCTTTGTGTTGAGGAGCTGCAGCATTTATTAACTGACACACAGTCTGTACTCTACATTTACTGCCTTATTGACAACTTACTGCTAACCTTCTTCTTTGCTCCACTTGTGTTCACGTCACGTTTCTGCCGCTCGCTCTCTGCACTCGCTCAACCACACACACACACGCGCACACACACACACACACACACACACACACACACGGTTAGTGAAATGTTAAATATTTGATGTCTGTTATTGTTCATGAAATCGTTATATTCCTGGAGCTTTTAATGATGGTACAGTTTTTTTGTATATCTAAGAAGACCATATATGGAAGAAACAGGAAGTGTGTCAGGTGCCTTACCTGCTGATTGCTAATCAGGAGCCACCTGTGGCAGGTGAGTTGATATATAGGGTGAAAAAGTCTGTCAGTTGTTGCCCTGAGAAAGGTCGGTAGAGCTGAAACATTGGTCCCTGAAACAAATAATATTTGATGAAAAGATGGCTGCTATAGTTCATCAATTTAATTTCTGCTGTTGAACAGGTTCGCACAGGAAACTTGATGAACTTACAAACTCCTCTTCCTGTGACAGGTCACACGTGGCCACTTGTTGTGCAGCATTCTTGTGCTCCTTTACACTAATAATGGTGTTGCCTTACTTGTTCGTCTTTCTGACAATCCACTCCTGCACCTGCACAAAACAAGGATATTACATTGATTAGTAAGGATAATGGCTTCAAAATCAGAAGACATTTACTAATAATCACATAAAGTACTCTGAAGTTCCTTTGGTGCCACTTACGTCTAGCTCCAAGAGGAAACCCGGCCACCAGAACTGTTTTTATCTCAGGATAGAGATGTTTTACCGCCTTGTTGAACTTCTCATACTTCTCGACCTTCCTTTCCTCCGCATCCACCAGTGTGCATTCTGTTTTTTCAAACAGATAGTCACGTCAAGAATCAAGGCAGTGCGATCCCGGATCATGATGAGGTCCAGTACTCCTGTAATACTGTCTCCAGACACAAGTCTTTTTTCCCTCATCACATGCCAGCCCATGTCTTCATCCTCCTTTTTAAGGTCGTCACATATTTTGTTTTGCTGGGGATTTCCTTTGAGCTTTACACAGTTCCCAATAATATGCTGCATGGTCTCTTTTTCTTGTTCACAGAGTCTGCACTGTTGTGACTCCTTGGGCCCCCTTCCTCTCGACAGCAGTGAGAGGTTAGGGAGTGTGTTGGTACGGAGTTGCAGTGCCGTGATTAGTTCGGATTGTTTCAGCCGATGCTTCTCTGGGTCCCGGGTCCAGCTGTTGGAGATTTTGTCATTCCTGAACACAACAGTGCCCAAGCCCTGCCTCACCAATTTGCTCCAGTTGTCAAACACCCTCTCTCTCTCCACGCTGACATGTTTGCCCCGCTTGTGTCGATTTGCCCTAGGTCCAGCTGACTCGTTTTCTCGGGCTTTGGGAGGGAGGCTCTGGAGATTGTTTTGGTGCACTGGTCGGTTGAGTTGTACAGAGACATCATTCTCTTGAGCTGGATTGCAGGGATGTGTGCAGCCATTTTCGTGATGAAAAGTCCCCCATCCACACACCTGTTGTACAGCAGGCCGTCGGTGGTGAAAGGCTCCAGATGGAGCCATTTCTTCACCTGTGTACGAATGTCCCTGTCACATTTGTCCAGCGCCGTTTGAGAGGCCGAGCCGTGGAAAGGCGTACGTTCTCAAAAGCTTGACCTTCTGAGATGGTTTCAGAGGGGCCTTGGATATCTTGTCCATCATATCTTTTATTGTTTCTCTTAGTGGGGGTTCCAGGATCCCTTTCCAGGGATTTATCTGGACGCCCAGATATTTTGCCGATTCCTGCTCCCCCACCATGTGGATAAGCATTCCCGCAAGTGACCGAGCATCACAGTCGTTGACCGTGTACCGTTTTGGGCCATTGCTCCCAATAAGGAAACCATGACACTTGGTGGGGTTGGTCCTCCGGCCTGTGAGATCTGAGAACCTATCCAGGATTTCCAAGTTCCTGGACATGCCATCCCACAAGTCACTCAGAAGCACCAGATCGTCGGCGAAAGCCAGTGAGGTGATGGAAGTGCCCTCAACACTGAACCCCACACCCAGCCTATTCAACTTGTGGAGAAGTGGATCCAGTGCCAGGTTGAAGAGCAGCGGAGATGTTGGAACGCCCTGTTTCACGCCCACCCTGATCCCGAACTTTCTGGTGTCGCCTTGAGCAGTTTTTACTGTCAAGTAGTAATTCCTGTAGGAGTCCTTGATGAGACCTCTGATCAACTCATCCACACCACATCTCTCAAGCACCTCAGCAATATGCTTGTGGGAGACAGTGTCGAAGGCCTTGGTCAGATCAATGAACACTATGGCTAGCGTTTTTCTCTGGGACTTACTCAGCCTGAAAAGTCTGTCAAGAACGGCCAGGTTCTCAGAGCAGCCTGGCGTTTCGGTGAAGCCCCGCTGACGAGGGTGGATGGCACATGCCTCGGTTAGTCTCATGGTTAAGACTCTTGAGAACGCTCTCAAGACTACCGAGCCGATCGGGAGCCAGTTGTTGATATCACCGGCTTTACTCTGGTCACTAGACTTAGGGATCAGGGTCGTACGACTCTGCTTGAGGCACCTCAGCAAACGCCCGCTGTACATTATGGCGTTGAACAGATCGGCCAGCTTCTAGCCCTTCTTGTCCCACATGTGTTGTCCGCCTCCGGCAGGGAGGCAAACTGTCCGAGGCCCACGAAACAATCATCCCTTTCCCAGATCCCTCACTACGTCTCAGTCACCAGTTTGAGATCAATACGGCAAACCGTTTGATTCCTGCCATCAAGCACCAGTCTCGCTGCGGAGCTTCTGTTGCTCCGATACAATATCTGCAAGTTCTTGTATCGGAGTCTCTTCGTCTTTAGGCGCTTTTGGTGATCTGACCAAGTTTTTCTACCCGTACTCACGACTCGAGTGTGGCACCGTGTCCACAACTTCGCGAGTACCTTCCTCAGATATCCATTAATTGCCCTGCAGGAGGATGTCAGCAGTTACATGCCGTCAACACTGTGAGCCGGCAGGGTCTTGGCAAGGTGCTCCTTGACCAGGGCCACTGGGGCCTTGGGGGGCAGCTGTTTTCGAAGGTCCGGCAACTTACCCAAGACGACGGCTGTGGGGGACTTAACCACAACTTTTCCTCTCAAACTCCTGAGGTTCCTCCACTTCTGTTGTATCTGGGCCGTCGTATATTGGGAGAGGGCTGAATCCACGGCCTTGAGGAACCCAGATTTCCCTCCGAGGTCATCGTGTATACGATCCAGGATTGCTAGTTCAGCCTGTGTCCACCCACCGTCCTTTGCCACCCTTGCCATCTGCGCCCTCGCCTTGCTGACATACACACCCAGGTGCTTCCTCCCCTGATGGGCCGAGAGACCCCTCTGTGGGGAGAAAGTTTTAGGGCATGTATTGCAGGCGTACCCCGTTATACAACCCGCTCCAGATCGGGTTGCCCCACACTTCGCCGCATGGCACGTCACTCGGTGTGAGGTCTTAAAAGTACTAGCACACTTACCGCAGATGAAAAGAATCACCCTTGGCTTGTGTTTTCCTTAGGTGAGTCTTGGTGGCCCACACCGAGCCCAGATTAGCGGCGCAGAACCGGCACGTTTGGACTAGCCATGGTACCCAGACACCCACCATGACTGTGGATGGAAGTCCCTTGCTAGCCCACTTGGGCTTCCATCCCCTCTCCGTGCTGAGGAAGATCATTCCTGCTCACTTCCCAGTCAGGAAAAGAGCCCTTCTCGCTCCAGATGGTACCTTCTTTCTCTTTGGAGTCCCAGCCGGGCTCTCCTCCTTCCTCCGTCTGAGTAGTAGTCTGCTCCGGACTACTACTCCGCTTGCCATATCCGCACTGCCAGGAGCCGCCCCTACTCCAGCGTCACGTGCCGTCGGCCGACGGACACGTTCTCTTTCTTCCTATGACAGCAGGCGACCTATCCTATCACAGTCAGTCAGAAGGGTCAGTTGGCTTATTGCTTGTCGTAGCTCAGATCGCAGTCAAGAGTGGCGGGTCTTGCACCCTGGCCCACTCAGAACTCTTTCAGAAGCAAACGGACAACAGCCAAAGTTATCAGAGCGAGCAAGATTAACTTAACTCGTTCATCCATTCATGCTTGGGCGGAGTCAGAACGACCCCACCTGGTACCCCTGCCATTACCAAAAATTCTTCTCCCTCATCACGTGCCAGCCTAAGTCTTCACCCTCCTTCTGGAGGAACACGCACACCTTGTTGTGGCTGGCCATGCGGTTCCTCTTGAGCTCCGCACAGTTCCCAATAATATGCTGCACGGTCTCCTTCTCTTGTTGACAAAGTCTGCACTGTTGCGACTCCTTGGGCCCCCTTCCTCTCCACAGCAGCGAAAGGGTAGGGAGTGTGTTAGTATAGAGTTGGAGTGCCATGATCAAGTCCGATTGTGTAAGCCGGTGCTTTTCGGGATCCCGGGTCCAGCCGTTGGAGATCTTGTCGCTCTTGAACATGACCGTTCCCAAGCCCTGCTTGATCAACTTACACCACTTGTCGAACGCACACGATCTCCACGCCGACGTGCTCGCCCTGCTGACATCGGTCTGATCCAAGTCCGGCCGACTGTTCTTGTCCTGCCTGCCCCCATCCCGCAGCACCTGCCGCCAGAGCTGCCATATCCGGGACACTGGGATGGAGGCTCTGGAGATCGTCCTGGTGCAGTCATCGGTCGAGTTGTACAGAGACAACAGCCTCCTTAGCTGGATTGCCGGGATCTGGGCAGCTAATCTCATGATACCAAGTCCTCCATCCACACATCTGCTGTACAGCAGCCCGTCGGTGGTGAATGGCTCCAGGTGGAGCCATTTCTTCACCTGTGTCCGAATGTCCCTGTCACACTCGTCCAACGCTGTTTGTGAGGCCGAGCCGTGGTCCGCGACGTACACCGTCCGTGGGATAGCGTACGTTCTCAGAAGCTCGACCTTCTGAGATGGTTTCAGGGGGGCCTTAGATATCCTGTCCGTCATGTCTTTTATTGTATCTCTTAGTGGGGGATTCAGGATCCCTTTTCAGGGATTTATCAGGATGTCCAGATACTTCGCCGATTCCTGCTCCCCCACCATGTGAATGGGCATTCCCGAGAGTGACCGAGTGTCACAGTCGTTGACTGTGTATCGTTTTGGGCCGTCGCTCCCAATAAGGAATCCATGACACTTGGTGGGATTGGTCCTCAGGCCCGTAAGGTCCGAGAATCTGTCCAGGATTTCCAAGTTCCTGGACATACCCTCCCACGAGTCACTCAGAATCACCAGGTCGTCCACGAACGCCAGTGAGGTGATGGCGGTGCCCTCAACACTAAACCCCACCCCCAGCTTCTCCAACATGTGGAGAAGTGGGTCGAGGGCCAGGTTGAAGAGCAGAGGAGACATTGAATTGCCTTGTTTTACACCCACCTTGATCCCGATCTTCCTGGTGTCGCCTTGAGCAGTCTTTATTGTCGAGAAGCAATTCCTGTAGGAGTCTCGGATGAGACCTCTAATCAACTCATCCATTCCACATCTCTCAAGCACCTCGGCAATATGCTTGTGGGAGACAGTGTGGAATGCCTTGGTCAGATCGATGAACACGACAGCCAATGTTTTCCTCTGGGACTTACCCGGATAAGTCCGTCGAGGATGGCCAGGTTCTCGGAGCAGCCTGGCGCTTCTGTGAAGCCCCGCTGACGAGGGTGGATGGCGCAAGCCTCGGTCAGTCTCATCGTCAAGACTCTTGAGAACGCTCTCAAGACTACCGAGCCGATTGTAATGGGGTGCCAGTTGTTAATGTCGCCGGCTTTACTCTGATCACTAGACTTGGGGATCAAGGTGGTTCGGCTCTGTTTGAGGCACCTCGGCAACCGTCCGAGGCCGTCCAACGCCATCAGGACCAGGCACACTCGCCTGGTCCATCTTCCGAAGTGCCTGTAGCGCCTCAGCCGTGAGATGGGAGGGCATAGGGACGAGTTGTCCGCCTCCGGCAAGGAGGCGAACTAACCAAGGCCCAAGAAACTGTCGTCTCTCTCCCATATCCCCTTGTATGTCTCAGTGACCAGTCTGGGATCAATACGGCAGACCGTTTGTTCCCTGCCATCGAGCACCAACCTCGCAGCAGAGCTTCTGTTGCTCCGATACAGCGTCTGCAAGTTCTTGTATCGGAGCCTCTTGTTCATTTTGAGGCGTTTTTGACGATCCGACCAGGTCTTCCTTCCCGTACTCACGATTCGAGCGTGGCCCCGAATCCGCGAGTACTTTCCTCAGATAACGGTTGGTTGCCTTGCAGGAGGAGGTCAGTGGTGACACGCCATCAGCACTGTTCACCTGCAAGGTCTTTGCAAGGTGCTCCTTGACCAGGGCCACCGGGGCTCTGAGAGGCAGCTCCTCACTGAGGTCCGGCAACTTCCCTAAGGCAACCGCTGTGGGGGACTTATCCACAGTTTTTCTCCTCAGCCTCCTGAGGCTCCTCCATTTTCGCTGTATCTGGGCCTTCGTGTAGTGGGGGAGGGCCGAAACCGCTGCCTCGAGGAACCCAGATTTTCCGCCGAGGTCGTTGTGTACGCACTCCAGGGTTGCCAGTTCGGCCTGGGTCCACCCACTGTCGGTTGCCGCCTTAGCCTTCCGCTCTCTTGCCTTGCTGACATACAAGCCCAGGTGTTTCCTCCTCTGATGGGCCAAGGGGCTCCTCTGTGAGGAGAAAGATTTAGGGCATGTATTGCAGGCAAACCCCGTGATGGTACCCGCTCCGGATTGGGTTGCCCCACACTTCGCTGCGTGGCACGTCGCTCGGTGTGGGGTCTTGTGAGTACCAGCACACTTGCCGCAGATGAAAAGAATCACCCTTGGTTTGTGTGCTTTCCTCAAGTGAGTCTGGGCGGCCCTCACCGAGCCCAGACTGGCAGCGCACAACCTGCACGGTTGGACTAGCCATGGCACCCGGAGGCCCACCATGACTGTCGATGGAAGACCCTTGCTAGCCCGCTTGGGTTTCCATCCCTTCTCCGTGCTTAGGAAGATCATGCCTGCTCTTTTCCCAGCCGGGAAAAGAGCCCTCGCTCCAGATGGTACCTTCTTTCTTTTAGGAGTCCCAGCCGGGCTCTCCTCCTCCTTCCTCTTGAGTAATAGCCTGCTCCTGGCAACTACTCCACTCGCCCTAGATGTGGACCACATCTTTCCCTCTATGACAGCAGGTGACCTGTCCTATCACAGTCGGTTAGAGGGGTCAGTTGGCTTAATCGCTTCTCGTCGCTTGGATCGCAGTTAAGAGTGGCGGGTCTTGCACCCTGGCCCACTCAGAGCTCTCAAAAGCAAACAGACAGCAGCCAAAGTTATCAGAACGAGCAACATTAACTTAACTGGTTCATCCATTCATACTTCGTGGGGTCAGAACGACCCTGCCTGGTACCCCTGCCATTAACCAAAATTCGAGCATCTTCACCATTTTAAATGTTCCACAAGGATACTCCATCCTCCTCCTCCTCCCGTCTCTTTAGCTGCTCCTCCCTCCTCATCCACCCATCTCCTTAGCGACTTCTCTGGGGAACACCCCAAACTCCGGGAGTGATGTTCAAACAAGGAAATGTGCATCATGTAGCAGGTGGATGTGACTCCCCTCGTTGAGACCTGCTGATAGATGTAACAGCGGAGCAGAAGAGAGAGACTGAGATAGTGATGTAACAGACATGCGTGCTGGTATTTGACATGTGTTTTGGGGGGGGTTTCTTCCCGAATACAAATAATTTTTAAAATATTTATATGAAACAAATATTAGTTTAAAAAAAAAAAACACTACGTGCTTTGCTGACTAAATTATTTGTATTCGGGCACAACCCTAATCTCTACTCTCTTCTGGTCTCATTTCTTTAGGAGCTACTACACAATCTTGTTAAGATGCTCCAGATGCTCACTGACACACAAACAGGATTATTCCTCCTCCTGCTTTAACTTCTTTATCACCTGGCTGCTATGAAATCTCTCTAAAGTTTGTTTTTCTTTTTGCATAAAGTTTGTAAGCCCATTTTTTATCCAAGGCTTTTTATTATAACCACGTTTATGTTAACATGGTGTTGTTGGACAATGTTTATCATACAATGATAAGTCATATATTTATCATATATTTCATATTAATCATACATTGCAAACACAGTTAAATAGTCGCTTAATGTTGCACAAATGGAGGTTTTTCTACTGGGCTTGGTGATCAATAGGTATAGCCCTCTTCTATATAATGCATCCAGAAAATCTGATGTTTTATGTTTAGATACATTTAGGAGGTCAATATTAAATAAATCTCCACAGATTGCAGACATTTTATTTTCATTAATTCTTTCAAACTATCTTAAAATGTTTCTACATGTGACCCCGATGTTCTGTATACACAAGTACATTCCTCATCCCTCTTGCTTCAGTTTCCATGGTTATCCATTAAATCACCAATTACAGTTGTCATATATTCGACTGGTTTGCATTTCAAGTCACTGTCCACATACTGGGCCACACCCCCTCCCCTGTTGTTGGTTCAATTGATATAAAGAAGCTCAAAACCTTCAATATGGAAATCAATACCTTTCTCTTGATTTAACCATGTCTCAGATAAGGCTATTGAATTGAATTTAAGTTTAAATATATTCAAATTTTCATTGATCTTAGGTAAATGGTAAATGTTGATTTTTGTTTTATCTTGAGTCACTATCAAGGTGTAGTCCAGGAAAAACTAGCAGATAGTACAAATAGGCAAGCCCCCCATGAGGTCCAGCTCAATCGGCACTAGATATGGTACAGCACGGAAAACTATAGCCTACATATAATATTGCTGATTTTCATGCTTTTATCACAAAGTCAGACTTGCCAACCCTGGATGAGTTTTTTGAGTACCACTTCCGCGACCTAGATGCGTCAGATGCAAATCACTGCTGTTCGAACAATGAATTATTGTACATAATTTGCAAACATACACATAACGTGTGAACATCATGTGCACACATGCAGCAAAGGGTGGGGGGCAATTTTATATGCCAATAAAACAATTTGCTTGAGTGGTGAAAAGGCTGCTTCTTTAAAGACATCTAGCATATACATAATATCTCTAAACAAAGAAGAGCTTATTTTAGCCATGGAGTGGTTCAAATGTGTCATTTTACCAACAAAGTGAAATTCAGATTTATAGTATTGTTCTTTTGCGTCAACAGATTTATGTTCTCATCAAAAACAGACAAATCACATGATTTACACGTGTTTCCTGTGTATTTTCTTAGTGTACAGAAATATATTAAGTAGCACAAAGCTTATAATGTGATACAGGTTCAGATCAGTGCTGAATACTAGAGAGACTGAACACTAAAAACATTCACAGATCTAAAAGTGTAGGTTCACATCAGAAAGTATTAATGCATGTATCAAATACATGACTTACACACTCTCATCTATATGCACGACATACAAAATATAGTCTACAAAGCTGATATGTTAACACTAGGGGTGTTAACATGAACACAAAACTCACGGTTTGGATCGTATCATGGATTTGAGTCACGGATCGGATCATTTTTAGGATCAGCGTTTTCCATTTATTCTGTAACACTTACAGCCAGAAACAGCAAGGAACTTTTGCCCATGGTCTTAAATGAAAACAACATTTAAGATGTCCAATGTCTAAATGAAATAAAGTAAAATAAATATAAAATATTTAAAGCTTAGTTATTGCAATATGAGGCATGAAACCTTCCTCTTTTAAACAGTGAATGAAACAGCCTCTGTCCACATCATCAAAACTTGATGATAACAAACATTCACCGCTAACGTCAGTTAGCAGCTAGATGCTAATTAGCTGCTCAGCTGCAGCACATTAAACAGCAGGTAAACAACTCAAATGTCACATCGGACCTGTTACATGCTGGTTTGATTGTTGCTCTTCAAAATCCCTGTTAACGTTAACAACACGCTGTTGTCTATGACTTGTACTTACAGCAGTTTGTTTACTTTGTCTCTAAAATGTCTACTTTAACTGAGACATTAAATTTTGCAATTAATCCGCAGTTCAGATGCCTGCCGAACTGTGGGGGGCGATCCGTACGGAATAGGATCAACTACAATCTGTTACACCACTAGTAAACACATGTTATTCTAGTTACTTTAAGCTTATTACTCAATATATGACTCAGCTTAAAAAGGAACTAAAGAAACTGTCAGAAGCAAGCAGCCAGACCTCCTGCACTCATTCACTAATCACACATCAACAGGTGACTGAACAACCACTCAATTAAAAACAATGAATGAGTGAGTCCAGACAGCTCACTGTAACATCAACAAGCAAACTAACGTTACCCACAACACATTATATGATCTCTGCTGCATTCGTGTTAAGGAGATAAAAAACACAAAAAAAGCCACACAGAGACATTTAACCATCAGAGATGAAATTAGCGACCAAAGAGACAGAGAGAGAGAAGCTGTATCTGACTCACGTTATCTGATGTCTTCTTCTTTCTATCATGGAGATGAAGTATTCATGTCATAACGTCCATTTGTAGCTGTTGGTCATCTTGTTTGTTAGTTAACAGAACTTTGTGGCTGCTGGTTAACCAGTCTGATATCATTAGCAACAATGACAAACAAGCTAACTCTCCTGGTTGTTTCTCCGGTTGCTTCTCTCTCCAGCCTCCCGTCAGCGTCCTGCTGCTGCTGCGCTGCACAGTCCAGATCATTTCTCCCGTTAGCTTAACAACAGTCCTTAATAGTCCTTCCATGGATGTATAAAGAGTCCTTCAGGCTGCTACAACAAGCTAACTGTTGCGTTGGCTAACGCAAGGAGCTATCTACTGCTGCTATTCTGCCTTACAGTGGAGAGAATTGAAGATGAAATCTGGAAACTATCATTGGACCAACTTGATGTCAATATTGCATTCTGGTTGTTGATTGGTTAGAGAGGACGTCGTCCCTTGGAGCGAAATTTTACGTGTCATGGCCAATCACAGATTAGCATGAAAAAAATGAAATACATTAAGTCCAATGTAAGAGATGCAGAGGACAGCAGGCACCCGTCCTCCTCTGTCCCCCACTCCACCTCCACCAAAATTCAGTAGTCTTACCCACATCTAAAGCAATCTACAAGTAAGTTTGTGACCATTGCTGTCCCCGTTATCTGTTTTCAACACCACCAGTATAATATTTAGACTAGGTCCCTAAAATGAATGGAAGTGAATGAGGAGCCTGACACCTGGGAGAAATGGTGGTGTTGAGGGCAGACAACAAGGACAGCAGTGATCACTAGCTTACTTGTAGATGCACTTTGATAGAGGTAAGACTGCTGAATTTTGACAAGTTTTACTGAAGTGAAATATCCATTTAAGGACAATCCAGGTGGAAAGTTAATCAGTTCTTCCTCGGCCCATGTCCAACCTTTCTACAAGGTTTTGTGGTGTTACGTGAAATGCGTTCGGAAGTTACGCCTTTTAGTGATTGGTCAGGGTTACAGCGCCCCCATTTGGTGGATGATTGTGGAAATTTAATCAATTCTCAGTTGACCTACAATGAACCTTCTACAAAGCTTTGTGCAAATCCGGCCACAATGCTAACACACGGCTACACCCATTACTATATACAACAGAGATAAAACAGCGTAGTAGGCTGATCAGTCTCTAGATGAAGACCAACCGTGCAGTTGTATATGTGTTCTGTAGTCACTTTAACCTTGTTTTCCATTTTCATTACAGGCACATTGACTCCAATCATAAACTGATCGCCTGGAGATTTGTTTTCCATGGATGCATTGATGGCTACAGTCGTTTATTTGGAATGTTGCACAAACAAGCGTGCTTCAACTGTTCTTTCTTTTTTCTGCAATGGTGTATCTCAGTTTGGTTTGCCACTCAGAGTAAGAGGGGACAGAGTGGGAGAAAATGTAGATGTGGCAAGGTTTATGATTGAGAACAGGGGTGCGGACCGGGGGAGTTATATAGCTGCTAGAAGTGTTCATAATCAACGGATTGAGAGGCTGTGGGCGGATGTCAATAGAGTTGTCTCTGACTTCTACCGACAACTATTTCAGTACATGGAGAGTGTAGGAATTCTTGATTCAAATAATGAAGTGCAAGTCTGAGCATTACATTATGTTTATCTCGGAAGAATCCAGCAATCTTGCCTAGAGTTTGTCAGACAGTGGAGTCACCACCGATTGAGAACTGAGCAACACATTGGCATGAGCAGTGGTGTTTTTAAAAAATTGGTGGGGCAACAACTACTTCAATAGATAGGCTACATACCAGGAAAACTACAGTACTTGCTCTTGCTACTGATGTGTTTTTAACATGTTATGGGTCCATGCATGGCTCCACAAAACACTTTTAACAACAAAGTGGCTTCTAGCAGGTCCTGTACACATAAACAGAGGAAGAGAGAGAGAGAAATTACACAAGTTACATCACCACTGTCACAAGCCTGAATTACACAACACGTAGTTCCCACCAAGCAATCTGATTGGTCAACTAGACATTTAGAACAGCACGCCTAGCCGTGTTCAAATGAAAAAAGCCTTATCACTAAAAATATTATGTGTGGCTTTGCTAGTGTCTTTGATTTGTTTTGTTTTGTGGGGGATCTGAGGTGAAAACCCGGAGTGGAGTTTTGAGTTAATGTTTGTGAAAGTGGATTGAACTGAACTGATTAGGGGTTGTGGGGAAAACAAAACGGACCCTTTACTGCGTGGATTGAACTCTGAGACTGAGACGAGTTACACACACACACACACACACACAGAAAAACCTGAACCCTTCCTCACTCTTCATCATTATCTGGCTCCCCCACACACAGCTAAACTTAACCATTTTCCCTTCAGTTGAGAGTTTATCTCAGTTTCCACTCCAGCATCCTCCATCAGCTGTGCCGGTGCTGTGGCGCTACTAGCTTACAAATATATGTGAAGTTTGCGGACGTAGTAGCTAAATCTGTCCATGGAAAAAATATTTTTCTCAACGAATATCTTAGTTACAACGAGATTGAGCTAGCAAAGCAGTTTTGTGTTTATATGTGTTGTATTTATTCAGTTTGGGAAAAGCCACGATCTCTAGAAAGCATTAGCTGAAGTTGGCTGGTTGACTCACGACAGTGATGCGTTCAGGAACGAGGCGCCTGAACGCATCACTGAAGCACAACCTCTCTGAAATATTGATTCATTAATAATACGATATTATATCGTCATAAGCCGACACAGCCAAGCTCAGAACAAATCAGCCTACATGGCCATGAACGAACAGCAAAGAGCTCGACACTACAACGAAGTGCAAAGACAACTTTTTAAGGATACTAATCTATTCTGTGACAACAACTTTATGACAACAACCTCAGTAGATAAGCACGGACACACTGACACTCGTCACCATCCACATCAATCGATCCAGCACAACAATATGGCCAATGCACGGACCAGAACCACCAAAATATACTTTCACTTACCAGCTGACGGCTCAGAAAAGGGCAGCATGGCGGTTTTTCCTCCCGCGGTTAATTTAACCAGCAGTTTGAGTGATGACAGTACTCCGTGGCTGGTGGGCTCCGAGGCGCTTTAAATCCAGTTTCTCCTCCAAATAAAGGGTTTGTACCCTGTGCTTGGTTATGAAATCCACTTAATTCATTCAAGTTTGCTAGCGTTGGAGGAAAGTCTCCCCTCTTTTGCCGACTGTAAATTTCAAGCTCGCGCTGTAGCCGCACTGCAGCGTCATTTAAAATATTTCAAATGACGCTGCTGCGGGGCGGCGGGCTGTCTGCCCCACATGTCATCACATCTACATCTACATTGAACACATGAACACTCATATCTTCCCACGTACAACACACATTGCATTGTGAGCATAGATGTATTATAAGAGCTCTTATTATACATCCATGATTGTGAGAGAGGGGCTAGTCCCACATTCATGCCGGCCACCGTAGGCCCGCTGCGGACGTGAATCAGGAAAACGCAGTCTGAAGCAGCAAGACAGGGAACAACTGAAAATGAACCAAAATCATAACACTAATTATAATGCAATTTAGGAAGATGCTATATTCATACATAATAAATTATAGCAGATAAAACATTGAAAATTGATAATAAAATCATTTGTTTGCACATTTTTTTCTGGTTACTTTTTAACCACCTGTTAATGTTTATATATATTTTTTTCAATATCCCTAATTAGCTTTCCACAGAAACAGCCCAGTCATTTAGTAATGCCAATCTTTTCTCTACAATTGCCTTTTTAAATCCTGTTAAAAGCCACCAAACAAACAAACTATCAGGTTGTACACATCAGCAAAATATCTTCTGCCCAGTACCAAGCAGCTGTTCCCCCAGTAACACCAGCCGAGACATCAGTGACAATGAGTAGCATTGTTATCTATACATATCTGTACATTATCTATAGTATAATTATATCTATATTATTATTAGTAGTAGTAGTAGTATTATCTCTTTGTGTAAAGATATAAGCCCGCCATTTTAATTGTAACATTATATATAGTAATTATATTGTATATCATTAATAATATTAATTATATATTATACTGAGACTCCTCAATGTTGTTTGTTTATGTTAGTATATATTTCTCCTTGTGTCTTCATTTCTTTTTTCACACAGCTTTGTAAATATTTCTATTTCATGTATTTATTTGTTCACTTTTGACGTATTGATGTTAATTGATTGAATTAAGTTATGTATTGTTGTTTGTATTTAATGTATATTGTTACACAATTCTGCATTCATCTATTATTAGCAGCCATATGTTCTCTAGAGTTAACCTGGTCTTTCAGGTTAACATGATCCCACTCCAACATTGTTCATTTGAAACTTTCTGGTGTCTAGCAGCACACTGCTGAATTACGTTTACATTTAGCTGTTTTCAAAAGACCCTCAGCCAACCTACATTTATAATTGTACCTATCCTCCTGTATTTCTGCTAAACCTGCTTTAAATCAAACATGTTCAGCATCAAATTAAAGCTTAAATTATCTTCTTTGCAACAAGTATTGACTTTCCAGCCTTGCACAGCCATAGCATCGGTAAACTTCTCCAAATACAGAAACACACGCTCTGATATGAACACAGCAATAAAAAGTATTATCTCTCTGGAGGACTGAATTTAGATTTTAATTTGTCACAAATGTCACAAATCAAGCAGAAAACACAAATTAAAAAATCAACTAGTGAAAATGAATCAGTACTTACTCGTCCTGCTATTTTCCTCAAGAAAGTCTTCTTCACAAAAAGAAAAGAACAACAACCTCTGAACCACCGCTGACGAGACATTGAGACTTTAAAGACTCATTTACATGTCAGTGAGGAGAGCTAACTGGACACTTGGCTTTATAGACAGCCCTGTGCTTGAGTCTCATTCTGACAAACTGACATTCTTGCATAATCATATGTACATGTTTGCTTGTTTATTGTTCAGCCTTTTGGACCTTTAAAGTTGAAACAGATCATGTTTTATTGTAAGGAGCCATGTTTTGAATAAAGGCTTTTAATTGAATCCTAGTGTTTTTGTTCCTGCTCCATTCATCAGTGCCTGAAGTTTTTCCTTCCATTGATGATAATATCTCATGAAATAACCCACTAGTGTTCAGTCTGATGGTCAGCTGAGCTGTACGTATCACACACAGGTATCACATGACGTGACCATGACCACAAAATCATGTTGTGGGATCTTTTCTAAGTTGATCTATTAGAGTAGATGGAGTTTACATGCCCTTTTTCAGTTGGTATTGTGTTTCTATCACTACGTTTAGTGCAGTAAAGGATCTGATTACTTCAGATCGGCTGTGGCTCAGGAGGTGGAGCGGGTCGTCCACTAATCGGAAGATCGGCGGTTTGATTCCCGGCTCCTCCAGTCCACATGTCGATGTGTCCTTGGGCAAGACACTTAACCCCTAATTGCTCCTGATGGCTGAACCATCAGTGTATGACTGTGTGTGAATGGTTAGATTCCTCTGATGGGCAGGTTGGGACCTTGCATGGTAGCTCCTGTACCCATTCAGCGTGTGAATGTGTGTGAATGTGATTCGTAGTGTAAAAAGCACTTTGAGTGGTTGGAAGACTAGGAAGGCGCTATACAAGTACAGTCCATTTACCATTCTTCCACCTATGATTGTAGCTTATACAAACTTGATAAGATGTCAAGAGGCTGTACTTTTCTTTGTCTCTATACAACTCGACAGATGACTGCACCAGGACGATCTCCAGAGCCTCCATCCCAGTGTTCCGGATATGGCAGCTCTGGCGGCAGGTGCTGCGGGATGGGGGCAGGCCGGACAAGACCAGTAGGCCGGACCTGGACCAAATCGACGTCAGCAGGGCGAGCACGTCGGCGTGGAGATCGGTTGCGTTCGACAGGTGGTGTGAGTTGATCAAGCAGGGTTTTTAAAAACAGCCCTAGGTTCCTTTTCAGCACTTTGGCTGACAAAGAGTCATAACTCTATTGATCCATGTATTCCTATAGCTCTCAGTAGTAACGACTTTATGAGCTTCTTTAATGATAAAATTCTAACTATTAGAGACAAAATTAACCACCTCCTGCCCTCAACAGGCACCGTTCTCTCCCCAAACACAGGAACCTTAGAAACAGCTGTAAATCCTGACATATATTTGGACTGTTTTTCTCCAGTAGACTTGTCTGAACTAACTTCAATGATTTGTTCAGCTAAACCATCAACCTGTCTCTTAGATCCCATCCCAACTAGGCTGCTTAAGGAAGCCTTACCCTTAGTGAGCACTTCTTTACTAGATATGATCAATCTGTCTTTAGTAACAGGCTATGTACCACAGTCCTTTAAAGTAGCTGTAATTAAACCTCTTCTTAAGAAGCCTACTCTTGATTCAGGTGTTTTAGCCAATTATAGACCTATATCTAACCTTCCATTTCTCTCTAAGATCCTTGAGAAAGCAGTCTCTAATCAGTTATGTGACTTTCTACATAACAATAGTTTATTTGAGGATTTTCAGTCAGGATTTAGAGGCATCATAGCACAGAGACAGCACTGGTGAAAGTCACTAATGACCTCCTAACTGCATCGGACAAAGGATTTGTCTCTATACTTGTCCTGTTAGATCTTAGTGCTGCATTCGACACAATTGATCATCAAATCCTTTTGCAGAGACTGGAACATTTAATTGGCATTAAAGGAACTGCATTAAGCTGGTTTAAGTCCTATTTATCAGACCGATTTCAGTTTGTACATGTTAATGATGAATCCTCCGTGAAGGCAAAAGTTAGACACGGAGTTCCACAAGGTTCTGTACTTGGACCAATTCTATTCACCTTGTATATGCTTCCTTTAGGTAATATTATTAGGAAACACTCCATAAATGTTCATTGTTATGCAGATGACACCCAATTATATTTATCAATGAAGCCTGATTAAACCAATCAGTTAAACAAACTCCAAACATGCCTTAACGACATAAAGACCTGGATGACCTGCAATTTTCTGCTACTAAACTCAGATAAAACTGAAGTTATTGTGTTTGGCCCTAAACACCTTAGAAACACATCATCTAATGATAAAGCTACTCTGGATGGCATTACCCTGGCCTCCAGCACCACCGTAAGGAATCTGGGAGTTATCTTTGATCAGGATATGTCCTTTAACTCCCACATAAATCAAATCTCAAGGACTGCCTTTTTTCACTTACGTAATATCACAAAAATCAGGCACATCCTGTCCCTAAAAGATGCAGAAAAACTAGTTCACGCATTTGTTACTTCTAGGCTGGATTATTGCAATTCCTTATTATCAGGCTGCCCTAACAAGTCTCTAAAGACTCTCCAGCTGATCCAGAATGCAGCTGCACGTGTTCTGACTAAAACTAGAAAAAGAGACCACATTTCTCCCATTTTAGCTTCACTACATTGGCTTCCTGTAAAATCTAGAATAGAATTTAAAATCCTTCTCCTAACTTACAAAGCCCTTAATGGTCAGGCACCATCATATCTTGAAGAGCTCATAGTACCGTATTATCCCACTAGAACACTGTGCTCCCAGTATGCAGGCTTACTGGTGGTTCCTACAGTCTTTAAAAGTAGAATGGGAGGCAGAGCCTTCAGCTATCAGGCTCCTCTCCTGTGGATCATCTTCCAGATTGGGTCCGGGGTGCAGACACCCTCTCTATGTTTAAGAGTAGGCTTAAAACTTTCCTTTTTGATAAAGCTTATAGTTAGGGCCGACCAGGCTCGCCTTGGATCAGCCCTTAGTTATGCTGCTATAGGCCTAGACTGCTGGGGGACTTCCCATGATGCACTGAGCTCCTCTCTCCTCCTCCTCCTCTCCATCTGTATGCATTCATGTAACATCAATGCATGTCACTAACTTTGCTTCTTCCCCGGAGTTTTTTGTGCTTTCTCATCTCACAGGAAAACCTGGGTTCTGGGCCGAGCCTTCGCGGTCCTTCACAGTCCTGATGGCATCCTTCCCTGGCTGTTGCTGCTCGTGCTTGTTGTTGTTGTTGTTGTGATTGTTTTTCTTCTGTCCCCCCTCCCCCTTTCCCTCTCTCTTTCTCTCTCTCAACCCAACCGGTCAAAGCAGATGGCCGCCCACCAAGAGCCGGGGTCTGCTTGAGGTTTCTACCCGTTAAAGGGGAGTTTTTCCTTACCGCTGTCGCCAAGTGCTGCTCATGGGGGAATTGTTGGGTCTTTGTAAATTAAAGAGTTCGGTCTTGACTTGCTCTATGTGAAAAGTGCCTTGAGATGACTTCTGTTGTGATATGGCGCTATATAAATAAAGATTGATTGATTGATTGATTGATTGAATCAGGGGATATCATTAAAACATTTTTTCTACTTCTTCACCCTATCTGTTATGAGATTTTACTGTTTTAGATCCTTGAAATGTTAAATATTTGATGTCTGTTATTGTTCATGAAATCGTTATATTCCTGGAGCTTTTAATGATGGTACAGTTTTTTGTATATCTAAGAAGACCATATATGGAAGAAACAGGAAGTGTGTCAGGTGCCTGACCTGCTGATTGCTAATCAGGAGCCACCTGTGGCAGGTGAGTTGATATATAGGGTGAAAAAGTCTGTCAGTTGTTGCCCCGAGAAAGGTCGGTAGAGCTGAAACATTGGTCCCTGAAACAAATAATATTTGATGAAAAGATGGCTGCTATAGTTCATCATTGCATCAATGATCGGTGTGACTACTACTGCAACGTATGTCAGACTGCCACAGCCATCCAGGCAAATCTGTAAAATGTACACACTGAAAGCATATATGATCATAGCACAGTTATGAGGTGCACAAACACTCTCCAACATACAGGGTTACACCATGTAGCTGTGTGAAATCCTGTGAAAAATGTTGTAGGCTATAACTCATTCCTCAGAGACACACATCCAAAGGGGTACGTCTATTTGAAGGGGAGGTATCAGCACTGTGGAGAAGTCCAGATTATATATATATATATATATGGCAGGAGAATATACTCTCCGATTACAGGCTTCTCTATAATATTGGAAAAATATACTATATGAACAGCAATATGGGTTTAGATCTAATAGGGAAACTTGGAGCTTGTGGAGGAAATATTACCTGCAATAGAAAATAAGGAATATGCAGTGGGAGTATTCATGGATCTCAAAAAGCATTTGATACAGTTGACCAGGACTTATTATCCAAGAAATCAACGATAACTGTTACTCACAAATACTGAAGGTGACTTGTGGGGTTCCCCTGGGCTCAGTGTTAGGACCATTGTTGTTTATTTTGTACATAAATAATATATGTAAGGTTTCCAAAATATTAAACTATATTTGCAGATGATACACATTTATTTTGTCACAGTAATAATTTGGAACAACTTTTGGATACAGTGGAAAAAGAACTGGAAATGCTAAAGAGTGAAACACTTAAACTAACTAACACTAATTTAACTTTATAATATTTGAGAAGTGTTCAACTAACTCATACAGGAAACCCATGATGAATGATGTTGAATAGAAAGAGTTAAATTAAATTTGTTGGAGTAATATTGGATAATAAATTATGATTGAAGCCACATAAATTATATCAAAGCTAAAAGTCAATTTCAATACTATATAAAGATCCTCTAAATAAAGTTTTGTTATCCACCTTATGCTGTTCCTTCATAGTCCAACATATAACTTACTGTGTGTGTATATATCTCAAATGTAGCTCAGTCTAAAAAAGTTTTCATTTTAGACAAATATGTAAATAAATAAAGATCAATAAATCGTTTTTAAATGTTTAAAAAGTATTCTATTCAAACCAGTTAAGTTGAATGTTTAATACAGTTCATAGTGAATTAAAAACAGGCAGATGAATAAATCTTTGTCATTGTGTTGGTGAAGTTCATGCAGTTCAAGTAGTTTGTTTGCTGTACACATGAGAGCAGCGTGTTTATCTCACAACCTAGTCCCAGAGGACATAAAGTTGTCCATCTTAACATGTTGTTGATTTGATTGGTTGTTACCAACCTGTCAGCCAATTGTAAAGGTGGAGGGGCGGGATGTAGAGGAGACCCCGCAGAGTAAAGCCACGGGCTGGTCAGACGACGAACAGGAGCTGTGTGAAGGTTGTTTACGCTGTTGAAGACATGGACGTATAAAGAAATGACTTGTCTCTCTATCAGAATTTGATCCATTTGGTCCGATCACATTTCAAAAGCCTAGAGGAGCCGCACGATTGAATTGTTTCATCCCCATTCAAGTTAGCCGGAGGCCTAAACCGGAAGTAGTCGACTCGGCCGGCGACCGTTACTAGTGCGCATGCTCTATGGGCCGCATGAACGGGGCCCCGCCGCCGACGCTGTATCCAATTCTCTTTGTACATCCATGGATGAAGACTGTTTATGTTCGTTGTGTTGATGGATGCAGAGTTTTACCGACGGGTAACGGACATAATAGCCACATGCAGAAGGTAAATAACCTCTGTGTATGTATTTTTTGTATCGTTTCATCACGACGTAGTGCGTGTAAAAGGTAGATGCTAATCGCGATTAGCGCATTAGCGCGCTAGTTATATTAGCACATATTTCACCGTAGTAGCAGCTAATGTTACTGTTTGTTGCTAGTATGTGTTAATGTCAATTAGTTAAAAGCTCAAAATGCACTCGGCATAAGAAGTAAAGGAGCTTTAGGACGAGTTAAGTGACTGAGAACAACTGTCATGTACGTCTAATAGACGGAGGACCAGGAAACAGTCCTTGGACTCTATGGACGAGTTGATGTCTCCCGCTCAGCTTTCACTTCGTCTGGACTTGTCGCCCGCCAGCCTGTAACCTCACTCATCACTCCTCTCGTCATGCATCGTCCATGCTTCAACTCAGGGATTTGTGAGTAACAATTAACCAGTGCACCTGCTATTTTATTTTGTAGCTTGCATTTGCTAGTGCAGCGGCCATTTGTTTCAGGTCACTACGCTCCGAGCAACGACTCAGACCTGCAACGTTTGGTTCTGGTTTTAAAGGACACTGTTTTATTTTGGTTGCTCTGTGTGTGTGTGTGTGTGTGTGTGTGTGTGTGTGTGTGTGTGTGTGTGCCTTAAATTAGGAGCTCCGTTATTGGTAAATAAGATAAAGAGAGGTCATAACTTCTGAGAAAGGTGGGAAAGCAAAAGGGAAATACATTTAAGTTTTGTGTAATAGTTTTATTTTATTAATTGGTTTAAATATTGGTTTTATTAAAGGGGGCGTATTATGCTTTTCCATATTTTTATTTATATATATTATGCGTGTATTTGTGTGTCGGATGTTCATGTTAAAAGTGGCCAACGTGTCAAATAACGAGGTAAACGTATGTCACAGTAATCCCTGTGAGCAGAAAGCAGCAGCTTCAGACTGCTCTGAACGCTGTTTCTAACTTGTTTTTTTCTACTTTCAGCCCAAGCTGACGTCAGTTCGTGACGGATTTCTTTATATGGACATCTGCTACATGCACAACACACAAGTTTGTGTAAACAAAACCACATAGAGAACCAAGAAACCCACTTTTTATTAAATTTAAAGGCTCTAAAATTTAAAGATTAGGTTGAATTTAAAACGGTTCAAATCATGTACAAAGTTAAAAATCAATTGTTACCTAAAAGTATCCAAAAGTTGTTTCAAATGAGAGAAAGTCAACATGACTTGTGCAATAAATGATAAGTGAGGACTAATGTAAAATATCATTGTATTACAGTCAAAGGAGTTAATTTATGGAACAGCTGCAGTGAGGAACTGAAAACATGTAGAACATTTAGTAAGTTTAAATGAACATTTAAAAATAGCATATTAAACAAATATGACATGGACAATCAGAAAGAGACTGGCATAGAAGGACAGGGGAAGTTGTTATTGGTTTGTTTTGTTGTCTTAATATCTTGTGATCAAGTCACTGTCCACATACTGGGCCACACCCCCTCCCCTGTTGTTGGTTCTATTGATATAAAGAAACCATCAATATGGAAATCAATACCTTTCTCTTGATTTAACCATGTCTCAGATAAGGCTATTGAATTGAATTTAAGTTTAAATATATTCAGATTTTCATTGATCTTAGTGAAGTTTGCATAAAGACTTCTACAGTTGACACACTGCTGACCGACCTTCCTTCTTGTTGCTAGCCTTGAGTCAGGTGGTATGTATTGAGACAGTATGTCCCAATGACCCGCCTGATGGCGTGCAATGACCAATTGGACAGCGCGTGCTACCCAGCTGATAGTGCCGATTAGACAAATTCAATCATCTCTCTTAAATCAGAAGTAAGAAGAAACTTTGGAAATAAGTGAAGATCTAAGGCGGGGAAACTGGTATCATTAATATTAATGTGTTGGTCAGTTGTACCACCATGGATAATCCCAGAACCTGAAGTCAATCTATGCATACTGAATAATAACAAAAGATAGAAATCAGGAGATATAGTCAAGGAAGTGAAGTCTCATCTGCAACAAGGATGGAGTTCATATTTACAGAATACAGATGGATCAAAGGATCCAGAGAGCGGGAAAGTGGCATTTGGAGTCATTAAGAATTCAAAACAGACATATCAGATGTCAGTATTCACAGCAGAGATGTTGACAATATTAATGTGCACTTTGGTGGATAAAGAACAATAAACCAGACAACTCAGTCATATGTAGTGATTCAGCTGCAGCTTTAACTACAATAAGAGAAATCAAATCCAAGTTCAGACCTGATATATTGGCTGAGATTTATCAAACATTATACTGTACCAGAACACAGACTATAGTTTATGTCATTTCACTATTCTGTCTGGTTCATGGATGATGTAATTCCTGTCCTATAAAGTACATGAATGTAGTGATCTATGTAGAAAACTTCAGGTATTTAACAGGTGCTGCACTAAGGCATCAGAGGCCACAAACTTTTAATAATTCCCAAAATATAAAACACACTGGCATGTGGCATGAATCCCTCAGCGCCCCCGAACCCCCCATTACGTCATTTGGGAATTCCCATTGACATGAGTATGGGATTTCTTTCTTTTTTCAGTCCCTTAGTCCCTCTAATCAGTTGAGACGAGGGTAACTACACAGATTCTTCCGCTTCAGTCTTTCATAACAAAAATATGAAAACTGCCTAAATTTTGCATTTTGTAGTCATGGAAACTGGATTTTTCTGGTTCAAAAACCCATAATAGGGAAAAAACCACAGAATGATAGTTTAGGGAGAACAGTAAACAGTGAATGGCTGTATTTGTATTTTTAAAATGTTGTTACATACATCAATAACTTTAAAAAGCTCCGTTTTTCATTGTTAGACTTTAGTTTCAGAATAAGGAAATCGATTTGAGACGAAGGTACAAGGATTCTTTCATCCAGTGCAATAATTACTCACTTCAAATAATGAAGCTGTTCAGACACATGGACGCAGCTGCAGAAACAGTTTTTACTCTGTGGACTTTACTTATGGAATATTGTCCAGTTTTGGACTATATAGCCTAACAACACATATATCACTGTCAAAAGGAACATCAATAGCAAACAGTAGAGGGCAGCGATACGCTATTTTAGCATCTAGTCTAATTCAAAGAAGACAAAGAAAACAGACACTTTGTATCCTCTGCATCACACTAACAGTTATAAACTCATATTGTAAAACCTTGAACATGTAACATCTGTGCTCATTATGTTTGACACTGGATCAGAGTAGGGAGTAGCATCATCCTGGACAAGCTACAGTTCTTTTATAATTAGTTTGATAGCTTTGATGACATCCAGCACTGCACCCCACTCACATTCTGATATGTTTACCAGACTCCTTGTCTATAAAAGATATGTGCACTTAATAACCCACATCAGTCTGTTGTGACTGTATGCTGATCAGGAAAGAGTCCAGACAGGTTTAGTAGAAACCTGGAGCTGCACTGATGAGTCCACCTTAAAGAGAGTTCACTGTTATCACAATAGTGTGTGGAAGAATGATTACTGGGTTATAATATTGTGTGAAGTAAGACTCAGAAAACACGCATAGAAAACGTAGATAATTCCTCTGTTCTGATTCCTTTCTGGGTTCACTAACATTGATTA
The DNA here is from genome assembly GCF_910596095.1 of Thunnus maccoyii. NCBI lineage: Eukaryota > Metazoa > Chordata > Actinopteri > Scombriformes > Scombridae > Thunnus > Thunnus maccoyii. The sequence goes on along the minus strand of NC_056536.1, from coordinate 219,915 downwards.
GTTTTCTGATATTCTTAACGGGTGTACTTTGGAGATTCAGTTGAAGACATAACTTAAATCTGTCTTTTAATCTGCCAGAATGGGTAGTGTTAACAGTAGAAATCAAACAAAGGATAGATATGATAATGTGGACCTGTCCGCTCCTAAAATAAACTACATGAGAGTGAACTATAGTGATTCATCTGTGAAACAAATCAACATTTGGATGACTGAATCTAGCTTTCCGAGCACAGAAAGTTTCAGTATCAGACAGCTAAATCAGCTGAGAGAAAGACTGCAGGAGAAGGAAAAAGAGACTGAGAATAAAAAAGGCAAAAGTAAGTTGATAACAGATTGGAAAGCTTTTAGTTTATGGATGAAAGAAGCACAAAACAGGGACAGGAGACCACAGGCAGGGACAGGTAGGATCTCATCTGTGTCTCAGTGTGTCAAAATGCAGGATTCTGAACTCGACCGGGTGCCGCCCAGGAGACGCATCGACCCGCCGCAACAACAAGATGAACAGCAGCCCGAGCTCGTCAGACGCCTTATCCACGGCCAAGAGCACCACCGCCACATAACTCTGACTGTCCTCCGTCTCCGGTTCCCCTCATCTACCCTGATACATCTGTCTTACCAGGACAAAGCTGCCTCTCCTTCTCATACCAGGTCTGGTCTGGTATTCAAAGGATCTCAAAATCCATCCGTCGTCTCTATGAATCCATTCATCACCCTCCCATCTCCAGTGAGAACTGACACAGAGGGAAACATGCACCGGATCCTGAATCTCCCCATGATGGAGGCGATGTTAATCCACAGACCGTGGACTATGGAGGACGTGAAACAGGCAACGACTCACCTTTCATCACCATCAGATGGAGGAATCTGAAGTGAGACGGCTCCTGGTGGTAAAGATGGGCAGTAACTGGGCCAAGATCTCAGCAGGATATCCAGAGAGTGATGTGAGACTGGCTGACCCCGACGGCGCATAATGACAGCACAGCCTATAGAGTTCACATCACAGATCTCTGTGAGCGCATCCAAGCAGCTTTCCCTGTGAGATTGGACATGAGCAAAGTATCCTCATGTAAACAAGAAGATGATGAAAGTGTTTGCAACTATCTCACTGGTCTGACAGAAGTTCACAACACACACAGCAGCCTGACACCTCCAGCTGACCTGAAGAATAATGCTGTTACAGCATGGGAAGCACATTTGAGAAACAGCTTCCTAAATGGACTGAAACCTGATATTTCCAACATGGTGAAACATATATGCATCACCTGGGACTCATGGAAGCACATGCTGTGCACGCTGAGAAAACCCTCAAAGAAAGCCAGAAGAGGAAAGGAGAAAAGAAAGAGAAAGATCTCCACACGGCTACATCGACTATGTTCCAAGGACACGCCAGAGGGCGCGGACACGGCCGCAGCAGAGGTGGACTTAGAGGGGGCCGTGGAGGACGACGCACGACTGATCCAGATGCTTGTTTTCACTGTGGCGAGGGAAGAAAAATCCAACTTACAAGCACAAGGCCGATGGACTCGGGGCGGCAGCCCGGGAGGGGGAGGAACCGGCACCTTTGACCACACTGACGCACGATGAGAGACAACCTACACATCAGATGGGTGATTGCACCACACACACACTGATTGATGATGCCAAAGCTCAGTTAGAGAAGAAGCAGGAAACACACAGCCTGTAGGCACATATGCTAAATACTCAACTGAAGCTAACGCAGACATGCCGACACACACGCTCCTTGTACATGGTAAGCATGTAACATTTCTTGTTGATCTGGTGCAACACACTCTGTTATTAGACACGTTTTCAACACCTCTAAAGATGAGAGGAAGATACGTGAAGTCTGTAGGGGCGTCAGGTGACACAGTTCTGGAAAAATCCATTATCATGCTCTGACGATGTTACAGGCAAATTGAAGCATTCATTTTTGCTGTCAAACTGTTGCCCAATCAATCTAATGGGACGAGTTGTGATGTGTTTATTGGGTATTTGTCTTGTTTCAACATCAAAAGGGGTTATTGTTATTGGAACAAGTGACACTCACATATTTGTGAAATACAGCCCTGACACGCTGCTTTATGTGTATGAATGGAAGCTCTGCACATCAGCTGTGACTTCCGTAAACACCGCTCTTGTTGATAACGCGTGCTCACATTCAACACAGACTACATGCAACCACAAGATCTACACTGCACTGCACACATACATGAAGGGAGAGATGCAGAGTTTGAGAAAAGATGGTTCAAAGAAGGTTGCCTGAGAGAAAAGCTAACGTTAAGTTCTATGTTTGGGAATAAACACAGATGTGCTCTTTCAGTGACTTTGCCTGAACAAACAAAGCCAAAGCAGATTGATGAATCTTCACTATAGTTCCCTTTCAGTGATTCAGGGTGGGATTCTCTGTTTGAGGTTCCTGACTCATACCCACACATGTCACTTGCCAAATACAGGGAAGGAAAATGGCAGGATTTGGATCCATGGGTGAGACGATGTGAAAATGCAGAAATATTGAATTTGTTAAATCTGATCGTTATGTTCAGTATAATCCTGTTTTTGAAGGATTATTGATAGGTAAAAATGACCAAATAGACTGAGGTTGGTTGGTTGGACACTGTAAGGTTACCCTTGTCTGGTTATTTCACTGAGACACTGTTAATAACTACCTTCTATAACAAGATCCCAACCTACCTTTGATATAAAAGAAAAATTTTGTAGTTTTTTTTTGTTTTAATTTGATTTTTTTATTTGTTTTTTATTTGTTTCTTGTTTTTTTTTTGTTGTTTGTTTTGTTTTAATGTAAGACTACTACTTATCCCCCCCCCCCCTTTTTTATTTTTATATATTTAGGGCCCGAGCACCGACCGGTGCGAAGCCCTATTGAAACTGAAGGAGTTATTATTATTCCTCCGAAACAAACGCATTTTTGAGGGCCTAAACATGCACGAAAACTCATGAAAATTTGCACAGATGTCAGGACTGGCGAAAATTTCAATATTTTATGGGTCTCGAAATAAAGCGGGACAAAATGGCTCGACAGCGCCACCTAGAAAGTCAAGAAAATTGAGCCCCTCGATACAGATTGTCGTAGGAGAACGAAATTCGGTATGCATATGTATCATGACCAGACGCACCAAAAAGTCTCAAGGACACATAGCCTAACTCCAACAGGAAGTCGGCCATTTTGTATCAAAGTTGAAATTTTGCACCGATTTTGTCATTTCCAGCCCGCATACTTTAACGAACTCCTCCTAGAGATTTGACCCCAGGACTTTCAAATTCGGTCCGTATCATCTACAGGCATAGGAGATTAAAAGTTGTTAAAACAATTCTCATTAGTCTTTCCTAGGGGGCGTGGCTGGGCGGCGAATTTCGATCCTTCGCCATGAAAAATGAAACGGCTATAACTCCGGCATACATGATCCTAAGAGAGCCAAACCTTTTGTGCTTCATAAGAGTCCCGCCCTGAACGGGTCCATGTGACAATACAGGATATGAGTCATAGCGCCACCTCCTGGCAACAGGAAGTTACATGTTTTACGCTCTGACGCCCTGTGGGCAGCACGGTGATCGAATCCAGCTGAAATTTACTGAGAATAGCCTCAAGACCTTGGAGATCTTATATTATGAAGTTGGTGACCCTTCGTCGAAAGGTGTTGCCATGGCGACGCAGCGAATTCCGATGTGTCGCCATGAAATTTCAACGCCTTATAACTTGACTCCACGTGGTCTGATCTTTTCCAAATTTCATATGCTTGTTAAGAGTCCCAATCTGAACACATGTTCAGTCTCATATTTAGCGAAAGTCATAGCGCCACCTACTGGCAACAGGAAGTATCATGCGTCGTACTTTGTCTAATTACTCCTAGGAAATTTGGCTGATGCACCTGAAATTAAGTCAGCTAATAAACAAGACCTTGGTGATGCTACATTTGGCAGCTCATGACCCAAAACTGAATGCTGTTACCATGGCGACACATCCTTCGCCATGAAATATGATACTGTTTTTCAGGGAGAAGGGATTGCTCTACAGTCATGAAACTTGACACACATGTCTAGAGTGATGTCAGCTAAAATCCTATGTGGTCGCTTTGAATGGGCGTGGCAAAATGGCTCAACAGCGCCCCCTTTAAAATTTCAAAATTGCAGCCCCGCCTTCCAGATTAACGTAGAAAGATGAAATTCACAGGGCACATGTATAATGTCAACACGCACAAAAAAGCCTCTTGAAGCCTTATTGTAAGTCGAACAGGAAGTCGGCCATCTTGAAAAAAATGGTACATTTTCGCCTTTTCTTGGCCATTTCGCATACCTTGTATTTTAAAGAACTCCTCCTACAGAATCCATCGTAAGGACTTAAAAATCAGTGTGTGTCATCTAGAGTAGTGTATGATCATGATGGTTTGGCCGTGGCGTGGCGTTGAGTTTTGATGTTTCGCCATGACAGAGGAAATTGATATAACTTGAGTGTACACGGTTGGATCTGCCTCAAACTTCACAGGTTTGATATCAATCCAGGCCTGAGCATGTCTACTTTAAAATATTCATTCAGTGATGCAAACTGGCTCGATAGCGCCCCCTACAGCATTTCAACGCAGCAGTCCCAGCTGAAGGCAAAATAGTGCACAAAGGAAGTGATGTTTCTCTCCTTGATTTGTCTGAAAACAGCCTGAGTCCGGAAACATCTACAAGTCACTGACAAAAGACCTTCGACTGGGCAACACTTCGACATGCGCTGGAGGACATGCTTTTATGTAAATGTCAAATTGATCAGCAGGGCACCGCAGGGAATCGAACCCCATCCCAGTATAAACCAGGAGTAGCCATTACCGGTGCCTTTTGCTTTTTGACACTACATAGAAGGAAAAGCAAAACCTGCATTACCCACAGCATATGGCAGCATTTCATATTATGTCAAAATGACAATTATATTGTAGTTGTTCACCAAATGTCATTTGTGCATTATCAAATATTATCAATACATGTTAGACTTATAAATGCTGTTGTAATGCAGGAAAAAGAAACCCTTGTCATTTATTTTTACAACACCTAATACACAAAATGGTTAAAAATACCAGTTTCATTTCATATTTCATGCTTGGCCATAAATAAGCTTAAATAACATACAACTCATAAAGTTAAAAATCACCAAATAATGCTCACTAAAAACATACATCTACAACAGTTGTAAAGTATTACTGTCCTATGTCAGAAGATATACATTTAAAAGAACAAACAACCGCCTCATGATCACTAAAATATGTTGGCAACACTACTGATTCAATTTCATAATGTGATGTTTTCACATACACATGGTCAATTAATGTGCCCTTCTCTGTTGTGGGCTGTGTAACATATTGAATGTACCCTTTGTCTGTTAGAAATTTGCAGATTGTTGATGATTTCAAGATGTCCTCATTAAAATCTCCCATGATTGCAATTGTGTTACTTTTTGGATCTAGCCAATCAACTAATTTGCCTAGATGTTCTTTAAATAAAGACATGGGATAAGATGGTGGTCGATAAATGACAGCTATTAATATGTTACATGTAACATAGTTATAAATAAAACATTCCAAATTCACATTTGTTGCTTTGATAATATTATATTCCAAATTGTCTGCACTATAAAAGCCGACTCCACCATGCTGTTGTCCTTGAAGTTCAATCAGTGCTGGATTGTTGCTATTGTAAGATAAACTTCGTGGACAACCATGAAAAGTAAAACCATCAATCTTTACAGCTTCAAATGAGGAAGCAGCAGGTAGCCATGTTTCTGTAACAGCAATACAGTTAAGCTGCAATTGCTGTGTACATAATGCCAAATCAGATACATGGTGTGTCAAATTTTGCACATTCATCAAAAATACAGTAAAACTACTTGTACTAAATTTGTGTCTAGTTATATTTTGGTTCAAGAATTGAGGCATACTCTGAATTGTATCCTGAATACCATCCTTACAATATATGGCTTTATCTTCAAAATCTTGAATCACCAAACCTGACAAACTTCTAACACGACTTAGGGCTACATATGCCTGGCCTGCAGAAAATACTTTCTTAAGAGAAACAACAGCACTATCTACAGTAATACCTTGTACTTTATGTACCGTACAAGCCCAAGCAAGTTTCAGCGGAAACTGTCGTCGCATACCACCTTTGTTAGTAACTTTTTCTTCCTCTGGTTCAATACCGGTGGAACCAAAGAAAACTAAGCTACTCGTCGATTGTTTCCTCCTCTGCGCGCCAACATGCTCATCATCAAACTTAACATACACTTTGAGAGGAAACGTACCCTTATCTGCACCAACTATATGAGTTACAGTACCGCAAACCCCATTAACAAGACCATCTGTAACATCCACGTTTTTACACAGCATTACACGCGCATTTTCACCCAACAACAGCTGTTCAGTCAAACATGTGTTATATGTTTTCGCATGATGTCCATTTTTCAATTCTAGTTTGCCTGTTTTCTTATTATTCACAAAATCCTGAGCATCTATCTCGACATATTCAGGACAAATGTTAAGCAGCTGTGCCAAATTATGCTCATTTACTTGTTTATTTGTAGGAAATATGTGTAAAGCTGAGCTGACTTCACCAGTTTCACAATGTTTCAATATTTGTATGTCACTGCTTAACATTGGGGTTCCTTTTGATCGAGTTCTCACCCTGTTCAATAGCTCTGCGAACACGTTATCTTTTTGCCTAACGATTTGTTTTAATTCAACGACCTTAAACAGATTAGACCACAAGCTGACACCTACATCATCTACATATAGGGGTTTCCCTTTTACTGGAGGCAACTGGAAAAAATCTCCAACAGCAACTACACTCACATTTCCAAATGGTGAGAAATCACCGGTTTGCTTAATCTGTCTCAACCTACCGTGAATGTATGACAACAACCTATGATCAACCATTGATATTTCGTCGACTATCAAAATCTGAAGATCACTATATTTAGCGCGCAAAGAATTAACTTTTTCCTCACCCAAAGGTGTGTAGGGTAAACCAACATCTTTTCCGATACTAAACGTGTGGTGAATAGTAGATGCATGCAAATTATATGCAGCAATCCCTGTAGGAGCCGTTAATAACACACTAATATTGTCTGGATGACGACACACCGTTGACAATAGCCTCATTGCCTCATATTGAATCGCTTTTATTAAATGACTTTTTCCTGTCCCTGCACCACCTGTGATGAATACATGGAAGGGATCTGGATTTTTCCCTAATACTTTCTCTAAACACCATTGTCGAATTTGATAAAAAACAGCAAGCTGTGTCTCATTCAAAGATCTAATTAAAGCCAAACCTTCACTTCTACACATGATGTTTTTTCTTTTTTCCAAATGTGCAACATGTTGACTAGTTACTGCTAAATCTGGAATATTTTCCTCATGTTCTTCCACTATCTGTTGTTTGTCTTTTTGTTCTTGGTCACACTGTAAACGCTCCAACTCTTGCTCTGGGCACAACTCACACCACGCATCCTCTAATACACCATCTCTATCAATTGTATTCTGGATTTCATCCAATTCATCTGCTTTAATTTCAAAATGACTTCTATTCAAATCAACAACTGACTTAACAGGATGTCTTGACCCATCACTAAACCTCACATGACCATTTTCGTAAAACTGTGCAAATGTCTCACAGTTTGGAGGTTTTAGCTGCACATCTGCACGATACGGCAAGAACAACTGCATTATACTTTGGTAAAACAATTCTGGATTTTTTGTCTCAGAGAAGCGCGCGTAACGAACAACTGCAGGATCTGTTCGTGTTCTTTTCGTGATAAAACCACAATCATTCTTTAATTTAATGCTGGCCTGAGATTTTTCATTTTTACTCAAAACACGATATTCAGATGCAAATGTTGCCATACACATGTCATTGAATACACTATCATTTGGCCTATTTTTATAACGGTCAACAAAACTAGTCATCCAAACATCTTCTGAGGTACAAGCGCGCGATCTTGCCTTTTGTTTCAACACACTCAAAGGCAAACTCATTCTAACTCTATTGTCCCCTGTCGGTACAAATACAACTTTCCTCGAACATTCCTTTAAATGCATATTTGTCAATCTGTATACAGCTTCTTGAGCACACACATCTCTGTTATGCAAATACACACTGCCTAGATTTTTCAATGCCTCCTTAGATGCTTCTCTCTGTGCATTCCCTAACAACAATCCCATCTCTCTTTCTGCCTTAGACATATAAGAGATAATATAAACAACGCACGCATACGCATCAACAACAAATTGCAAGTCTAAATTTGCCTGCCAACATTTTAATAGTGGTTTGCTATACTGATTTATCCAGACTTCATTAACTTGCCTCTTTAACACAATATGTGTATTTCTAGCTAAACACGTATATGCAGCCTCAAAAGTGACCTGATCAATCCCTACACTTTGGAATAAATGTACCACACTATCAAAACTATTCTTCTCATTGGAAAGAGCATTCTTGATTTTTGTCATTATCTCTGCTGCATGTTTTTTCTTCATGTCATTTGAAGTTTTCTGACTATGATTAACACACGTTGAAGATTTATCTGTCTCACAACTGCATGCTTTTTTGCACTCTTCATCATCTTTACGGCGACATATAAACGTTCGAGCGGATGCTGGCCTCGGAAAATTGAAACGACAAACCGTGTTTTTCTTTTTACAAGTTTTTGAATGTTGTTTTGAATGCTGCTGCACAGAAGTGACAGTTTCCAATAAAGTCTCATCTTGGGATGGCAACTCACATGTTATATATTTATCAATAAATTCAACTACTTCTTCATCTGTGTTTTTATCAATCAATGGAGCATTCTCTATCCAAAACAAACAATGCACATGGGGTGAACCGCGCTGCTGAAATTCCACTCGATAAAAGTAATCCTTAATTTTACCAATCGGATGTGATGGCGACATAAGTACCTCTCTCAAAAAAACATGCCAGCGGAAATCAAACATCCTGGCCGCAGTGACAGGATTGCAGCGTAAAAGATCACACCTGTCTGCCCACTCTAAACCTGCAGCAGTCTGTGCTCTACCTTCCTGCTTCAAAATACTATCCAGAAGATTTGTCCAGCGCATATCAGCAGAAGAAAAGGAACAAAACCAGGTAGGAACACCGAGCTGACGAACACAAGCAAGCAGATCACGCTGTGCTCCTTGCCAAAAAGCTGGGGTACCTCGAATCGGTTTAAGGAAACGATACCCATCATCAAACTCCAACAACTTTTTCAAAGATTCATCATTTTTTAACATATCGTTTACCTTATTATCAGGTACGTTTTGAGACATACAGCCTTTCCCTTTTCGTAATGCTATAGATACATTAGAAACAACCTGCTCAATCTCAGACATGTACTGCGCAAAAAAGATATATTCCTCATTGTGTGCAAACCTACCATCCGCATGTAGAATTCTGTTATTAAAATATCGCGACAACGTCAAACGATTTGCTCTACTTTCATGATAAGTATTACGTCCCTGCGGAAACAACACCGGAAAGCATTTGGCTTCGTTTGCATGATCCGAAAGCAATTTTACAGGACTATTTCCTTCTGCTGGAGCAAGGTTCAATATATCATCAAAATATTGATCCAGCATTTCCTGACCAATATCCACAGGCATGAGACACGTATCCTGAAACATACAATGTTGTTGTCTATCGTGCAAAAGCTCATCTTCACAATCAACTTTACCACTTTCAACATCACCATCAGTGTCTTTCCCTAAATCACCCTCTTCCCTACAAAACTCATTTAACCAAGCTTCATTAAACTCTACATCTTTATAATGCACATTTGTCCTTTTTAAATACTGCAATGCCTGCCTTACATGCATAGTATCAACAAACTGATACTCATAATGCCCTTTATACGTTAACTTGCGTTTCAATTTTACACGCAACAAAGATCCTTCCATATTACAACGAGGCAGAACATTACTAGTCTGCACAATATTTGCTGGAACACATGTTACCGGTCCATGTACACCATTCTGTCCTCCCTTAGGTAACGCTAACATTTTCATAAATGGTATATGTAAAGAAATCAAATGCTGCTCTAAACTATTCAAACATGCCAACTCTGGTGGAATGGGATCAACTTTCAAACTGTTTATTGCACATTCAGGTGGCATTATACCTTTATTAATCTTACCATGACAAGTGTAACAAATCCACAGACAACCTCTAGCTGTATCCAACAACTGACATGGCTTTTCACAGTCCTTATTACATTTGTGTAAATACACTTCAGTGATACATTTATCTGCAAATGATGCTACTGCTTCATTCTTGTTATAAAAATCCCTCTTACAATTCAAAACCTGATGTCTAAACAACAATCTATGACAGACGCAACACACAAACTCTGGCCCATCCTTTACTTTAGCCAAAAACTGCTCCATAACAAAATCAAACTGCTCCGCCTTTTCTTTCAATTGTTGCCTCTTCACTTTGTTGGCTGCTAAAACACGCTTCTTATGGTCAGCATTTCCATAATATCTCGCTTTAGTCATGGCTTTTACACTTTGTCTATGCAACATATCTCTCCTATATTTGCTTACACTCATTTCCTTAACTTTCTCCCTATGCAACATATCTCTCCTATATTTGCTTACACTCATTTCCTTAACTTTCTCCCTATGCAACACATTTTTCTGATATTTCACTTTAATCTTTTCCTTACGTTTCTCCCTATGCTGCACACTTTCCTGATATTTCTTTTTCATTTGTAGATACTTTTTCTTTATAAAATACTTAGAAATAGCATTATTTGTTGCTGTACTCTGTTCCTGGACTTTCTGATCGCTCTTACTTGTGTTCTCTGTCACAGCGCTAACCCATGAACATTCCTCTGCACTCTGCCGTCTCAAATTGTACACTTTGGACTCAGACCTGTTCAACTTGCAGCTACCATAACAACTATGGAGTTCAGGCTGATGAACACAAACAACACTTTCATAATGGTTACCATTACAATTTTCTAAGTAGATCCCCTGTTTTGAAAAACACCTATATTTGCAACTATATTCTAGCCATCGATCATCATGATAAGTAAAGATATTAACTCCTAAACAATCTGCTGCTGCCTGTATTTCAACCTCAGTTGCCCAACTGCCAACATATCGCATTTTTGAACTTTTAATGTATTCTACCACTGAAGAATATTCACTTCTCAAGATACTTTTATAGTCCGCAGCATTACTCTCTAATTGTTTCACAACAGCAAGTCTAATTTTCCTATGGTTCTTTTGTGTTCCACTAACAGCTTGGGAAATCGCTCTAAAGAAACAGTTACCGTCAGCCACTATTTTCTCATTCTTACACGGCGTTCCCAACAGACCAACTTCTGTAGGCATTGGTGCATCATATTTCTCAAACTCTACATTAAACTGTGTACATAAAGCCTGCGCAACATCTTTACAAATGGGATCAAACCACAGCTTTTCCGAAGTTACATCACTGACAAACACAACATCTGAATTCACTACAGCCACATTATTCCTTTTCATTTTCTTAGCAGCACAAGTTTGCCCTGTAATCTTACGCTTCGTACCTCGGTCAACTTTACTTCCTGAAGGAATACCACATACCAGCGATGAACCGAAAGCCATGGATGCAGTTTCACAAGTCGTGACAGTGTCAGTACACTTTGTTGTTCTCAACTCAGACTTACTGCCCCCGCAAATGACACGAACACCAGCAAACTCATATGGTCTGTCATTTTGAGTGAGAGATGTAGACAAATTGCATATGAAACTGTACACCTCTTTAAGACAACTAAAATATACAACAACACTATTACCGTTAGGATCTGGCATTCCAGCAGCACTGCGCGCATGGGAATCAACAACCGCATAGCGTCCGTTTTGACGAATGACTGCACACGTGGTACCACACAATGTTAGCAAACGTATCATATTTCTCAAACATGTTTTTCAAGCTATTTTGTAGAGACATGAATATGCCAGCCTGAATAAACTCTCCATCAACCACACTGACATCACCCGATACATAGTCACCATAACGAAACTCAAAGTTATGTCCATCTATAACCGAGTGCTTTGGCAAATCAGGAACACACAAGAATTTAGATGATCCACTAATCTTCTTGTTGTCTCTCAAAGACGTGTACAACTGATCACCTAAAACTACGACCCTGTCTAGATCTTTTACCTGCCATGCAAAAACACTGTCAACCGCATGTTTTGCCAGACTTACCAAACCAACAGCCATACATTGGAATCCCCCATATTTAAAGCGATTACTACCCTGATGATACGAACCTGTTACACTATGTTGAACATGGCTAGAAGTACCAGCTACTACAGAAGACCATAATACGCTGGAGCTAGGGCTAGCCTTGCTCTTCACCTTACCAGATCCTGATGAGTGCTGATGATGAAGACTCTCCTTGTCCGGCATCTGTAATAAAGATAAATGGAGATTTTGATCAGTGCGCTCCCATCATCATCCTCATCAGAAATAGACAAAACAAAACACTCTCGATCACAGACTGTATTACACCTTTAGTTAGTCTTCATCTAGTTAGGTGTATTTATTGAGTTCAACAAAAAAGGCTGGTTACTATTTCCATGTTTACACTTGATTTCATCTAGACTATATTACGTTTCCAAAGTGCAACTACTACTACTACTACTACAAATAATAACAAAACTGTTTTCAATCATGCATATACTACACTAACAATAGCATAGCTGATGACTAGATTCAAAAACATTCAGACTAAGAGCACAAACCTCCTCTGTTCCAACCAATTGAATGGGACTGGTAGGTGCATCATGGGAAAACACCTCCACAACACAAGGGGTTCCCTCCTCCTATAAAAACAAAATACCCCATGAAAAAACACAATGTATAAACTGCATAGACATGGGGCTTTAATGCTACAAAAAATATCAATTTGTAATTATCATTTATACTACATGAACAGTGACAATAAAGTAGCTTCACTAACTCCATTACAAGAAACCAGAACGAAACAGAAAATTTTTAGTGAGAGCACCTACCTCCTCGCCTGCAGCCACTGTCTTGACACTGGTAGGTGAATCCTGGGAAAACACCTCCACAAAACAGGGGGTTGCCTCCTCCTACAACACAAAAAGCAAAAACAAAATAAAATTAAACAAAATGATTGAACCACATTACTAAAATACTTCCTTGCAAGTCTGCTGTGACACAAAATATCTTCTGGCTTCTAGTGCAAGAACAAAACATCCTTTATAAACATTAGGTCTGTATTATACAATTTGCTTCGACTTTACAGATATACAATGCGTATAACTAATCCATGTTTTTTTATATGCAACCTTATAGGCTACCAATTTAAACTAGACTTGCATGATTGTAAATAATGCTGAAGTGTAAAATACATTCACACAAACCTCCACCGGCAGAACGTCTTTCACAGGACAGCCAGGTGAGGCCTCACAAGACACGAGCTGGGTGCCAGGTTTAGCCACAACCTAGGAAGGAAACACAATTGAAAGAACTGTATAAATGTACTTTATCATTGTTTCACAATTACTCCCTGAATATTACAAACAGGTAAATATGTCATTACTATCTTCTCAAACTATACAAAAGAAAAATGTAAATATAACATTTAAAAAAAGAAAAGTTACCAACCTGCTGCTGTCCACGTTTCCTTTTTGAGGCAACAGCTTTCTGCCGGCGGACCACATTTGGCTTCTAATGTAAGACAAAAACATTTTAAATACAAATACAAATTTGGGGCATAAGTAAATTCATACAATATAACAGTCCCATTCTGTGTCAAGACAAAACACTTATAAAAAGGCCTCACAAATACAATTTGAATGCAAATTACCAGTTTGCCTTGTGGAACAGCCGTGCACACAGGGCTAGGGAGATGCGATGGGACAGCTTTGTCCATCGCATCCAACACGGCACTGCTGAAACGGACGGGATTCAGCGGGATGAAACACTTGACTGATGTTTCATCTGCCTGTGGAAAACAAAAGAACAAGACCATTGTTGCAAATGTATCTTGAAAATAAGCCAAAACATGCACACAGGTACAGCAACAAATGGATATCACTTTGTCCGCACAGTGTTACACTAGTCAGGAAAAATCTTCCACTCCAAAAACTAAAACACACATACAATATGCAATGTCTCACCTTCCTGCCCTTGATGACAACTGTCCAGTCAAAAGGGTTTGACGGACGCGGCACAGGTGCTTCTCCCTTCACCACCACCTTTGGTACAAAGGTTCTCCCAGGGGGTGAAGTCCTGAGAGGAACCTGGGGCGTAGGTGGTGGTGTCTCCAATAGCTGATAAGCAGACATCCAGATCAGCTGAGAGAGGATCGCCATACCGCCAGCATCACTCAGGTGGACCTGCAAAATATAAGCAATAAATAACATTTTACAAAACAGAAGTTTTCATGTCTGTATGAATCTACAATGAATTGCACTTTAAAAATCAACTAAACTTGAGTATAGTAAGTTTTTCATTGGCAATCTTATCAGATATTGTTCTACTTACGCCATCTCTGCTCCACAAGTCCAGGCGATCCAAGGGGAAGTGCTCAGCGGTGGGAAAGTATCTGATACCTAAAAAAAAAAAAAAAACAACAACACTGAAACAAAAAACTCACACACACACACACATCATGAAACAGTGAAATATCTACATATATTAATTTGTCACTTTATATCATATTAACTGAATGAATTCTTTGATTCCTATAATCAGATAGGCCAAAAAGAAATCATCTGTTATACATATCAAAACTAACACTAAAACTTTCTTTTCAACTTACCCATGCTGGCTGCCACACGATGGAACTCTTGCCGCATGAGTTCCTGAAGACCCAGGTCTGCATTCAGGCGAGGTGTGAAATCCTGGACAAAGACCTATACAAAACAAAAGTATTTCCATAATGATGAAAATTATTGTATACAATTTTCACCAGGTAACCCAATCAAATAATGCGTAGTACCAAAGACTATTTACTACTATAAAGCATACCGTTGTCCAAAGACTGCACGCGCTGCGCAGGAACTGTCGAAAGTCAGCTCCCGCCTCATCAACCGTCCTGCTGGCGGTCAGGTTGTTGCTGGGGGCCATCACACAGACTGCGTCGGGTGTCCGAGGTACAGCAGCATGCAACATCTCGGTCCTCAACTCAGACGCACAGGCCCCCGGGGTCGACATGAAGCCAAAGGAGAGGCGTCCCTCTGGCATCTTCACAAATCCATCTACCATGGCCCGTAGATGGGAGGCTCCAATGACAAGAACGAACTGGAACAACAAACAATTTAATCAATTACAATCAATAACAACTCTTTACATCAAAGGTTTTTTATTAAACTCTGAACCAATAATACCTTCTTGTCAGGATCCTCAGGTGGAATGACCAATTTGTGACTGCGCCCAGTCAAAGCAGAAATTGGCCACTTCTTCACCTTATGACGAAAACCTGTGCCCTCACCTGTTTATAAAAACACAACAACCCCACAAAAAGTTCAATTAAAAATTTGGAACAAACAAATGCATGGAAACATACATTACAATCATACTACAACTATGTAATGCATATACATATAAGAAAAAGCTGTACTGAAAAAACTGTTGAATACATACGGGCACAGGTGCCAGTGGAAGGCCGCTGAGGTCCGGAAACCACAAGACGGCGCTCCGCCATGCTCTGCCTGGCTGCCTGAGAACGGCGAAAGGACTTGTTGCGAGGCATCTGAAAATATGCAGACACAACTGGTTAATTTACATTATGACACTGTGCTATATGACATTACTAAACACTTCTAACACACAATAGAGGTACTATTACATTTTTTCATACATCTAACATATCATTTACAATGGCGGGAAAATATTTCAAATTATTGTTTTCTGTAATAGACAGACCGCGCGCGCCAACCACACACACACACACACACACACACACACACACACACACACACACACACACACACACACACACACACACACACACACACACACACACACACACACACACACACACACACTTACTTTATCAATGAAAGAAACTTGGCCACAAGGGATATATAATTTCTGACAAAATAACATGGTTAATATAAGGGACTCCGACGATGTGTACAAGTTTACAGACCATAGACTAAGAAAAAGTGGCTATATTTGGTTGATAGGATGGCGTTAATCATAGCTAGTTTAGCAGAGTGCTTTGACAATCTATGTTTAACAATACAAATAATAATGCTAAAGCTAAATTTCGATAGTGGGAGTGCAGCTATCCGTTAACACAAAACGTACGTTACTCATAGGACAACGTTTGAAATTACCATACTCGAAACATAAAAAAACACTGTTCCTAAAGCTATAATTGACTTCACACAGGAGCTAATGACACACATGAGGATAAAATGATAATGAGCCACAAATACCTTAAAACTTTGTCGCTAATTATAAAACATTTCATTCACTTACAGTGCGTTCACCAAAAGTCCACCGAAGAGAAGAAGAATGCTGTCAAAGTCGCTGCTAAAGTCGCTGCTGAAGTTGCTGTTGAAATTGCAGAAAGGCTCACAAGCTAGCTTGTTCGCGCTATCGCTCTCTCACCAGTTGTCACAGTGTCCGAAAACAAAGCAACAAGCGGCAAACGTTATCTCACCAGTATTTATACCTTAACCTTTGCGGCTTTCAAAATTCAAATCAGCCAACCAGGAGTGCCGACAAATATGCGCAAAGCTGCTGAAGAAAAAAACATACCGGATACCATTACGGAAGTTGTCAAAATAAAAGCCTTTGCGTTCCAGCGCACAATGTTATTAAAAGGAAATAGTTGTAATGAACTGCTACATTTAAAATTAATCAGTACTTTACAAATAAACTGAGTATTAATGCTTCAAGAGGTAATATGTTGAAACAAAAAAGACAGAAACCAATACTGACCTGGTTAGATAAAAAATATTGAAAATAACATAAAAATGGATATTAATAAGTAATTACTCACGTTACTCTAACAACTAAATTGCTCCATTTCAGGAATTTTTACAGATTAATCTATGTTGTGAAAATAATCATAAAGCTATAAATAAAACAATATAATGTTTTATTTTTGAACAGAGAAGTGACTGTGTACCAATAAAACCCAAATATGGAGCTGGTACATAGTATAACTTTATTAAAATTTACCTATTAATAATATTGTGGGTGGAGGGGGTTCTTCTGCATTGACAACAGAATAACACACACTTCAAGGGGCACCTGTTAAATAATATTGTGACTAATACACCTGATAACAGTCAATCAACAACCACAAGAACATTTGAAAAAACTTTATTTGAACAAAACCAACAAAAAAAATTTTTTTAAAAATTATGAGGTGGAGGGTTCCTCTTCCTCTTCCTCTTCCTCTGGAGGAATGGCAGCATCTGCAGACATGGTAGACAAAAATATTAAAACAGTCATTGTGACAATAACACTTTATGACATAAATTCTTTTGAACTATATATATATATATATATATATATATATAATGCATATGAATATAAAACATGCAATGGTACTCAATAACATCTACAATAGCCTCTCCACAACTGAACAAACAATTACCATCTTTAATAAAACAGGCACATGCCCGCTCCACCTCCAACTGCTCCTGCAGTTCCTTTATTTGCTGCTGCGCATGGAGCAGCTGCAGTTGAAGCTGATGCTTCTGCTGCTGCTCCATGCGCAGCTTCATCTCGGCCGCCCGGCGAAGACGAATCTCTTTTGCGATCTTGTGGCAGACTCGGCCATGTACCCCGACGCTCTGCTCATATAGCTGGCGTCGGGGCACTGCCTCGTCGTTGCATGAATACTGTGAACAGATAAACACATGCTGATTTGAATCCAATTACTTGATAACATTAAAAAAAAATAAACAATAGCAAGGTAAAAATCACACCTTGATTTAAAAAAAAAAAAGTATTTGCCGGTTTTATAAAGTATTATGTACATGGAATTTGATTTGTATGAGCATAACATTGTATTTTTCCATATTATCATGTCGATATTATTTTCCAAATACCATATTTATTTTTCCGAGGTGTTTTGTCCAACTCATAAAGAATCTCATAAATACTCTCTACACAAAAACTACCACATTAATCACTTACAGAATGTAGCTGCAGCTCCTGCCGGAGCTGCTCCATCTCAGCATCATCAGTTTTTGTGAATTTCGAGGGTGATGCCTCAGCCATCTGCGCAACAACATAAAACCCGACACAATAATTAAACTACAAACAACAAAGATAAATACTTAATTAATAACCACATACTATGGAAAGAAAACAAAACAAAAATATCACATCATATATCATATAGATATAGCACATTTTTAATTCAGAGAAAAAGTAATTAATTGTGCAACTACAAGCCTGTATATGCTTTTACACTTAAATTACACGGGGTCGTAATTTCATAAGGCGTATAAACAATTACTATCTCTGCTGAATTTTGCTATCATTTCAAGTCGCCTTCTCGCTACTTCGCTACTCTTTAGTACTTTCTGAACGCGGCAGACGCTGCCCATCCCCCACCCCACCATTTGTGCAGAGCTGCAGAGCAGCGAAACACAGCAATGACAAGTTGAGAATTAACTATGACCAAAGCTTTGCAAATAAAAATCCAAGAACAGTACTTTATTACAAAGTAACCGAAAAGCAATGAAGAGACTCAAAACTAATAAAGATATTGTCATAAAAGGTTTAATTTACGTATTACGAAATAAAAAATATAGCATAATATGTGTAATAGTAAACATGTTCTATCGTCACAAGACATATTTCGTCATGTAACATATCCCGAACTCATATTTCCTATTAAAAATGACAAGTGAAAACACAGTAGAAGAGATGCTGACCTTCAGCTTGCTTAAGTGGATCTGGTTGCCCGGCTATTTTTTTTTACACATACTCCAGGTAGCCCCGCCCCTACTCTGCCTCTGATTGACTAAGGTTAAATCGGAACATAACATGTCGACCAATCCTCATCCTCTTAATAAAGCATGGACGCTACATGAGAATGACACATGATCAAAAGCCGTTGCCATGGCAACACATCAATAGCAGCAATCAATTCCTTGTTTCAGCGACAAGGAATGGCCAACAGTCACGAAACTTGACACATGTCTGAAGAGACACAAAATTACATTTTGTATGAGTCATTGACATGTATGACACAAAATAACTCAAAAGTGCCCCATAAAAAATGTCTAAATTGAAGCCCAGCCTTAAAGATTAACATAGAAAATGAAATTCACAGGGCATATGTAATTTATTCACACGCACAAAAAGCATCCAACAAGAAGTCCACCATTTTGAAAAACTTTTTCACTGCCATTTGTCATGCCTTGTATTTTAACAAACTCCTCGTACGGAATTTGTCGTAAGGACTTCAAAATCAGTGTGCGTCTTCAACAGGAAGTTACATGTTTTTACGCTCTGACGCCCTGTGATTAGGACGGTGATCGAATCCAGCTGAAATTTACTGAGGAAACTCTCAAGACCTTGGAGATCGTATATTATGAAGTTGGTGACACTTCGTCGAAAGGTGTTGCCATGGCGACGCAGCGAATTCCGATGTGTCGCCATGACATTTCAACGCCTTATAACTTGACTCCACGTGGTCTGATCTTTTCCAAATTTCATATGCTTGTTAAGAGTCCCAATCTGAACACATGTTCAGTCTCATATTTAGCGAAAGTCATAGCGCCACCTACTGGCAACATGAAGTAACACGTGTCGTACTTTGTCTAATTACTCCTAGGAAATTTGGCTGATGCACCTGAAATTAAGTCAGCTAATAAACGAGACTTTGGTGATGCTACATTTGGCAGCTCATGACCCAAAACTGAATGCTGTTACCATGGCGACACATCCTTCGCCATGAAATACAATATGTTTTACAGGGAAAATGGATTGCTCTACAGTCACGAAACTTGACACACATGTCTGGAGAGACACCAGCTAAAAACCTATGTAGTTCCTCTTAATGGGCGTAACAAAATGGCTCAACAGCGCCCCCTTTAAAATTTCAAAATTGAAGCCCCGCCTTCCAGATTAACGTAGAGAGATGAAATTCACAGGGCACATGTATAATGTCAAGACGCACAAAAAAGTCTGTTGACGCCTTATTGTAAGTTGAACAGGAAGTCGGCCATCTTGAAAAACTGGTCAATTTTCGCCTTTTTTTGGCCATTTCGCATACCTTGTATTTTAACGCACTCCTCCTACAGATTTCATCGTAAGGACTTCAAAATCAGTGTGTGTCATCTAGACTAGTGTATGATCATGATGGTTTGGCCGTGGCGTGGCGTTGAGTTTTGATGTTTCGCCATGACAGAGGAAATTGATATAACTTGAGTGTACACGGTTGGATCTGCCTCAAACTTTACACAACCAGTCACTGACAAAAGCCCTTCGACTGAGCGTCACTTCGACATGCGCTGGGGTGCGAGGGCCCGATCATCGCTGCTTGCAGCTTTAATTTATATATGTCTTTTTAGATTGACACTTTTCACACTTCTAACCTAGGTAGACACACCTATTCTCCCTTCACTCTCCCAAGGGTTGCCAGTCTTATACAGCCGTTCAAAATCACCACTAAACTCTCTCCCACATAGCCAGATGCTGGGCTTACAGATTCAGGCCTTTCACACAACTCAATTGTTGATTAAAGAGACAAACTTCTCACCTCACAAAGGAATCCGTGGGGCTCCCGACCCTCTCCAGCCCGCAAGCGCCTTTATCTCTGAACGTAGCAGGAAAAGGATTTTGTAACCTATGTCGTGCACTCTACTCCGCTCCGGCTTGGAAAGAGGGCCGAGAAGCACATCCAGGAATCCGGCTCGAAGGACCAAAATGATAGGTAAAAATGACCAAATAGACTGAGGTTGGTTGAAGTCAAGCGTCTCTTTAATTCAAACCAAACATATGTTGTAGACACGGAGAGTACGCAGAGTCTCCGTGGAGAATTCTGACAAGACAAAGGAAAGACACTAGTATATGTTGACGGCCTTGATGCCCTGGGGAGGCACCTTTAGTTGTTTACAGATTCCTTCTAACAGACCTAGACAAAGCTTTACAGAGCTCTCCCTTCCACATGATGACCATGATGTCCATATAACTATCATAGTGTTCCTCTCAAGGCCCTGCCGCCAAATATATACATACATATGACCATACCTACTTAACTAATACATGGATTTTTCTATCAATTATCAACAAAAATAGATCAGTTCAATTGATTCCAGACACACAACACACATCTGCATACATGCATGACACCTGTGACGTCACAATCAGCCCAGCCCTACAGGAGGTCCCAAAGACTCTGTGGGCCCAAAGCAAACATGTGTTGATGATTTAATGATCTGTGCTCTAACTCAAGCTCAGTGTGAAGAAGACACAATTACACTGTTGAAACATTTGGCTAAAGAAGGTCATAAAGCTAGCTTTTCTAAATTGCAATTTGTGCAACAAGAAGTGACATTTTTGGGTCATGTGATCACATCTGAGGGCAAATCCCTCTCCCAAAAGAGAATAAAAGCAGTTCAAAACATTTCAAAACCAATTACAAAGAAACAAGTCATGTATTGTACAGGAATGTGTTCTTATTGCAGATCGTTCATTCCCAACTATGTTGTCCTCGAGGCGCCCCTGAGCACAATCGTACATGGGCGAGGCCTGCAGGCACACAGTAAGGTGACATGGACTGCTGAAGCAGAAAAAGCATTTGTTGACTTGAAACTTGCTCTTCAAACGACTCCGACTCTTGGATTACCTGATCCAAGTCGACCTTTCACGCAGACTGTTGACGAAAAGGGAGGATGCGTGACTACAGTGCTGCTCCAGGACCATGGAGGCAGACAGACACCTGTAGCTTACTTTTCCTCTAAACTTGACCCTGTAGCTGCAGAACTTCCTACATGTCTGAGAGCTGTCTGAGACATAGTGGGGTATTCTGACCTGACTTTGCTTGTTCCACATGCTGTTTCACTGATTTTGCTCAAACAGAAAACATTTCATCTTTCTGCAGCAAGATGGCTCCGTTACAACACTGTGTTGCTTGAAATGCCTAACATCACTGTGAAAAGATGCAATGTTTTAGTCCTGCAACTCTTCTCCCCACAGAAGGTGACGGAGGAGAACACAACTGTGTTGCCACAATAACTGAAGTTTGCTCCCCCAGTCCAGATTTGCAAGAAACACCTTTGCAAAATCCTGATGTTGAACTGTTCATGGATGGATCAGCATCACGCAATCCTGACACAATCAATCAATCAAGTTGGTTTCTCTGTGGTAACTGCACATGACACTCATTGCTAAACCACTTCCTGCTTCACTGTCTGCACAGGCAGCAGAGTTAACATCTGTCATCGAAGAATGTAAACTGACAAAGGACAAAAAAGTGAATATCTATACAGACAGTAGATATGCTTTTGGCATTGTGCATGATTTTGGCACAATTTGGAAACCTATTGCACACCACACTCTTGTGTCACAACTGCTGGATGCTGTTCTACTCCCAAAACAGGTTGCTGTGTGTAAATGTGAAGCTCAACAGGGTCTTCTTTCCCCGCTGATTCTGCCAAGCCCGTTCCCTTGGCTGTGGTTTCGCTAGATAGTAGGTAGGGACAGTGGGAATCTCGTTCATCCATTCATGCGCGTCACTAATTAGATGACGAGGCATTTGGCTAACTAAAGAGAGATGTAATTGGCCCCCGCCGTTTAACCCACGCTTTATAGAATTTCTTCACATTGACATTCATAGCTGGGCGCTATGAATGTCAATGTCCTAACGGAGCTTGGGGGTGCAGTGTTCCGACACTATGGATGCCTCACGGCTGGCCCTTCGGAGACTTCTCTTGGACCGTGAGGGAACCAGCATCACCATAGAACATGGCTATCCAGTCCATCTCCATTTCGTAGTGTTTACCGTCTTACGTCGACTTGGACCCGCTAACCATCCACGCGTCATCCATAGTATACAACGGCTCCCGCGAACAGGAACGGCCCAACGGTCCCATGCACTACCCCGAGCATTCTGAGGCTGTTCTACCGTCTGGCCAAGATCTTGAATATCTTGCACGTATCTATCGTCTGCAGGAGCGCCCTTTTGCTGAGGATGGCTGCGACTTTGGTGGCCCTTGACTTCCGCATGCCCATCAGCTCAAGTACCCTGAAGTTCCCCTGGTGCCATTTCCCTCTAGCTCCGAGAGGGAACCCGGCCACCTCGACGGTCTTTACCCCTGGGTAAAGACGCGTCACCGCCCCTCTGAACTTCATGTACTTGTCCACCTTCCGTTTCTCCGCGTCTGATAGTGTGCAAGGTGACTTTTCGAAACAGATAGTCACATCAATGATCAAGGCAACCTGGTCCCGGATCATGATGAGGTCCGGCACTCCCCGTGTACCGTCTCCAGACTGAAGTCTCTTTTCCCTCATCACGCGCCAGCCTAAGTCTTCATCCTCCTTCTGGAGGAACACGCACACCTTGTTGTGGCTGGCCATGCGGTTCCTCTTGAGCTCCGCACAGTTCCCAATGATATGCTGCACGGTCTCCTTTTCTTGTTGGCAAAGCCGACACTGTTGCGACTCCTTGGGCCCCCTTCCTCTCGACAGCAGCGAAAGGGTAGGGAGTGTGTTCGTACGGAGTTGCAGTGCCATGATCAATTCTGACTGTGTAAGCCGATGCTTTTCGGGATCCCGGGTCCAGCCGTTGGAGATCTTGTCGCTCCTGAACACGACCGTTCCCACGCCCTGCTTGGTCAACTCGCACCACCTGTCGAACGCAACCGATCTCCATGCTGACGTGCTCGCCCTGCTGACGTCGATCTGGTCCAGGTCCGGCCTACTGGTCTTGTCCGGTCTGCCCCCATCCCGCAGCACCTGCCGCCAGAGCTGCCATATCCGGGACACTGGGATGGAGGCTCTGGAGATCGTCCTGGTGCAGTTATCTGTCGAGTTGTATAGAGACAACAGCCTCCTTAGCTGGATTGCCGGGATCTGGGCAGCCAATCTCATGATACCAAGTCCTCCGTCCACACATCTGCTGTACAGCAACCCGTCGGTGGTGAATGGCTCCAGGTGGAGCCATTTCTTCACCTGTGTCCGAATGTCCCTGTCACACTCGTCCAACGCTGTTTGGGAGGCCGAGCCGTGGTCCGCGACGTACACTATCCGTGGGATAGCGTACGTTCTCAAAAGCTCGACCTTCTGAGATGGTTTCAGGGGGGCCTTGGATATCCTGTCCGTCATGTCTTTTATTGTTTCTCTCAGTGGGGGTTTCAGGATCCCTTTCCAGGGATTTATCTGGACGCCCAGATACTTGGCCGATTCCTGTTCCCCCACCATGTGGATGGGCATTCCCGAGAGTGACCAAGCATCGCAGTCGTTGACTGTGTATCGCCTTGGGCCGTCGCTCCCAATAAGGAATCCATGACACTTGGTGGGATTGGCCCTCAGGCCCGTGAGGTCTGAGAACCTGTTCCGGATTTCCAAGTTCCTGGACATACCCTCCCATGAGTCACTCAGAATCACCAGGTCGTCCACGAACGCCAGTGAGGTGATGGCGGTGCCCTCAACACTAAACCCCACCCCCAGCTTCTCCAACATGTGGAGAAGTGGGTCGAGGGCCAGGTTGAAGAGCAGAGGAGACATCGGATCGCCTTGCTTCACACCCACCTTGATCCCGATCTTCCTGGTGTCGCCTTGAGCAGTTTTTATTGTCGAGAAGCAATTCCTGTAGGAGTCTCGGATGAGACCTCTAATTAACTCATCCACTCCACGTCTCTCAAGCACCTCGGCAATATGCTTGTGGGAGACAGTGTCAAATGCCTTGGTCAGGTCAACGAACACGACAGCCAACATTTTCCTCTGGGACTTACTTACCCGGATAAGTCCGTCGAGGATGGCCAGGTTCTCGGAGCAGCCTGGCGCTTCCGTGAAGCCCCGCTGGCGAGGGTGGATGGCGCAGGCCTCGGTCAGTCTCATGGTTAAGACTCTTGAGAACGCTCTCAAGACTACCGAGCCGATCGTAATCGGGCGCCAGTTGTTGATGTCGCCGGCTCTACTCTGATCGCTAGACTTGGGGATCAGGGTGGTTCGGCTCTGTTTCAGGCACCTCGGCAACCGCCCGCTGTACAGTATGGCGTTGAACAGGTCCGCCAGCTTCTCGCCCTTCTTATCCCACATAAGTAGGACGTTACGTCCAACGCCATCGGGACCAGGCGCACTCGCCTGGTCCATCTTCCGAAGCGCCTGTAGAGCCTCAGCCGGTGAGATGGGAGGGCATAGGGACGAGTTGTTCGCCTCCGGCAAGGAGGCCCAAGACTAACGAGGCTGTCGTCCCTCTCCCATATCCCCTTGTATGTCTCAGTGACCAGTCTGGGATCAATACGGCAAACCGTTTGTTCCCTGCCATCGAGCACCAACCTCGCAGCAGAGCTTCTGTTGCTCCGATACAGCGTCTGCATGTTCTTATATCGGAGCCTCTTGTCCTTTTTGAGGCGTTTTTGATGATCCGACCAGGTCTTCCTTCCCGTACTCACGATCCGAGCGTGGCCCCGAGTCCGCAGTCTCGCGAGTACTTTCCTCAGATAGCCATCGATCGCCTTGCAGGAGGAGGTCAGTGGTGACACGCCATCAGCACTGTTCACCTGCAAGGTCTTTGTGAGGTGCTCCTTGACCAGGGCCACCGGGGCTCTGGGAGGCAGCTCCTCACTGAGGTCCGGCAACTCTCCTAAGGCAACCGCTGTGGGGGACTTATCCACAGTTTTACTCCTCAGCCTCCTGAGGCTCTTCCACGTCCGCTGTATCTGGGCCTTCGTCTAGTGGGGGAGGGCCGAAACCGCTGCCTCGAGGAACCCAGATTTTCCACCGAGGTCGCTGTACACGCGCTCCAGGGTTGCCAGTTCGGCCTGGGTCCACCCACGGTCCACCCACTATCGGTTGCCTTAGCCTCCCGCACGCTCGCCTTGCTGACATACAAGCCCAGGTGTTTCCTCCTCTGATGGGCCGAGAGACCCCTCTGTGAGGAGAAAGATTTAGGGCATGTATCTCAGGCAAACCCCGTAATGGTACCCGCTCCGGATCGGGTTGCCCCACACTTCGCTGCGTGGCACGTCGCTCGGTGTGGGGTCTTATGAGTACCGGCATACTTGCCGCAGATGAAGAGAATCACCCTTGGCTTGTGTGCTTTCCTCAAGTGGGTCTGGGCGGCCCTCACCGAGCCCAGACTGGAGGCGCACAACCTGCACGGTTGGACTAGCCATGGCACCCGGAGGCTTACCATGACTGTCGATGGAAGACCCTTGCTAGCCAGCTTGGGTTTCCATCCATTCTCCGTGCTCAGGAAGATCATTCCCGCTCTCTTCCCAGCCAGGAAAAGAGCCCTTCTCGCAACCGATGGTACCTTTCTTGTAGGAGTCCCAGCCGGGTCCTCCTCCTTCTTCCGTCTGAGTAGTAGCCTACTCCGGACTACTACTCCGCTCGCCCTGTCTGCGCTGCCAGGAGCCGCCCCTTCTCCAGCCTCACGTGCCGTCGGCCGACGGACACGTTCACGGTCACGCCTCGGGGTTGACCACATCTTTCTTCCTATGACAGCAGGCGACCTGTCCTATCACAGTCAGTCAGATGTGTCAGTTGGCTTGTCGCTTGTCTTAGCTTTGATCGCAGTCAAGAGTGGCGGGTCTTGCACCCTGGCCCACTCAGAACTCTTTCAAAAGCAAACGGACAGCAGCCAAAGTTATCAGAACGAGCAAGATTAACTTAACTCGTTCATCCATTCATGCTTAGGGCGAGGTCAGAACGACCCCGCCTGGTACCCCTGCCATTGCCAAAAATTCGAGCGTCAGCACCTAGACACTCAATTTTATGGGCAGGGGCCACATCGGTGCAGACACCCTAGTGTCTTCCCGACGTTAGTTGTTCCAGCGCTCGATCCTGACCACTGTTCCTTCTTTCCTTATTCCGGACATCGTTGCTGCACGCTACGATCTTTATTTTTGTTCCCAAATTTAAGTTGTTCATCTATAAGATCATTGGGGACAGACTAGGCTGATCCCACAGTGGATGCCCGTTGGTGCGCCCATCCGTGCTTCCTGGGTTACCCTCTTCACCGTACTCTCCACGAGTACGTTGCCGGCGGGACCACGAGGAGGTGAGGGGTCACTATGATGCTACCATGGCCAGAGCAGCTCTTACCCAAGGAGATACTCCTTGCCGGGTCATGGTTCTCTTCGTCTCCAGGGCTGCGGGCGGCCCCTAGGCCGTCACACATCCCAGGAGACCAGCGAAAGCGGTAATCATTTACCACTTGGCCTTTTAAGAGAGTCATAGTTACTCCCGCCGTTTACCCGCGCTTCATTGAATTTCTTCACTTTGACATTCAGAGCACTGGGCAGAAATCACATCGCGTCAACACCCTACGTGGGCCTTCGCGATGCTTTGTTTTAATTAAACAGTCGGATTCCCCTGGTCCGCACCAGTTCTAAGTCAGCTGCTAGGCGCCAGCCGAGGCGACCCGCCAGGACCCGCGTGAACGGGGCCCAACGGGCGCCGTAGCTGGGGAGATCCACGCCGACCGACCCGATCCCCCCCGGCCGACCCGCCTTCCTCACGGCGGCGGACACCGCCCCCCGAAAACCCCCGCCCGGTGACGCGCGCCGCACACCGCGCTTCCAGCGGGGGCGAGAGGGGGGCGAGAACTCCAGCAGAGAGCTGATCAGACTGAGAAGACTCAGTGGACAAACAGTGGCTGTGTTTTCAAAGACGGGTACGGTACGGCCTCAATGACAAACCATGTCTGCCAAAGTATTTGTTTCCTCCCTATGCAAAGTTGAGTCGTGGGTTGGACCATGCCTCAAGAGGAGGGATGATGGATACTATTTCACAACACTGGTTCACAAAGACTTTTACTAACTATGCCCCAAAATTTAGTCAATCATGTGTTATCTGTGCCACGAACAATATTGGCAGAAGTATTCAAACACCACAAGGTGCACACCCTTCACCAGATAAACCATTTGATCACTTACAGATGGATTTCATTGAACTAACACCAAGTGAAGGAAAGAAATATTGTCTGGTAATTGTTGACATGTTTTCCAAATGGATTGAAGTTT
Organism: Thunnus maccoyii; assembly: GCF_910596095.1. Classification (NCBI taxonomy): domain Eukaryota; kingdom Metazoa; phylum Chordata; class Actinopteri; order Scombriformes; family Scombridae; genus Thunnus; species Thunnus maccoyii. Next base: position 191,731 of record NC_056536.1, on the reverse strand, counting down.
TTTCCTTCAGCAAATCAAGTGAAAGAAGCAGTACCAACTCCAGCCAAAGGACCCCTTCATGGCCGGCAGCCTTTTGACTGGATAGTGATGAAAGGCTTGGCGCTCTAAGCGGTGGACGGGCCCATTCCAGGTGCTGTTGACCACACAGACGGCAGTAAAGGTCGCTGAAAGAGTCACCTGGATCCATGCCAACCACTGCAAAACAGTTCCACCTCCACCAGAGACATCAACAACAGAGTAAGTCACCACAGCGCGATTGAGGACTCTACGAGAGCGTAGGCGGATCGCTGCTCTCAGGTGACCAACACAAAGACATCCACTCACAGACCAGGAAGAGAAGTAGAAGTGACAGTATCGGCATACTGTCCGACAAGAGCAGGCCGAGCTCCAACTAAGTGACGTGCTGAGTGAATCTTAGTGTCACCATCGTGGGATCTACGATGGAACCCGAACGATGACCGTGGAATCCATTCAGACGTCCTGGACGGTGTGGTTTGCTTGGTTCAATGTGTTTGTATCTTGTGGCTGTTGTTTGATCCCGTGTATCAGAGGTTTGATTGTCCACACGGTTGACAAATCTGTCTCTCATCAAATGACTCAGCAAACTATTCCTGATTGGATTCCACCACACCATGATGTTTCTGATCTTGATGAAGTCTCTGACTGTTAAGTTACAATAATAAAAGTTGCTTGCATTTATTATGGGATGCTTATGAGGTGGACAAAATATCAGAAACACCTCTATATATAATACAGTCCACGGTAACACCACCACAAGAAAGTACAATCTGAAAAACTAAGATGTAACTCAGTCGACACATAAACAACTAAAGTTGTATCAACAAGAAACTGAACATTTATTATTAAGTAAAGTAACTTACTGCAGTTCTATTTGCATGGTGTAATATTGTGTAGACAAAGCACCAATAAAATTGATTTTAGTGGCTTAGATGTTCAGATTTTGGGTTTAGACTGATCAACAAGGCATTTAAGATGCTTGAAATGTTTGTTCCATGGTACAATCTCCACAACATTTTCTTCCACGGTTTTTGTAAAATACAGCTTCACTTTGATTTGGCGAGAAGTAGCGGTTAGCTTTGTCTTAGTTGGCCTTGTCCTTGCTGAAACCTTCTTTTGCAGCTGGCTGATAATACTTTATCTGTAAGAGTCCTGTATTGTTATTTTTTCCGCTTCACGTTGACCAGATGTTTCTACTGCATAGGTTTGGGCTGTGATTGTGTTGCTGACCTTTGAAGGTCAAATATGTTCTCTAGAGTTAACCTGGTCTTTCAGGTTGGAAGAGGACATTGTGTACAGTGACTTACGCTGGGACCTAATGTTTCTTACAGTAACACTCATAACAGTTAAACACTGACATGAACACAGTCCGTTACAGTATGTTCAGATATGTGAAGCAGAGTGAAGTTAAATCAGCCATTTAATAGGTAACAGATTCATTCATGCTTGTTAACAGGGATAAACCAGCTTGTCTGCTGTTACTGTAACATTCCTGAAGGTGGCAGCAGAGGAACATAAATATATATATATATATATATATATATATATATATATATATATATATATATATATAAATATATATATATATTAAATATAAAAATATAAATATATATATAAAATATATATATATATAAAAATATATATATATATATATATAAAAATATATATATATATATAAAAATATATATATATATATAAAAATATAAATATATATATATATATATAAAAATATAAATATATATATATATATAAAAATATAAATATATATATATATATAAAAATATAAATATATATATATATATAAAAATATAAATATATATATATATATAAAAATATATATATATATATATATATATAAAAATATATATATATATATATATATAAAAATATATATATAAAAATATATATATATATAAATATATATATATAAAAATATATATATATATAAATATATATATATATATAAATATATATATATATATAAATATATATATATATAAATATATATATATATATAAAAATATATATAAATATATATATATAAAAATATATATAAATATATATATATAAAAATATATATAAATATAAATATATAAAAATATATATATATATATAAAAATATATATATATATATATATATAAATAAATAAAAGAACTTGCATGGGATTAAATGACATCTTTTCTACTGTAAAGAATCCATTCTAGTTTTGGTATAATACTGTAGATATTGATGTTATAGAGAGTTATTGATATTGTAAAAAGGTACACAGTCATTTTAATGTATTTTATTTCATTTGTAAGTTTATTTTATTATGATTGTATCACTATACGACCACAATGTAAAGTCTTTCAAGCCAACATAGTAACCTACAGCAGAGAAGGATTTTCATGGTGTTGTGGGAGCAAGCTGTGCTGATCCGTCTGTCCGTCCTCCTGAACTGACTGGTTGTGTGTCTCATTATAGAATAAAAGACTTGAATCACCCTGACTCCTGTGCCATAGATGCTCATGACATATTGTTTTACAGCAAGCCCTCCTGATGTATGAACACAACAGGCCTACCGACTGTAGAGTGTAATCTATTTCTTCACCATAAGATGGCGTCTGATGTAACACGAGCGTTACTGGTTAGAATGAAGGGCTGGAATCAACGTCTACACCGAGCACTGTGTTTCCAATACTTACAACAAATCATTATTTTAGTGTACAGCAAGACTCTTCATGTATAAACACAATACTGATTCTATTTTTGAGAGTGGTGGAAGATATGTCTTCACCAGAAGATGGAATAATCCAAAACGGGGGAAAAACTCAAGACAGAGACTCATCAGCCAGACATTTCTCCATTCTCTGTTAAAGAGCGGCTGAGATTGACACTAAAATAAGAATTGCTGGCAGCCCTTTTGATAGACGAGTATTTTCTTTGTGTTGAGGAGCTGCAGCATTTATTAACTGACACACAGTCTGTACTCTACATTTACTGCCTTATTGACAACTTACTGCTAACCTTCTTCTTTGCTCCACTTGTGTTCACGTCACGTTTCTGCCGCTCGCTCTCTGCACTCGCTCAACCACACACGCACACACACACACACACATGCACATTTACACACACACACACACACACAGTTACACACACACACACACACACGCTGCCTTATTCCCTAACGGAGCTACGCTACTCTTGTACCTTTCACGTAGACGTCCTTTGAAGAACGAAGAGAGGGAGGATGACTAAAAAGAATCCACAATAACGTAGAGTGTGAGTGAAATCATTAGTAGCCTGTTGATATTAATGATTGTCTGATATTTTAGCAGCGGCGCTCATCATTTAGCAGCGGTGGAGCGCCGCTGCTGAATGAATATAGTGGAAACACTGGAACCAGGTGAAGTGAAGATAACGTGTTACTGGAGGCTGATGGGTGTTTTTCCTGATGACTGCATGATTCCAGACAGAAAGTTTAGAAGAATAATGGACTTGGTTTCAAAGCCGCACTCCACACTTTGGTGTGGAACATTTTGGGTTTAATGAATGAGAGAGAAGAGTCCGTTAACATGAACGAGCCAGTATGTCAACTTGGCAGTATGTTGCCTGTTAAAGGTTGAATGACTCTATACTCCTGTGCCAAATGTTTAATAGTAACAGGAAAAGAAAAAAGGCCAAATGCGTACTGTGCCGGGGATTTGACAAATCATTTGAAATGCTGGTTAACTGCATTAGAATTGAATAGTTTTGATGAGTTGTGTGATCTGGCGGTCTTGAACAGTTCTAGTTATATTAACAAACACAGATTCAACGTAAGGCAGATGTTCTTTATGACATGACAAACTCAGATTTGTCCCCCGTTTTAGGTTGATGTAAATCAGCATTTAGCCGTCATAGAAAAAAGGGTCAAAGTGATATTAAGTTGTGTGAAAGTTGGGTATTCATTAAAGGCAGACATTGAAGCAATATCACTTTTATTGGAGATTTATGTTAAAAAAGAATCTAAAGTTCTAAGCACGCCACTTTAAGGTGCTGCCCATTTAAATTCCCCAAACTTCATAGTTATCAAGCATGTGTTTGTTTGTTTGTTTGTTCAGGTAATCAACTGAAGAAGCACCTCAACCCCAACACATTTGTGTTTGGAGCTCTGAACAAACTGGAAAAGGAGGAAAACACTTAGATGTGACTCTTTCTATGGTGTCGTCTTTAGTCAAACTGCATTAAACTGAATCAAAGCCCGGCGTTTCTGCCAACACCTCTGTTAAACTGACGGTCAGACCCATTCAAAGCATCCTATTGGATGATCACTTCCCTCAGCAATCAGGCTGCTGTCATCTGTGTCACCTGCAGCTCCACCTGTCTTCACTTTGCAAGTAATCAGTACCATCTTGTGATCTACCTCACTGTCAAACAGTGGCTCCTACGATGCATTTTACACAAAATCCAAGAACCTTTGAGAATGTAGAGTCCATGTAGCAATAATGTTTCATTTATGTGTCCAAATACTTCCTGTTTTAAAAGCCATAAATCCAGATTTCCACCTCATTTTAAATCACTTGTGTTTAAATCTGCATAATACTGTTTGAATAAAGAAGAGACGAGTCCAGTCTGTTTGCTTTCCAGGCTGCTCAAACAATCACCAAAGCATCACAGTTGAACTTCTACAGAGGACAAAACAAGGCCAGTGAAAATAAAAACTTCGGTACGCTTTCTAGTGTAGAGCGTACCAATATAGGTATAATACTAGCCGTAGTGAAAATTCAAAGACATGGTGCTTTTGGATATACGTCCATTCAGTGTGTGGAATTTGTATTTAATAGATGGACTTGTGATTGTGTGCAATACCTATGATAACAAAATCCTCATGTCACAACCGTCCTTACAGTTTTTGTTGTTGTCATGGTTTGGGGCAGGCTGGGGGGTGTTCCACCACTGCGGCTTATATGAGTCCCAGCTCAGTAACCATGGTAACCATGGTAACTTAGTCAGCAGAACCAGCTGCTCCGTGTTAACGGTCAAGCTTAATTCAGCTGCGTGTTAAAAAACGTCCGACAGACGGAAACAGACTGTCAAAAACTACGTAAATCTATTTCTGTACTTGACTCACAGTTACAGTGATCAGCTGTTTATATGGATCAAAAAGCTCTGAGACAGAATCATTCATATACAACATTTATGCTGTTTAAACGAGTTGCCTGTAGAAATCAAGTAGAAATCAAGCAGTCCGCCTACAGTGTTCATTTTGGGTCTCTTCATACATGACAACATGTGGAAAAACATTTTAAACTACGTAAATCTATTTCTGTACTTGACTCCCATCATAAGCGGCTGCTGCTGCGTGAACACTGACATCATGACGGAGACAGGAAGTCATTTTCTCTCAATGACCAACAATGTCTCCTGGAAGATTATGACAATTAAAGGGGGGAAGAAATTGAAGCAGAATTCACCGCTCTCTTCTCCTGTTCTGCCGTCGGGAAAAGAAGGAACTTGGCGCTGGCAAAAGTCAGAACCTGCTGCTTCTAAAATGCTCCCGATGCGTTTGAAACAGCTGTACTGTATCATGAACCAGTCAATAACATTCAGTAACTCTAATAAATATACAAATGTCAGTTAGATGGTATTCTGCATGAGAAATAAAGAAAAGGTTGTGATATTATAGTGATGTTTGACCCAGACAGACGTGATCACTAAGCGGTTTCTACTGTATTTATATCTTTCTACAGTTTCTTTATCTCCAACTGCAACTTCATTTAACTTTCATTGACGCTTGTTAACGGATGTTTTGTGAAAGAGAAAATATATCAAAGAGTTTGATAATGTTGGAAAGTTGGTTGTCTGAAGTTGTGTACACCATTATTAGGTCCTGAGCCCAAAGGGCGAAGACCCTATTGTTTTTCATGTGTTTGTTTCTTTATTAGGTCCTGAGCCCAAAGGGCGAAGACCCTATTGTTTTTCATGTGTTTGTTTCTTTATTAGGGCCTGAGCCCAAAGGGCGAAGACCCTATTGTTTTTCATGTGTTTGTTTCTTTATTAGGGCCTGAGCCCAAAGGGCGAAGACCCTATTGCTTTTCGTGTGTTTGTTTCTTTCTTATTATTATTAGGGCCTGAGCCCAAAGGGCGAAGACCCTATTGTTTTTCGTGTGTTTGTTTCTTTCTTATTATTGTTAGGGCCTGAGCCCAAAGGGCGAAGACCCTATTGTTTTTCGTGTGTTTGTTTCTTTATTAATACGCCACTTTAACTCTAAATTTGACCCCCTAAACATGCTCAAAAACTCACCAAATTTGGCACGCACATCAGGTCTGGTGAAATATTTGATAAAATGTAAAAATTAACCCCCAAAGTGCCAAAATGTGATCGAGAGCGCCACCTATGTATCTAAAACAGCCGCCACGGCCCGTAGGAATGTTGTAGAGAGATCGAACCAAAACTCAATCTCATCAAGACCTACAAATCATATGCTGACACCCCTGACCTAAATCCAACAGGAAGTCCGCAATGTCAATTTCAAAGTACAATTTTGTGCCAATTTTGGACCTTGAATAAACACTATCTCCTCCTAGGGCGTTAATGGTATCGGCTTCAAACTTTAATACATGACTTATCACACTGTGTTGAGCAAAAGTTATTAAAAACTTTGTAATAACTCGAACGGTTTAGATTTAGTAAGCCCTGAAAGTTGGAGTGCGACATCACACCTTACAATGTAAACCAATGGGGAGGCAATCTCTGGGCATGGACTTTGTGTCAAACTGGGGCATCTGGCGTCTAAACTATAAGTCCGACCACTTTCAAACCTGTATCAATGGATTCGGGGGGGGGGGGGGGGGGGGTAAAGTAAACATCTATATGCCTGTGACAGAAGCCCTTGGACTGCACCACACTCCACTTACTTAGTGCTTCTACATATCTGACAGCAGTGTTCAATCCTTACTTCTTTTCAAGGAGTACATGTGCTCCTAAATGACAGAAATTAGGAGCATACATATAACTTTAGGAGCACACTGAAAAATGTTCAAGTAAGAGTTTGTTAAAGAAAACAATTCATTAAAACATATTTACAATTGATCACATACATATATAAACTGTGTGTGTGTGTGTGTGTGTGTGTGTGTGTATGTAAATCACAACTTGCTGTTTTTAGGGGTCCTTGATTATGGCAAAAATTATAATCACGATCATTTTTGTTCAATATTGAGATCATGATTATTTAACATGATTACTTTTGGACTGTCATCTTCTCCAATTGCTGTTGTTCATACATGCACATATTTTTTCTAACTTGGCTGAGGAGACTATTACACATGTGATCATATATTGTACTAATGATCAAGAAAGACTATAGCTTATATGAGGGAAAAACTCAGGAAGAGGGTGGCAGTAATGCACCCAATATGCTGGTTACCAACTGTTGTTATAAACCAAAAAGGGGAGGGTAAAATATTTTTCCTCACAGAGTGGTACATCCTGTCAGCCGAGGGATTTCCTATCTGTGCAGCTGAACACAGTAGTTCTCTACGGACTGTTTTACCGTGATGGTCACGGTGTTTTTTCCGCAGGTTTTACTTCACTCAGCTGGCCGACAGACCCGCCGATTCTCTCCGCTTTAACCTAAATAACAAATCGGGACTCGGTGCTCCGTTTGGATCTAAACAGAGAGCCGGGGTTAGCTGAGAGGCTAGCAGAGGCTAACTGGTTGTGCCTCTTTCGGTCATGCTGCAGTTAACGCTCCGCTGCTGCCTGTTCTCCGCTTTAACCTAAATAACAAATCGGGACTCGGTGCTCCGTTTGGATCTAAACAGAGAGCCGGGGTTAGCTGAGAGGCTAGCAGAGGCTAACTGGTTGTGCTTCTTTCGGTCATGCTGCAGTTAACGCTCCGCTGCTGCCTGTTTGCTGCCTGTTAGTTGTGTTCACCACGCTAGACTATTTTGTGTTTGTCCCGCTCGGGACTACTGTGTTTGTGCTGCCGTGAGTGAGAAAGTAAACTGATTTGTCGATCTGAAACCAGACAACGTGCGTTACAGACTGCCGTCCATACGTGCGCTCTCTGTGGAAAAAGAACCGCTTCTCTCTCTCAGGATCGCTTTCCCTCCTCCCTCTCTTGTGACTAACACCACACTCACGCGCGCACAGATACACGCACCAACATCGTTTTGCACATCTGATGGTCAGATAACGTGGGACAAAAGTGTCCAACCTGCAAGTGTCCAACCCTGTGCAAAGCTGTTTGTGTTTTGTTTGGTAGAATTAGATTTTAGAATAGCTATTTATTGAATGAAGCATTTGTTAACTTTGTTAATTTTGCTAAGTTGAATAAACACTGTTATATCTTTAAAGAGAAGTTCTTTTGTCATTATTGTGTGTAACATATTGTGAAAAATGGCTGATTGAAGGAGTCAGAGCTCGAATTCAACCCTTCTTTGTTCACCCTTGAATGTTGATATCTCTCAGATATTAACATTCTAGGTGAACTCCCATTTATGAGATTACCTTGTTCGGTTATTAGTCCCGGTTTCCGGGTGGTGCTCCGTATTTGCTACTTCATATTAATAATTCTATTAATTGTTATAATTAATCATTATTGATAATTGATAATTATAGCAAATACTCAACTGTGTTCCTCACAGATCCTACAGTTGGTGCCTGAGTTATTGATTAAGGTTAACAATATTTTGATTTCATAATCCATAATTGTCTGTGAACAGAGGGGTGGGCTCACAGAGAGAAACTGGTTAGTATTGTGTGTCAAAAGACTCTCACACTGATCATCTCCAAACGTTTTCTTGGTTCCCAGAAGCTTAGGTGACTGCGCCACGGCCCGCTGTGCGCAAGGGCGCGAAGGCCCGTTCAACGCTGCTTGCAGCTTTAATTTTAATGATACATGTGATATTATCTAGTCTAGTGATAATATAACCACACTGATCTGAAGGGCAACACTACTGAATGTTCATTTATTAACAAATAAAGATAAAACCATCAACAGGGACAAGTGCTGCTCTTCACTTTCTCCACCCAGACTCATCAAGCCGGATGCGGTGATTGAACCGTCAACCTTCTGGTGATAAGTTCACTCCTCTAACATCAGTTTAGTGCCGAGTCGTCTCCTTCACCTTGTTAACTGCAGTAGTTTTGCCCTTTTTGGTGAAAACTCCTTTATATTCTTCATATAGTTTCATCAGCAGGTTTGTTCTGCTGCTCTAGTTTTCTCTTCTTTTTGTGACATAATATCGTCTTTTCTACAATCGACTGTTCTGGGCTGCTTATGTCCTCTGTGCACGCGCACACTTCAAGCTTATTCCAGTCTGGCTGGACTTAACGTCGACTGGACGCATCTAAGCTGCGTTAGAGGAAGGACTTGATCCTCAAGTGAAAGCTGACGTTAAGTCTAGCCAGACTTCTTCCAGTAAGCACAGCGTCCTTTAGCTGCGTTGATGGAACAACTCTGGACTGAAACTGAAATATGTTATGTTAACTTTTAGCATTTTTATCCTCTATCATGCTGTGTCAAAACATTCATCATTACTTTATTTAGGTTTTATATTTTGTCTTCTCATGCTCTGTGGAGCCTCATTGTTGTCTTGTTCTGTGTCTTTTCTATTGTGTGTGTTTTTGTGTGTGTCAGTGTGTATTTTTTGTGACTAACCATACTGCTGCTATTTTGAGGTTTGTAGTAACTGATTAAGTTAATAATCTGGCTAATCTGGTTTGAAATCCACATATTGAATTCAATGAAATCAAAGAAGAGAAAGAGATGAACCGAGAGGATTCTGGCTCTAATTCACAGACTGAGAAACCACTTGAGATCTGAAACTTTGATAGAAGCGTATGTGTGATGTGCTGTGGTTGATGTTGTTGACAACGGTCGCTTAGATGCCACTGTACCATGTACTAGTGTTTAACTTTGTCAGTTAGAGCTGTTGCTTAACAAACGCGCACCTGTGTAGACTCTCAGGAAACAGGAGCATCACGTGCTTTGTGCATGCACACTTCATGCATCGTGAGAACAGCCTTACTACTGCTAGCCTACTGCTCATATCTTTATTGTTGATTTTAACTCATTTTAATTCATTGTTTGTTTGTGTATAAATCAAGATTATTATGATTTGTATTTGCCTTTAATCACATGAATCAGGGGATATCATTAAAACATTTTTTCTACTTCTTCACCCTATCTGTTATGAGATTTTACTGTTTTAGATCCTTGAAATGTTAAATATTTGAAGGCTGTTATTGTTAATGAAATCGTTATATTCCTGGAGCTTTTAATGATGGTACAGTTTTTTGGTATATCTAAGAAGACCATATATGGAAGAAACAGGAAGTGTGTCAGGTGCCTTACCTGCTGATTGCTAATCAGGAGCCACCTGTGGCAGGTGAGTTGATATATAGGGTGAAAAAGTCTGTCAGTTGTTGCCCTGAGAAAGGTCGGTAGAGCTGAAACATTGGTCCCTGAAACAAATAATATGTTATGAAAAGATGGCTGCTATAGTTCATCAATTTAATTTCTGCTTTTGAACAGGTTCGCACAGGAAACTTGATGAACTTACAAACTCCTCTTCCTGTGACAGGTCACACGTGGCCACTTGTTGTGCAGCATTCTTGTGCTCCTTTACACTAATAATGGTGTTGCCTTACTTGTTCGTCTTTCTGGCAATCCACTCCTGCACAAAAGAAGGATATTACATTTATTAACTAAGGATAATGGCTTCAAAATCAGAAGACATTTACTAATAATCACATAAAGTACTCTGAAGTTCCTTTGGTGCCACTTACGTCTAGCTCCAAGAGGAAACCCGGCCACCAGAACTGTTTTTATCTCAGGATAGAGATGTTTTACTGCCTTTTCCTTTCCTTTTCCTGTAGGAGTACCTGATGGGACCTCTGATCAACTCATCCACTCCACCTCATCCAACTCATCCAAGCACCTCGGTGATATGCTTGTGTGAGACAGTGTCAAAGGCTTCGGTCAGATCAATGAACACGACGGCCAGGGTTGTACAACTCTGCTTGAGGCACCGCGGCAAACGCCCGCTGTACATTATCGCGTTGAACAGATCAGCCAGCTTCTCGCCCTTCTTGTCCCACATGAGTAGGACATTACGTCCAACGCCATCAGGAGCAGGCGCACTCACCTGGTCCATCTTCTGTAATGCCTGTAGTGCCTCAGCAGGTGAGATAGGAGGGAATAGGGATGTGTTGTCCGCCTCCAGCAGAGAGGCGAACTGTCCGAGGCCCACGAAACAATCATCCCTTTCCCAGATCCCCCGGCACGTCTCAGTCACCAGTTTGAGATCAATACGGCAAACCATTTGATCCCTGCCATCAAGCACCAGTCTCGCTGCGGAGCTTCCGTTGCTCCGATACAATGTCTGCAAGTTCTTCTATCGGAGTCTCTTGTTCGTCTTGAGGCGCTTTTGGTGATCTGACCAAGTTTTCCAACCCGTACTCACGACACGAGTGTGGCACCTCCTCTGCAACTTCGTGAGTACCATCCTTAGATATCCATTAATTGCCCTGCAGGAGGAGGTCAGCGGTGACACGCCGTCAACACTGTGAGCCTGCAGGGTCTTGGTAAGATGCTCCTTGACCAGGGCCACCGGGGCCCTGGGGGGCAGCTCCTTTCGGAGGTCCGGCAACTTACCCAAGATGACGGCTCCATTTTCGCTGTATCTGGGCCTTCGTGTAGTGGGGGAGGGCCGAAACCGCTGCCTCGAGGAACCCAGATTTTCCACAGAGGTCGTTGTGTACGCGCTCTAGGGTTGCCAGTTCGGCCTGGGTCCACCCACTGACGGTTGCCGCCTTAGCCTTCCGCTCTCTTGCCTTGCTGGCATACAAGCCCAGGTGTTTCCTCCTCTGATGGGCCGAGAGGCTCCTCTGTGAGGAGAAAGATTTAGGGCATGTATTGCAGGCAAACCCCGTGATGGTACCCGCTCCGGATCGGGTTGCCCCACACTTCGCTGCGTGGCACGTCGCTTGGTGTGGGGTCTTATGAGTACCGGCACACTTGCCGCAGATGAAAAGAATCACCCTTGGTTTGTGTGCTTTCCTCAAGTGAGTCTGGGCGGCCCTCACCGAGCCCAGACTGGCAGCGCACAACCTGCACGGTTGGACTAGCCATGGCACCCGGAGGCCCACCATGACTGTCGATGGAAGACCCTTGCTAGCCCGCTTGGGTTTCCGTCCCTTCTCCGTGCTTAGGAAGATCATGCCTGCTCACTTCCCAGTCGGGACAAGAGCCCTTCTCGCTCCAGATGGTACCTTCTTTCTCTTAGGAGTCCCAGCCAGGCTCTCCTCCTTCTTCCGTCTGAGTAGTAGTCTGCTCCGGACTACTACTCCGCTCGCCATATCCGCACTGCCAGGAGCTGCCCCTACTCCAGCATCACGTGCCGTCGGCCGACAGACACGTTCACGCCTCGGGGTGGACCACATCTTTCTTCCTATGACAGCAGGCGACCTGTCCTATCACAGTCAGTCAGAAGGGTCAGTTGGCTTGTCGCTTGTCTTAGCTTTGATCGCAGTCAAGAGTGGCGGGTCTTGCACCCTGGCCCACTCAGAACTCTTTCAGAAGCAAACGGACAGCAGCCAAAGTTATCAGAGCGAGCAAGATTAACTTAACTCGTTCATCCATTCATGCTTGGGCGGAGTCAGAACGACCCGGCTTTACTCTGGTCACTAGACTAAGGGATCAGGGTCATACGACTCTGCTTGAGGCACCTCAGCAAACGCCCGCTGTACATTATGGCTTTGAACAGATCGGCCAGCTTCTAGCCCTTCTTGTCCCACATGTCTTGTCCGCCTCCGGCAGGGAGGCAAACTGTCCGAGGCCCACGAAACAATCATCCCTTTCCCAGATCCCTCGGTACGTCTCAGTCACCAGTTTGAGATCAATACGGCAAACCGTTTGATCCCTGCCATCAAGCACCAGTCTCGCTGTGGAGCTTCTGTTGCTCCGATACAATATCTGCAAGTTCTTGTATCGGAGTCTCTTCGTCTTTAGGCGCTTTTGGTGATCTGACCAAGTTTTCCTACCCGTACTCACGACTCGAGTGTGGCACCGTGTCCACAACTTCGCGAGTACCTTCCTCAGATATCCATTAATTGCCCTGCAGGAGGAGGTCAGCAGTGACACGCCGTCAACACTGTGAGCCGGCAGGGTCTTGGCAAGGTGCTCCTTGACCAGGGCCACTGGGGCCTTGGGGGGCAGCTGTTTTCGATGGTCCGGCAACTTACCCGAGACGACGGCTGTGGGGGACTTAACCACAACTTTTCCTCTCAAACTCCTGAGGTTCCTCCACTTCTGTTGTATCTGGGCCTTCGTATATTGGAGGAGGGCTGAATCCACGGCCTTGAGGAACCCAGATTTCCCTCCGAGGTCATCGTGTATACGATCCAGGATTGCCAGTTCAGCCTGTGTCCACCCACCGTCCTTTGCCGCCCTTGCCATCTGTGCCCTCGCCTTGCTGACATACACACCCAGGTGCTTCCTCCTCTGATGGGCCGAGAGACCCCTCTGTGAGGAGAAAGTTTTAGGGCATGTATTGCAGGCGTACCCCGTTATACAACCCGCTCCGGATCGGGTTGCCCCACACTTCGCCGCATGGCACGTCACTCGGTGTGAGGTCTTAAAAGTACTAGCACACTTACCGCAGATGAAAAGAATCACCCTTGGCTTGTGTGTTTTCCTTAGGTGAGTCTTGGTGGCCCACACCGAGCCCAGACTTATCACCTGGCTGCTATGAAATCTCTCTAAAGTTTGTTTTTCTTTTTGCATAAAGTTTGTAAGCCCATTTTTTATCCAAGGCTTTTTATTATAACCACGTTTATGTTAACATGGTGTTGTTGGACAATGTTTATCATACAATGATAAGTCATATATTTATCATATATTTCATATTAATCATATATTGCAAACACAGTTAAATAGTCGCTTAATGTTGCACAAATGGAGGTTTTTCTACTGGGCTTGGTGATCAATAGGTATAGCCCTCTTCTATATAATGCATCCAGAAAATCTGATGTTTTATGTTTAGATACATTTAGGAGGTCAATATTAAATAAATCTCCACAGATTGCAGACGTTTTATTTTCATTAATTCTTTCAAACTATCTTAAAATGTTTCTACATGTGACCTCGGTGTTCTGTATACACAAGTATATTCCTCATCCCTCTTGCTTCAGTTTCCATGGTTATCCATTAAATCATCAATTACAGTTGTCATATATTCGACTGGTTTGCATTTCAAGTCACTGTCCACATACTGGGCCACACCCCCTCCCCTGTTGTTGGTTCAATTGATATAAAGAAGCTCAAAACCGTCAATATGGAAATCAATACCTTTCTCTTGATTTAACCATGTCTCAGATAAGGCTATAAAATTGAATTTAAGTTTAAATATATTCAAATTTTCATTGATCTTAGGTAAATGGTAAATGTTGATTTGTTTTATCTTGAGTCACTATCAAGGTGTAGTCCAGGAAAAACTAGCAGATAGTACAAATAGGCAAGCCCCCCATGAGGTCCAGCTCAATCGGCACTAGATATGGTACAGCACGGAAAACTATAGCCTACATATAATATTGCTGATTTTCATGCTTTTATCACAAAGTCAGACCTGCCAACCCTGGACGAGTTTTTTGAGTACCACTTCCGCGACCTAGATGCGTCAGATGCAAATCACTGCTGTTCGAAAAATGAATTATTGTACATAATTTGCAAACATACACATAACGTGTGAACATCATGTGCACACATGCAGCAAGGGGTGGGGGGCAATTTTATATGCCAATAAAACAATTTGCTTGAGTGGTGAAAAGGCTGCTTCTTTAAAGACATCTAGCATATACATAATGTCTCTAAACAAAGAAGAGCTTATTTTAGCCATGGAGTGGATCAAATGTGTCATTTTACCAACAAAGTGAAATTCAGATTTATAGTATTGCTCTTTTGCGTCAACAGATTTATGTTCTCATCAAAAACAGACAACAGATCACATGATTTACATGTGTTTCCTATGTATTTTCTTAGTGTACAGAAATATATAAAGTAGCACAAAGCTTATAATGTGATACAGGTTCAGATCAGTGCTGAATACTAGAGAGACTGAACACTAAAAACATTCACAGATCTAAAAGTGTAGGTTCACATCAGAAAGTATTAATGCATGTATCAAATACATGACTTACACAATCTTATCTATATGCACGACATACAAAATATAGTCTACAAAGCTGATATGTTAACACTAGGGGTGTTAACATGAACACAAAACTCACGGTTTGGATCGTATCATGGATTTGAGTCACGGATCGGATCATTTTTAGGATCAGCGTTCTCCATTTATTCTGCAACACACTTACAGCCAGAAACAGCAAGGAACTTTTGCCCATGGTCTTAAATGAAAACAACATTTAAGATGTCCAATGTCTAAATGAAATAAAGTAAAATAAATATAAAATATTTAAAGCTTAGTTATTGCAATATGAGGCATGAAACCTTCCTCTTTTAAACAGTGAATGAAACAGCCTCTGTCCACATCATCAAAACTTGATGATAATAAACATTCACCGCTAACATCAGTTAGCAGCTAGATGCTAATTAGCTGCTCAGCTGCAGCACATTAAACAGCAGATAAACAACTCAAATGTCACAACGGACCTGTTACATGCTGGTTTGATTGTTGCTCTTCAAAATCTCTGTTAGCGACAAGCTGTCTGTCTATGACTTGTACTTACAGCAGTTTGTTTACTTTGTCTCTAAAATGTCTACTTTAACTGAGACATTAAATTTTGCAATTAATCCGCAGTTCAGATGCCTGCCAAACCGTGGGGGGCAATACGTACGGATCATGGATCAACTACAATCAGTTACACCACTAGTAAACACTTGTTATTCTGTTATTCTAGTTGCTTATTACTCAATATACAGCTCAGCTTAAAAAGGAACTAAAGAAACTGTTAGAAGCAAGCAGCCAGACCTCCTGCACACTCATTCACTAATCACACATCAACAGGTGACTGAACAACCACTCAATTAAAAACGAATGAATGAATGAGTCCAGACAGCTCACTGTAACATCAACAAGCAAACTAACGTTACCCACAACACATTATATGATCTCTGCTGCATTCTTGTTAAGGAGATAAAAAACACAAAAAAGTCACACAGACATTTAACCATCAGAGATGAAATTAGCGACCAAAGAGACAGAGAGAGAGAGAAGCTGTATCTGACTCACGTTATCTGATGTCTTCTTCTTTCTATCATGGAGATGAAGTATTCATGTCATAACGTCCATTTGTGGCTGTTGGTCATCTTTTTTGTTAGTTAACAGAACTTTGTGGCTGCTGCTTAACCAGTCTGATATCATTAGCAACAATGACAAACAAGCTAACCCTCCTGGTTGTTTCTCCAGTTGCTTCTCTCCCCAGCCTCCCGTCAGCGTCCTGCTGCTGCTGCGCTGCACAGTCCAGATCATTTCTCCCGTTAGCTTAACGACAGTCCTTAACAGTCCTTCCATGGATGTATAAAGAGTCCTTCAGGCTGCTACAACAAGCTAACTGTTGCGTTGGCTAACGCAAGGAGCTATCTACTGCTGCTACTCTACTTGTAGATGCACTTTGATAGAGGTAAGACTGCTGAATTTTGACAAGTTTTACTAAAGTGAAATATCCATTTAAGGACAATCCAGGTGGAAAGTTAATCAGTTCTTCCTCGGCCCATGTCCAACCTTTCTACAAGGTTTTGTGGTGTTACGTGAAATGCGTTCGGAAGTTACGCCTTTTAGTGATTGGTCAGGGTTACAGCGCCCCCATTTGGTGGATGATTGTGGAAATTTAATCAATTCTCAGTTGACCTACAATGAACCTTCTACAAAGTTTTGTGCAAATCCGGCCACAATGCTAACACACGGACAGACGGCTACACCCATTACTATATACAACAGAGATAAAACAGCGTAGTAGGCTGATCAGTCTCTAGATGAAGACCAACCGTGCAGTTGTATATGTGTTCTGTAGTCACTTTAACCTTGTTTTCCATTTTCATTACAGGCACATTGACTCCAATCATAAACCGATCGCCTGGAGATTTGTTTTCCATGGATGCATTGATGGCTACAGTCGTTTATTTGGAATGTTGCACAAACAAGCGTGCTTCAACTGTTCTTTCTTTTTTCTGCAATGGTGTATCTCAGTTTGGTTTGCCACTCAGAGTAAGAGGGGACAGAGTGGGAGAAAATGTAGATGTGGCAAGGTTTATGATTGAGAACAGGGGTGCGGACCGGGGGAGTTATATAGCTGCTAGAAGTGTTCATAATCAACGGATTGAGAGGCTGTGGGCGGATGGCAATAGAGTTGTCTCTGACTTCTACCGACAACTATTTCAGTACATGGAGAGTGTAGGAATTCTTGATTCAAATAATGAAGTGCAAGTCTGAGCATTACATTATGTTTATCTCGGAAGAATCCAGCAATCTTGCCTAGAGTTTGTCAGACAGTGGAATCACCAACGATTGAGAACTGAGCAACACATTGGCATGAGCAGTGGTGTTTTTAAAAAATTGGTGGGGCAACAACTACTTCAATAGATAGGCTACATACCAGGAAAACTACAGTACTTGCTCTTGCTACTGATGTGTTTTTAACATGTTATGGGTCCATGCATGGCTCCACAAAACACTTTTAACAACAAAGTGGCTTCTAGCAGGTCCTGTACACATAAACAGAGGAAGAGAGAGAGAGAAATTACACAAGTTACATCACCACTGTCACAAGCCTGAATTACACAACACGTAGTTCCCACCAAGCAATCTGATTGGTCAACTAGACATTTAGAACAGCACGCCTAGCCGTGTTCAAATGAAAAAAGCCTTATCACTAAAAATATTATGTGTGGCTTTGCTAGTGTCTTTGATTTGTTTTGTTTTGTGGGGGATCTGAGGTGAAAACCCGGAGTGGAGTTTTGAGTTAATGTTTGTGAAAGTGGATTGAACTGAACTGATTAGGGGTTGTGGGGGAAACAAAACGGACCCTTTACTGGGTGGATTGAACTCTGAGACTGAGACGAGTTACACACACACACACACACACACACAGAAAAACCTGAACCCTTCCTCACTCTTCATCATTATCTGGCTCCCCCACACACAGCTAAACTTAACCATTTTCCCTTCAGTTGAGAGTTTATCTCAGTTTCCACTCCAGCATCCTCCATCAGCTGTGCCGGTGCTGTGGCGCTACTAGCTTACAAATATATGTGAAGTTTGCGGACGTAGTAGCTAAATCTGTCCATGGAAAAAATATTTTTCTCAACGAATATCTTAGTTACAACGAGATTGAGCTAGCAAAGCAGTTTTGTGTTTATATGTGTTGTATTTATTCAGTTCGGGAAAAGCCACGATCTCTAGAAAGCATTAGCTGAAGTTGGCTGGTTGACTCACGACAGTGATGCGTTCAGGAACGAGGCGCCTGAACGCATCACTGAAGCACAACCTCTCTGAAATATTGATTCATTAATAATACGATATTATATCGTCATAAGCCGACACAGCCAAGCTCAGAACAAATCAGCCTACATGGCCATGAACGAACAGCAAAGAGCTCGACACTACAACGAAGTGCAAAGACAACTTTTTAAGGATACTAATCTATTCTGTGACAACAACTTTATGACAACAACCTCAGTAGATAAGCACGGACACACTGACACTCGTCACCATCTACATCAATCGATCCAGCACAACAATATGGCCAATGCACGGACCAGAACCACCAAAATATACTTTCACTTACCAGCTGACGGCTCAGAAAAGGGCAGCATGGCGGTTTTTCCTCCCGCGGTTAATTTAACCAGCAGTTTGAGTGATGACAGTACTCCGTGGCTGGTGGGCTCCGAGGCGCTTTAAATCCAGTTTCTCCTCCAAATAAAGGGTTTGTACCCTGTGCTTGGTTATGAAATCCACTTCATTCATTCAAGTTTGCTAGCGTTGGAGGAAAGTCTCCCCTCTTTTGCCGACTGTAAATTTCAAGCTCGCGCTGTAGCCGCACTGCAGCGTCATTTAAAATATTTCAAATGACGCTGCTGCGGGGCGGCGGGCTGTCTGCCCCACATGTCATCACATCTACATCTACATTGAACACATGAACACTCATATCTTCCCACGTACAACACACATTGCATTGTGAGCATAGATGTATTATAAGAGCTCTTATTATACATCCATGATTGTGAGAGAGGGGCTAGTCCCACATTCACGCCGGCCACCGTAGGCCCGCTGCGGACGTGAATCAGGAAAACGCAGTCTGGAGCAGCAAGACAGGGAACAACTGAAAATGAACTAAAATCATAACACTAATTATAATGCAATTTAGGAAGATGCTATATTCATACATAATAAATTATAGCAGATAAAACATTGAAAATTGATAATAAAATCATTTGTTTGCACATTTTTTTCTGGTTACTTTTAACCACACTGTAAAATGTAATTAGTTGGCGTTACTCAAAAAAAATATGCAAACTCATTGCCTTAAACTAACTGAGTTAAGTAAACTTGATTAAGTTAAGTATATGTAACTTACTAAATATAAGTGTGCAGTACTTGTGAGAACTTGTTTATAATAAGTTTACTAAACTAAACTAAACATGATTATTTTGAGTTCACAGCTCTTGAATTAACTTGCTGGTTATGACTGCATTGGACTTAAAATAAGTAATTTATTGTAACTTTATTGTATTGAAATTAACTCGTCAATTCTGAGTCTTCAGTACTTAAAATAACTTTGTTATCATCTCTTAATTTGAAAGAAAAAAATACTGCGAAAAAGAATGTCATCTGCATTCAATTTATTTAAAACGTGTACAGAATTAACAGTATGCAGATTTTGTGCTCACAATTTTTGATGGATTATGTGCTGGTCACAGTATCCAAATATCCAACATATCACATTTCTTTTAACACGTTAATACCTGAATTCACAAGGCACTATTGTAAAAAAAATTGAAATGAAATGAAAATGTTTTCACGTCACTCTTGAACATTTCAAAATGCTAAAAGCAAACCTCTCTTCCTGTCATAAAAACATTAACAGTATGCAGACTTACTGTGAATCTTAACACGCACAATTTATGCTGGATTACAGGTATTTGCTGGCTAGATCATCCAACATATCACATTTCTTTTTAATCAACATTTTAACATCAGAATTCACAAGAAGGCATTATTGTAAAAGCACTCAACAGGTCTGAGTATCAATTGAACAATGAAATGATGATTATATTTTCACTTGACTCTTAAACAGTTCAAAACGCTGTTTATAAAAGCATCAAACGCCTCTTCTCTGTCATAAGAACATTAACGGTATGCCACATTATCCAACATATATTTCTTTTTACACAACATTTTAACACCTGAATTCACAAGAGGGCACTATATATACCACCAGCATAAAAGCACTGAACAGATTTGAAAATCAACTCAACAAATAAACTGCATCTAGGCAGCTCTTAAAATGTTCAAAATACTGTTTAGTTAAGGCATCTCTTCTCATGTCTCTGTCATAAGCAGTTCTTGAGTGCTACCTCACATCTGACTCCTCATTCGTCAAACAACATGTTTTTAACTGTTAACAGTTTTGGGGGGAGGGCTTTGTTTCCCAAACCAAGCATTACACTTTGAATGAATTTGAATGTGTTTCCAACACATTTTGGGTAATCGAGGTTCAAGGCATATGTGAGGCCAAATATGAGGCAAAATGCCTGTGGCAAGTCCCGAATTTTGTCCATCACAATACCTCCCTCAAGGACGATGGCTGTGGACACGGGCTGCTCAGGATCGTCTTCACTTAGGATGGTCAATACACCGACTGTGACATTGTCTATGGCCTCATCTTTCGTTGTCTCCTGCAAAGAAACAAACAATCAGCAAAACAATGTGTAGTCAGGAAGTATTTGGATAGTTAGACACTATGATCATTATAAACTATACACTAAGATCTGCGATGGAGAGACAAAAAATGAACAATAGAATAACAATCAATAGCTACAATAACACCCTCTAAATTTGAAATGAAGTGAAAGATAAGACAGTAAAGGAAGGCCTACATTAATGAATACAGGCAGAAATGTGAGGGACATATATCTTTGATGTCGGTATTACAAGTGAATATACTGCATTTTGTGCAAGTACTTACAAAACATGTCTTATAGAACTTGTTTGGGTCATCACCAAAGACGATGGGAAGGCCTTTGAGGACCACGGAGCGTCTTGCAGTTACATCCGATGACTTATAAGACAGAGACAGAAAACATCAATTAGAATAAAAAAAGTCAGACAAAGAATGAAAATGTTGGTCTGTAAGTGTATGTAGATGAGAGTAAGAACTTAAAACTTAAATTATTAAATTAATTTCCTACCAAGTTGGCCATTAACTCTTGAATCTTCAGTCCAGCAGCTCCCTTTTTTGACTGCAGGAGTTCAATGATCCGTGGAGTGTGCTTGTCAAGAGACTCAAAGAAACTGCTTTCAAGATGTTTGGTGGCAATTCTGCTAAACTCTGCAAAGACCTAAGAAAAAAAAAGTAGGGCAATGGGGTAGTGGGGGGGCAGTGAGAATACCAGTTAAGTATGGTAAAATCACACACCATACTATTTCATATAAAACTGAATGACATCAATAAATTCTCACTGTAAGAGCAAGAGTTCTTTACTTGAAAAGAACATGTTAACGCATAAACATTTACAAAGACTTATATCTTTGTGAATCTGCAGTGAATTTATTCTTTCTCAAGTTCAATTTTTATTTTGTTTATCTTATCAAACCTGCTTTCAAATATGCAGTCAAGAGTAAAAACTCCCAGTGACCATTCATGACAAAAATAACTTACCTCTCCCTCTGTAAACAGGGCTGGCCACCGTTCCACTATGTCCTGTACAGCAGGCTCCTTTTTCACGATCTCTTGCCGGCGTAGTGAGAATGTCTGGTCCATCAAGTTTGCCATGAGCAAGCCATTGTGTTGTTTTTTCTTCATTTCTTCCACGAGAACGAGTCTGGCACTTTCAAGGCCTTCTTCATTCTGTCTGTCGGGTAAATTGGGGAGATAGTTTGCTTCCCCCCTCTTCGGCCGTTTATGTTTTTTCTTGATGATTCACCTTCTGGGTTGTTTTTGCTTCTTTTGCCCCCATTAACTATGACATCCTCACATCCAGCCCTTCTGAGCTTCGTACAATAATTTCCCATTTTAAATTTAAGGCTGTTTTTCCAGCCATAGTATCCTGGCTGAGGACCAGGCTCAGTAAGGCTTGGATGCTTGCTGATAAGAGATTGGGACACACTGGTGTAATCATCATCATCAGGGTACGCTTTAAAACTGTACATGGCCTCTGCTAGTTTTTCCAGAATATCATGCTTCATATCACGTGACAGCAACATACATGTTCCATCTTTCATAAAGGCAAGATCAGCTTGTCTCAACCTGTATTCAACATCCACCGAAAAATTTGGAATATCAAAAAACTCCGGCCATTGTCTTCTTAATGGAGTTTCAGTGAGAGGCAGTATATCCGTATCTATTGAGCTGCAGTCAGCATCTGATGACGTGCCAGGCGATGTCACAGCTGATAACTCTAGAGTCATCAAGGGAATGATTTTTAGTGTCGCTTTTTCAGGCAAATCAGTGATGTGTGTCAAATTACAGAGAGCATTATCAAAGTCTTTGTCTTCATACTGCAATATAAAATCATACTGCAGGGAGAGTTTCTCCTTCATATGTGCTTTTAACTCCTCAATAGAATTTGGCCTCTCATTTAAAACCAGTTTTCTGATATCGTCTTTATTGATGACCACTCTCATCAGAAGTTGCTGTTTTTCCATCATGACTTCTCAACCTGAAAAGGAAGAATATTTGTATTGGATTTCAAGACTTCAGTATTTACATACTCAGCACAGTATGTATCGTTTCAGGGTTATGAACTGTCTGCCTCTAATCCTGTAAAGGGATAGAGGAAAAACATCGTTCAGTTCAGACAACTGTGTGACAGAGAAGGTGGACAAGTGACTGAGCTCATATGCTCTTAGATGCTCATCATACCATGAGGCCAGAAGTTTGCAGACAAATACAATGTCACTATTGATCACTACAATCTTTGATATTTGTCTGAAATCTGGTAGCCCAGAGCAAGATCCCACTGAAATGACCATGTCAGCACTGTACTTAATGCCATCAATGAAGACAGAGGGTGCTACCAAGACTGTCTGGCTCTGCTGGCCATTTCTGTGATAGAAAAAGTTCTGCACATTTTCAGGAAATGAAGCAACCATCACAGACTGGACTTTGTCGATTTCAACAGATGGCTTGAAGAATGAGTGAGTATCTAAATGGAATGCTATCATTTTCTGGTGTCGGACAGATAATGTAAGTGAAATGTTCTTGAAATTGCGAGTGTGACGCAGAACATCTTTGAAAAACTTGTGTTTCCCTTCAAAGCGCATTGTCCATACGTCAGACAATGGACCAAATTTTTTTTATCAGTTGAGGATAGTGCTCAATGTAGTGGTGTTTTGGGCGCAATTTCTCGTTTGGGAACACTTTCTGAAATAAATCTCTATGCTCTGCAATCTTGCAGTCAAAAAAGTACAGAGACTCCTCTGTAAAGCTTGCAGACACTGAGATTTCCACTACATCTTTTAGGTTCATCAAAACTTCCCAAGTTTCATCCACCTCAGGGATGTGATGACCAATCATAAGTGGCAGAAGTCTGAGAAGTGCCCAATTTTCATGTGCATTTCCTCCAATTGTTGCCATGGTAGAAAAGTTTTTTCTGACAAGCTGAGGTTGGTTGGTTTTGTCTGAAAATGCATATGGAAATTGCTTAATGGCCTGATTAAGGGTTTCAAGAGAGAAGTATCCATTTGATATCAGTACCTTCAAGCATAAGGCTAATTCACCTGGAACAATGCCTTCAAGAAGATCATGCATTAGGTCAGGTGGATAACCATCAACAACATGAAAGTGTTCTAAGCCATCAGTTAGAGGGCAGCTTCTTTTAACACCAAACTGTGGAGCCAAAGAAGGATCCTGTTGTACGTTCTTGACCTGTTGGTCATGATTTTCCTCTGTTCTTGGTTGAAATGAGCCTGTTCGCACTTCCTTGTGTTGTATTTCCTCTCGTTTTGCCATACAGAATCGACATATTTGGCTAACGGTGAAGCTTTCGAAAAACCCTCCAAGAGAATGAGCAGCTAAATTATCTGCAGCAACAAATAATACAGTGCCTTTTACACTGGCCCCTAGCTGTTCAACATACACACCATGTTGCTCAAGAGAAGCCAGGTCTTGAATGAGAGGGCGCAGAGTTTCCCAATAACCATGGTCTTTGATATCACTGGCCTTGCAGAGCAGGGCAAGCTGAATGCAATGGAGACCGGAACGATACTTTGAGTGCAGATTACCAAGTGCCCAGTAGATTGCACATAACTTGTGTTTGTTTCTGGAAGTTCCCAAAGGGTTTGCCACCTCAAAATCATCTATGTACAAGAAAAGAACAATCGTAAATATTTGCTCTTTCAAGAGAGAGTTACTTTTAAAGCAGGAACCATCCCTAAAAGAATTGTATTTCTGTGTCAGATTTGTCTCAGGTGACATGGCCTTTTCCAAAATGTCTTTATTTGCTAGCAACGTCTGCAACATTTGTAATATCGGGACATACATAACTGTCTGCTTGTCATTTTTCAGCACAAATTCAATTGGCATTACCACAGAGAAGTTGTTTAAAATGTATGCTTTTCGTTTGCTTGCAGTTGACAACGACCCTCCAAGAGAAGTGAATCTCAGGAATGCATTACTCTTAGTAACTTCTCTCACTATTTCACCCACTAAAGAGTCATTAGGCTGATCGAGTATTCTTTGAAGTGAGGTATGTAACAACGGCTGTGACAGTAAATTAATCTGATTGATCTGTTCTATAACTTCTTGCAGGGAAGTCTCCGAAATGTTAAGAACTGAGGACATTTTCAGAAATAGAGCAGCCAAATTATGTTCCAACTGACTCTCCAGTCCTTCTGCATCTTCGCTCTCCACGACTTCAAAGTCAGAATCATCAGCTACAGAGACATTATCCTCGGCTTGAATATTTAAACTGGGGGGAGGTTCTTCAGGTAACTTCCCTGAAAGAATTTCAGTTTTGAATGGCATTGTACTATGTACTGGATGCTCTTTGGATTTATGTGCATTAAATGTGGAATAATTGCTGCTCTGGAAGTTACATCCTTGATATGGACAACTAACCTTTTGTTTCAGTCTCAAATGCCCACGTAAATGGGTGAAAAAGTTTGAATCAGTGCCAGGCTCAACAAAGTCACACAGCGGACAGTGGAATGCTGTTTCACTCCTTTTGCCTGGATCTTTTTGAGTGTGCCAGGTAGATAAATGCACCTTAAGTGCATTAAAAGACTTAAACGTGCATATGCATTCCTTATGTGGGCAAGGAAGTTGTGCAATCCGTGTATGGGACCCATGTTTTAAGCGGTAATGTTTAAGTAAATGGCCTCTCTTTTCTGCACAAAATGTGCAGCACTTACATGTCCACTGCATTTGAAGGTTTAATCTGGTTTTGAAGGGTCCTGATTGATAAATCTGAAATGAAAGAAAATAAGAAAATGATTAGAATATGTAGTTGTAGCCTGAGAGATAAACACACACACACAGACAATGAGAATCCTCACCTTGGAGGATACTCTAGATGTGTCCACTTCAGCGGAATGAAGGCCAGGCAGGGGTTTGGTCTGCTTGATAAATCTGAAATGATAGAAAATAAGAAAATGATTAGAACATGTAGTTGTAATGATATATTAATTACTGCACAAGGAGAATCATGAGAAAATACCGTCTACTGCTGAGATTGTGCACTGTGTGGACTCCTCATTAGTTTGAGCCTGTGTTAGACATAGTTAAAAAGAATAAAACAATTCAACTGTTAATACTTAATATTCAAGCATTCACAGTATTTTAGCCATCTCCTATATGACCAGGCTTTACAATGCTGTTGGTCAAATACAAGTGAAAACTATGACAAACACATTAGTCACAAAGACAGTTCTAAGGCTGACAGATATGTAGCTTATGAGTCTAACAGTGATCCTATTATCCTTAAAACATTACTGTTTGTCAGTCTTGATGTTAACTAGGTACTAATGGATTTAATTTCAGTTTCAATCTAAACACACACACACACACCTGGATTATTATTTTTTTGAAAGGTTATGTATTACGCGCCATACGAATTAATCACAAACTACATCAACCTCATGTAGGTGTTCCTGTCAGCTGCCAAAGTCACATATGAACAACTAAATCTACATTTTTTTGTGAATATGCTGGAAACTGTCTTAGCCGAGAGGGCTCTCTCCCTGCCTGTGTGTAACGTTACAAAGTCGGATAGACAGAGTTGAGACCGTGATGCTTGCGGACCTGGGCGCAAGCGCCTCGGTCCCGACCGCATCACTGTCGTGCTCAAATGGCGCTAAAGAACACCCACTCGAGTAATATTGCTTAAGTGAACATGACCCACCAGGCATGCACCCTCATGGTTTCACCTAAAAAAAAGCCTGCGTTAGCGACAACAACAAAAGCACCTAATTTCACTGACGTTTTGGGATTTTACAACTTTATTCTACGTTTGACAGTCGTGTTTTGCGAGTAACGTGTCCTTGCATCTCCAAGCTAACTTAACTTCTAAGAAAATAACCCCCCTTCCCCCCACCCCCAGCCCTAGACTTGTACTGTGTCTCAAATCACATACTTCTGTACTTACACTTAACATTTTGAGAAAGTAAGTGCGTTCACACTGAGAAGTATGTAAAAATACACTGTGAGTACCCAGATGTTTCACTCAAAACAGTCAAAAAGTTGAGTGTGGAACTATGGACACGTCTCACCCTTAATGGCCGCCATCTTGGCTACGTGGGGGGGGGGGGGGGGGGACTACTTTTCAAACTGAAAATCACCACATCACACAAATGTAAGTTATAAATGTGTTTTGAGCACTAAGCACCACTATACTGTTGTTGGATATAAGCCATCAATATATTTTTTGGGTTGATTTAGAGGTCTGTAATTATTTGGTAGCACAAACTATAAATGCTAACGCTAGCGATTGCTAACGCTAGCTAATGCTAACCCCAAATGATGGATAAGACTACACAGAGACACACGTCCTAACATCGTACATGATAGATAATGTTATCCATCGCTCTATCGATTGTTTTCTGGTCGGTTTCATCGAAAACAAATGCATTGGCCGGGAGAACTGTTAGCGAAACAGCAGAAAATCGAACACACTTGCATAGTTCCCCTTTTAGTCAAGCATGGACTCACCATATCAATGTTCCAAGCAGCAGCAGAACGATAAATCCCAAAATTGAAATAATGGCCGTTGCAGCCGTGTCCAAGTCCAACGACATAGACATACCGCGCCAAGAGGCAGGTGGTTGATGATCTGTGCAGTGCGCATGTGCAGCCGTTGAACCGTTAGAGGGGGGGGGGGCTGTAGCACTTTGTGGCACTGCCAGCCCTGGTCGTTCAATAAAGTTGTACCAATAATGTTATGTAAAAGCAAGAAAAGAAATTAAGTAAAAAAATAAAAAATAAATAAAAAATAGAGGAGCATTTTCCTGTGTAAGTGTAAGGAGGTAGAAATAGGAAGTAACTTAACAAGAAAAAATACTTTAAGTGCCAACACTTCTAATATGTAGGGTGTTTAAGTATAAGAGTAAATGCACATAGTTACATGTAACTAAGTACATTAACTCATGAAAAGGCCTAAGTTGCCAGGACTTGTTTTTTCTAAATCAATACAACTCGAGCATACTGAGTTTGGAAGGTTTTTCAACTACAAAGTACAGGTAACTTATTCAAAATGAGTGTTAGCAACATGTTAATAAAAACTGAGTTTAGTACACTCAATACCTTTTATTAAAGCCAATGTTTAGATTTACAGTGCACCTGTTAATGTTTATATATATTTTTTTCAATATCCCTAATTAGCTTTCCACAGAAACAGCCCAGTCATTTAGTAATGCCAATCTTTTCTCTACAATTGCCTTTTTAAATCCTGTTAAAAGCCACCAAACAAACAAACTATCAGGTTGTACACATCAGCAAAATATCTTCTGCCCAGTACCAAGCAGCTGTTCCCCCAGTAACACCAGCCGAGACATCAGTGACAATGAGTAGCATTGTTATCTATACATATCTGTACATTATCTATAGTATAATTATATCTATATTATTATTAGTAGTAGTATTAGTATTATCTCTTTGTGTAAAGATATAAGCCCACCATTTTAATTGTAACATTATATATAGTAATTATATTGTATATTATTAATAATATTAATTATATATTATACTGAGACTCCTCAATGTTGTTTGTTTATGTTAGTATATATTTCTCCTTGTGTCTTCATTTCTTTTTTCACACAGCTTTGTAAATATTTCTATTTCATGTATTTATTTGTTCACTTTTGACGTATTGATGTTAATTGATTGAATTAAGTTATGTATTGTTGTTTGTATTTAATGTATATTGTTACACAATTCTGCATTCATCTATTATTAGCAGCCAGTTTGTGCTAGGATGGAAAGCCGATACTTGTTGGAAAGAAGAGAGTCTGAGCTTTCATTTGGTGTCCAACATGTTTTATTTGAAGGTTTGACAGAAATACAGGAGGAAAGGTAAAAACATGAATACAGGTTTCCTGCTGGCCTTTTCAAACCAGCTGAATGTAACCAGAATTCAACAACGTGCTGCTAGTCAGCAGAAGGTTTCACATTAACAGTGTTTCTCTCTATGAGAAGGTCTGAATCTGAGCTTTAAAATGAGGTAAGACACCAGTAAATCAGATCACGCTAACCTGAAATACCAGCTTAAATATACAGACCAAAGTTGACCTCTGACCCATGTTAACTATGTTAACTTTCAAGTTTAAAACTTGTAAAGTCAGAATAAAACCACTCAGCTGATATTGTTTTTCACATGCAGTGTGTTCTCACATCTTTTCTGACAACAGGACAGGGTCAATGGGGTTTCCCCCACAATGCAGCCAAACTGTGAATGAGTGCTAGTGAATCTATTCACAGGTGAAGAGCTCATAATGATGTTAAACAGTAGGCTGAGAGTGCTAAGTGTCCACTTGACTTCCACTATTGCTGTCTTAATGAGGCTATCCAACAACAACAAGCTATTGATGTCATTCCTGCTGAGCAACTCATGGAACTGGATTTATTCTTTAAATCATCTAAACTGGCTTCATGTCTTCTATTTTAACTCAATTACCAATAAAAAAACATGTTTAAGTGTCTGTTGTATTTGACTTGTGTAAAAATACAGTGACACTGACGAATGTGTTTGTGTGTCACTAGTCCACTGTACACAGGTAACAGTGGAGTAAACAATGTTTCATCATGTTTGTGCTGAATATGATCAGATGTTCAGATTTTGGGTTTAGACTGATCAACAAGGCATTTAAGATGCTTGAAATGTTTGTTCCATGGTACAATCTCCACAACATTTTCTTCCAGGGTTTTTGTAAAATACAGCTTCACCTTGATTTGGCGAGAAGTAGCGGTTAGCTTTGTCTTAGTTGGCCTTGTCCTTGCTGAAAGCTTCTTTTGCAGCTGGTGTCTTCCTCTTTCCTCTGCTGCTCCTTCCTGTCCCCGGCACCAGGCAACTCTGGTTGTATGAAACAAGACAGAGAAGAACTGATATGGGTGAAATTCATGATAATACTTTATCTGTAAGAGTCCTGTATTGTTATTTTTTCCGCTTCACGTTGACCAGATGTTTCTACTGCATAGGTTTGGGCTGTGATTGTGTTGCTGACCTTTGAAGGTCAAATATGTTCTCTAGAGTTAACCTGGTCTTTCAGGTTAACATGATCCCACTCCAACATTGTTCATTTGAAACTTTCTGGTGTCTAGCAGCACGCTGCTGAATTACGTTTACATTTAGCTGTTTTCAAAAGACCCTCAGCCAACCTACATTTATAATTGTACCTATCCTCCTGTATTTCTGCTAAACCTGCTTTAAATCAAACATGTTCAGCATCAAATTAAAGCTTAAATTATCTTATTTGCAACAAGTATTGACTTTCCAGCCTTGCACAGCCATAGCATCGGTAAACTTCTCCAAATACAGAAACACACGCTCTGATATGAACACAGCAATAAAAAGTATTATCTCTCTGGAGGACTGAATTTAGATTTTAATTTGTCACAAATGTCACAAATCAAGCAGAAAACACAAATTAAAAAATCAACTAGTGAAAATGAATCAGTACTTACTCGTCCTGCTATTTTCCTCAAGAAAGTCTTCTTCACAAAAAGAAAAGAACAACAACCTCTGAACCACCGCTGACGAGACATTGAGACTTTAAAGACTCATTTACATGTCAGTGAGGAGAGCTAACTGGACACTTGGCTTTATAGACAGCCCTGTGCTTGAGTCTCATTCTGACAAACTGACATTCTTGCATAATCATATGTACATGTTTGCTTGTTTATTGTTCAGCCTTTTGGACCTTTAAAGTTGAAACAGATCATGTTTTATTGTAAGGAGCCATGTTTTGAATAAAGGCTTTTAATTGAATCCTAGTGTTTTTGTTCCTGCTCCATTCATCAGTGCCTGAAGTTTTTCCTTCCATTGATGATAATATCTCATGAAATAACCCACTAGTGTTCAGTCTGATGGTCAGCTGAGCTGTACGTATCACACACAGGTATCACATGACGTGACCATGACCACAAAATCATGTTGTGGGATCTTTTCTAAGTTGATCTATTAGAGTAGATGGAGTTTACATGCCCTTTTTCTGTTGGTATTGTGTTTGATCTATTACTACGTTTAGTGCAGTAAAGGATCTGATTACTTCAGATCGGCTGTGGTTCAGGAGGTAGAGCGGGTCGTGCACTAATCGGAAGATCGGCGGTTCGATTCCCGGCTCCTCCAGTCCACATGTCGATGTGTCCTTGGGCAAGACACTTAACCCCAAATTGCTCCTGATGGCTGAACCATCAGTGTATGAATGTGTGTGAATGGTTAGATTCCTCTGATGGGCAGGTTGGGACCTTGCATGGTAGCTCCTGTACCCATTCAGCGTGTGAATGTGTGTGAATGTGATTCGTAGTGTAAAAAGCACTTTGAGTGGTTGGAAAACTAGAAAGGCGCTATACAAGTACAGACCATTTACCATTCTTCCACCTATGATTGTAGCTTATACAAACTTGATAAGATGTCAAGAGGCTGTACTTTTCTTTCTAAATTGTTGCCTGTGTGTCATCTAGGCAGTGACCATTGGGTGGTGCTAAACATCTGACATGGCTCCTGCTCCGCTGCACCAGCCTGTGGGGGAATGGTGGAAGTTTACATGTGTATTAGAGGCACACAGACAGCTGAACAGAGGAGCACAGATTGTGAGGTAGGTTTCAGACAGCCCCATGTTATGTCTTTCATTCAAAAATTGACTTCAGTCATAATTGTGTTTCATACACACAGAGACAGTTAAAGCACCTCCACTTTATTGTTTTCTGTACAGAGCTTTTACTTTAACAATAAGAAAAGTCTTTAGGTTATCATATAATGCACAAATATTTACAAAGTGTACCCATATAACTGTATGTGACAAAGTGGGTGAGAATACACCATTTGTCCCTACTTTCACCATCAATGCCACATAGCTCACAAATTTAACCATGCTAGGTAATTGTTTGTTTAGCCACATGTTTATGATCAATCTGTAACTTGCAGACACATACTATCCCGGGTTTGTTTGTGGTTTGCATTATGTCTGGTTACAGTTCACATACCAGCAACATTTTTGGTTAAAGTAAAACACCGACAAGTATTGTTAAGTTTAGTTATTGTTTATTGGGTTAAGTCTGCATTTCATAATTCAATCCTATTCTTTCTGTGTTACTTACCATACCCACCATGTGCTCCACAGACAAAAGGAGGAGGCACCCAACAATGGCCTGTATTTATACACTGGGTGACATCATTGGTGATGTCACTGGGTTGGATAATGTGGGGGGTGGTAGTTAATTATGTTAAGTGAGTTATTTACTGTGACTTTGATCAGTGTATGTATGGTTGGAAGTGTGTTGTGTGGTAAGCTATGGTAAAGTGTTTCACCATGGAGGTTGGTAAGAGTGAATAACTTTATCTCTGACCTGTTTTAGCAGAGACATGGGATGCACCTGCAGCAATGGTACAGCCCAGATTGACTCTGATGGACTGCTGATGGAAGGGTCTATTTAAGCAGTTGCTTTTTGGCTGTCGGGGGGTTAGTACATCAGTGTGTAGCTGTGTGCACATGATGATAAGTTAATATAAGTTCAGTTGATATGAGTTGAGTTTTGATCAGTTAGGCCAAGTTAACTATTTAGTTGTTTTTTTGTTTTGTACATAATTTTTTTGTTTTTTGTTGTTTTGTTACATGTGTAGCATGGTGCCACTTTTTCTTGTAAATAAACCACCTTGTGATACCTGGATAAGGTTTCCTGTGTCTGCCTCCTACCAAGTGACCAGCCGATCCGGTCAGGCTACACTACATTTGGTGGCAGTGGTGGGATCCAGGCCAGTAGGAGGCAGCGAAGAAAATGTCAACCAGACAAAAGAAACCTCAAGCAACTGAGTGTCTTCCAGAAGTGTCTCAAGATGTCTGTGACCAGCAGGGGGCAGCAGGTGGTCAAGCCCAGGAGAAAGAAAGTATGGCTGAACTGACAAGTCTTCTACGATGTCTGATGCAACAGCAGGCTGACAGCGATGTCAGGATAGATCAGGAGCGCAAGCGACAGGAGGAGAGGTGGAAGCGAATCCAGCACCAGTTTGCCCAGCTCCAACATGAGGTGCAACAGAACCGCCAGGATCGTCAGCAGCTGATGGGAGATTCAGCAACCCCATCCGTCCCCTCTGTAGAGCTTACAGCCGAGCCTCCTCACATCCCAGCAATCCAAGGCAGGCCTGAGGTTGATCTAACACAGTTGGCTAATGGAGGACAGCATTCCAGTCTGGTGAGGCTTCCTGGCTGGAAAAGCCCCAAAATGCAGCCATACAGTGAAGGTGAGGACGTTGAACATTACTTAATCACCTTTGAAAGAATTGCTCATGCCTGTCAGTGGCCTCAGGAAGAGTGGGCTCTTCACCTGGCTCCACTGCTAACCGGTCGAGCCCGTTCTGCTTATGTAGCTATGGACATTGATGACACCATGGATTATGCAAAAGTAAAGTGTGCTGTTTTGAAGAAGTTTGAAATCAGTGCAGAGACCTATCGAGTGAGGTTCCGTTCCAGTGTGCCGGCAGAAGAGGAGACACCTAGAGAGCTGCAGGTCCGCCTTAAGGACTTGTATGACAAGTGGATGGCTCCCAAAGAAAAGACAAAGGAACAAATTGGAGATACCATTATCATGGAGCAGTTCCTCAAAGTCCTGAATCCTGAGCTTCGCACCTGGATTAAAGAACGGAACCCAAAGACCTCCAAAGAAGCAGCAGAATTGGCTGAAGCTTTCCTGGCTGCCCGCCGTCCATCAAAAGAGTGCCTCCCAGCCAAGTCCCGCCCACCCACACCCTTGGGTAAGCCTATTGGTGGGAGTGACCTTAGAGCCAGAAACACAAGACATAGTTCCTTCCCCTCAAATTCAGCTAAATTTGAGCCTAGAAACAAAGCCCTCTTAGTGTGTCACTCTTGTGGTCAGACAGGTCATTTTAAGGCAGAGTGTAATAAGGGCCATGTTAGTAAAAACTACATGTGTTTTGCTCCCAAGTCACTGGTCAGTGAGCCGGGGAGGGAGGAGGTCTCAGAAGGTCAATGTGAGGAGCTTACAATAGGTGTGTTAATTGAAGACAGACCCTGCGTAGCTCTTCTAGATTCAGGAAGTAATCGCACCCTAGTCAGACAGGATAGTCTCCCTAGGGATGTTGTTTATTGTGGAGGGACAGTGGATGTTTTCTGTGTTCATGGTGACAAAGTAGGTTACCCCATAGCTAAGGTAGCTATCCAGGTTGAAGGCCAACTCTACTTGCTGTCAGTAGGGGTATTTGAGCAACTGCCCTATCAGGTTGTGTTAGGCTGTGATCTTCCCATCCTTGCTGAATTGATAGCTAAGCAGTCTCGTGAGGCTAGGGCTAGTTGCACCAGTGAAAGTTTGCTAGCGGTCACCAGGTCCAAAAGTAAGCAGGAACAGGCTAGTTCAACAGTGGCATGGCAGGAGTTACCGTTTGCAAAGGAGGAAGTACCTGGGGTTGAGCACACCAAACAGCTTAAGGAGAGGAAAAGCAGGAGCCAGAGGAGACAGGACAGAGTGAGGGGGACAAAGGTAGCTGAGCATGTGTCTGAGCCTTTAGAGTCTGACCTTTTTGCCATTTCTAGTGACATTGCTAAGCTGCAGAGACAAGACCCCACCCTTACAACTTCGTTTTCTAGATGTGTGCCCGAGTCAACCCAGGTGACAGAGAGAGAAAGGGAAGCATTTGTGGTCAAGGGAGACATGTCGTATCGTCGTAGTCAGATTGGTGATCAGCTAGTCATTCCCCAGAGTTTGAGGCCCACAGTCCTTAACCTGAGCCATTCAATCCCTTGGGCAGGACACTTAGGACAGGCAAAAACATTTTCTAGGATGGTTCCGCGTTTCTATTGGCCCCAGCAGTATGCTGACACAGTAAAATATTGTCAGTCTTGTCCACAGTGTCAGTTAACAGCTCCAGGCAGGAAAGGAGATAGGACTCCCCTGATAAGCATGCCCATCATTGATACGCCCTTTTCCCGTATTGCCATGGACATTGTAGGCCCACTAGAAAGGAGTAGTGCAGGCCACAAGTACATATTAGTAGTCTGCGATTATGCTACAAGATATCCTGAAGCCTTTCCTTTGAAGAAGATTAAGGCCCGCCAGATTGTCAACTGCCTCATTCAGCTGTTCTCCAGAGTTGGAATCCCAAAGGAGATCATCACTGACCAAGGCACCAATTTCACTTCAAGCCTGTTGAAGGAGGTGCACAGGCTGCTGGGGATTCAGGGTGTGAAGACCAGTCCCTACCATCCCCAGACAGATGGCCTCGTTGAGCGCTTTAATAAGACTCTTAAGTCCATGCTGAGGAGGGGTCCAATGGATGTCTTGAAGGAGGCCTGGGAGGGCCCCATGCCACAACAGCAGTGCAGTGAGCTCTCATACGTCCTGAAGATGAGAGACAAACTGGACCAATTTCAAGAACTGGCCAATGGTAATCTGGGCCAAGCACAGGAGCGACAGAAGCAGAGGTATGACACGGCTTCTAGATGGAGAGTTTTCCAGGAGGGCCAGAAAGTTCTCCTACTGCTGCCAACGGCTGACAGTGGCCTCCTTGCCAAGTGGCAGGGGGGGGGGATCACCTTATATGCTGAAAGACTCAGCTTTAGTCAGTCACCATTTACCTTTGATGAATTAAGTTTTTCTTTTCAAAACTATGAGTAATCAAAATAAAAAAACACATTTAACTTTATTTTACATTTTCAAGCACAGAGTATCATGTCCACCCCCTCTCAGGTGTGCATGCATGCAAATGCTAATGCCAGAATGTGGGCGGGACTGTCAGACATATAAGATGAGGCCACCAGATGTCCAGTCACTTTCTTCTGGGTCTCTCCACAGAAGCTCATCAGTCATTAAGAGATCCAGTCTTCTAGAGAAGCGTTCACATCTTCACTGAACATTTCTCCTGCTTTTGTTCTTTTTACCAGATTTTTTCATTCCTGAAAAATGTCTCCCCAGGGGTAAGATAAGATCAGTTTTATAGTTCACAATGTAGTTACTTAAAAAAAGTAACTTATTATAGAATTTTTTAAATTCAAAAGGTCACTTACCAGCTGAGATTTTAAGCATATTTGCCAATGGTTCCCAGACTAAGGGACCAAATTAAGAGGTTAGTTTGTATGTACAGTAATGTTTATTGTTACGACCCTCTGAAAACAGCTCGCCCACAGAAGGCCCAATATGATTAAAAGACAGGATATTCCACAGTAATTAAACCAATTTATTAACAACAACAACAAAATAACAAAAAGCTGGTGAGCCGGCCAAAAAGAACAAAAAGAAGAGGAGGCACCCAGACCAGCCTACAAAGGGCCGTAGGATCTGAGCTCCCCCCTCAAACCTAAATCCACATAAGAACTAAACCTAACAGAAATAAAGCCGCAAAAAGAGGACTTCCAGACTCACCAACACAAACCAAGAAATAACAAAGGCAAAGGTAAAACATAGCAGAACCAACACAAGAACAAAACTGCTGCTACTCAGGCTGGAAAATGGAAAAGAGAGAGTCCAAGCCACCTTCCTTCCCTCTTTATAGGTCCTCCCCTCAATCATCCAATCAGGGCCACCTGGGAGAGCACAAACGAATGGTCAATAGAGTATCAGGTTATACATATCCCATCCAGTAGGGGGGGGGAGTATGTAACACTTATGAAGTCCTTTTTTAACAGAATGTAGTAAAACATTATTATCTTATCAAGTTAAAACAGAGTAAACAAGCCAGAGACAGAATAACAGTTTGTAAAAGTCATGATAATAGTTTCACATATTTTAAACATGGCTGGTCACATCTTTTGCATAATGACTGACTAATGACTCTATTCAGGTGAAAATTAAATCATTGGGTCATTTACCCAAGCTAAGATTTTAAGCATATTTGCTGAAAGCTCCTGAACTTCTCCCTGAGTAAGCTTTAAATTAAGTGAAGAATGTCTTTTTCTGTTTCCAGTAAACCCAACAGGCACTATCTGCTGTGTCCTGTGTGCATGAAAACCCAGGAAACCCTTTCAGTACATCTGCGCAGGGTCTGCATGAAGAACAGTACAGCAGAGGCCATTGAAGCAGAGGGGGAGAAGGCAAAGAGGGATGTTCATGAACTTCTGGCATCTGGCAGGGTGTTTCGTTACGTGCTCCTTCGCCAAATTATGGACGATGCTGATCCACTCAGCAGGTTGGTGGAAGTCTTTTTTCAAACATCACTTCTTCTTTACTCTCTGAAATGTATTACTTTTTTTAACATTGTCTAAATGATGTTTTGTTTTTTAATTGAAAGGCTGATTGAGGAGCTGCAGCGTCGTCACATGGCGGTGACCGATGTCCCTCCACCACTGCCTAACGCCAACGTTACGGCGAGACCTTCCACCAGAACAACCACACAGCCACCTGAGAGTGCGGCTCCTGAGACTGGTGAAAGTGTGCAGACTAATGACGCCTCTGTCAGCAGCGGCGAGACCTTTCAATGCTGCAGGCACTGATCACTGTTAGCAGCAGGAGTAGACCTGGGCCACCATGTCACATTTTACCACAATTAAGTAAAGTTATTAAAGTAATTAAAGTAAGTAAACATTTGATTTCCTAAATAAAACTGTCTTCATTTATAAAACCCTGCGTAGAATGTTATATAATGTTGGTATGGAAATCATTTAAAAAAATTATACTTGTTATTTATGCTGTATGAGATCAGATTATGCAGTGTTTTTATAACCGTATTTGTGAAGTTATGAGGTGGACAAAATATCAGAAACACCTTTTAAGGGACCGAGCTGGCAGACAAAGGAGACTCAGGTGGTTTCAAAAAAGAGGGTTTTTATTTTACCCAAAAAATGCAAACAAAAGATACAAATAAGAAACTATGTAAATAAAGTTCAGGGCCCATAAAAGAGGTCAAATAAACAGAAGTCAACTAAAGTGAACTTAACCCTACTAACAGACCTTCCTAAATGAACACTAAGGGGAACATATATACTGGCTGATCAGACCATAACAGAAGAGGGGTAACTAACAAATGACAACCACTACCAACTAAGCAATAAACAACAGAATTCCCCCCCAACACAGGTTAACTCAACTAAATCAACTAAACCAAAAATACCCAACTAAACATTTAATAAAGAGAAACAAACAATATGACTAAACTTGAAATAAACAGTTCCCCCCCTATGAGGTGGCAGGAC